>NC_048571.1:41972295-42572295 GCF_013265735.2 Oncorhynchus mykiss
TATATATAATACTCTAGTGGTAGCATGAGACGGAGTCTACAACCCACACAAGTGGCTCAGGTAGTGCAGCTCATCCAGGATGGCACATCAATGCGAGCTGTGGCAAGAAGGTTTGCTGTGTCTGTCAGCGTAGTTTCCAGAGCATGGAGGCGCTACCAGGAGACAGGCCAGTACATCAGGAGACGTGGAGGAGGCCGTAGGAGGGCAACAACCCAACAGCAGGACCGCTACCTCCGCCTTTGTGCAAGGAGGAGCAGGAGGAGCACTGCCAGAGGCCTGCAAAATGACCTCCAGCAGGCCACAAATGTGCATGTGTCTGCTCAAATGGTCAGAAACAGACTCCATGAGGGTGGTATGAGGGCCCAACGTCCACAGGTGGGGGTTGTGCTTACAGCCCAACACCGTGCAGGACGTTTGGCATTTGCCAGAGAACACCAAGATTGGCAAATTCGCCACTGGCGCCCTGTGCTCTTCACAGATGAAAGCAGGTTCACACTGAGCACGTGACAGACGTGACAGAGTCTGGAGATGCCGTGGAGAACGTTCTGCTGCCTGCAACATCCTCCAGCATGACCGGTTTGGCGGTGGGTCAGTCATGGTGTGGGGTGGCATTTCTTTGGGGGGCCGCACAGCCCTCCATGTGCTCGCCAGAGGTAGCCTGACTGCCATTAGGTACCGAGATGAGATCCTCAGACCCCTTGTGAGACCATATGCTGGTGCGGTTGGCCCTTGATTCCTCCTAATGCAAGACAATGCTAGACCTCATGTGGCTGGAGTGTGTCAGAATTTCCTGCAAGAGGAAGGCATTGATGCTATGGACTGGACCTCCCGTTCCCCAGACCTGAATCCAATTGAGCACATCTGGGAAATCATGTCTCGCTCCATCCACCAATGCCACGTTGCACCACAGACTGTCCAGGAGTTGGCGGATGCTTTAGTCCAGGTCTGGGAGGAGATCCCTCAGGAGACCATCCGCCACCTCATCAGGAGCATGCCCAGGCGTTGTAGAGAGGTCATACAGGCACGTGGAGGCCACACACACTACTCAGCCTCATTTTGACTTGTTTTAATGACATTACATCAAAGTTGGATCAGCCTGTAGTGTGGTTTTCCACTTTAATTTTGAGTGTGACTCCAAATCCAGACCTCCATGGGTTGATACATTTGATTTCCATTGATAATTTTTGTGTGATTTTGTTGTCAGCACATTCAACTATGTAAAGAAAAAAGTATTTAATAAGAATATTTCATTCATTCAGATCTAGGATGTGTTATTTTAGTGTTCCCTTTATTTTTTTGAGCAGTGTATATAGTACCAGTCAAAAAATTTGGACACACCAACTTATTCAAGGGGTTTTCTTTATTTTTTACTATTTTCTATATTGTAGAATAATAGTGAAGACAAACTATGAAATAACACATGTGGAATCATGTAGTAACCAAGTATATTAGCCACCCTTTGCGCACACTTGGAATTCTCTCAACCAGCTTCACGAGGAATGCTTTTCCAACAGTCTTGAAGGAGTTCCCACATATGCAGAGCACTGGTTAGCTGCTTTTCCTTCACTCTGGTCCAACTCATCCCAAACCATCTCAATCGGTTTGAGGTCAGGTGATTGTGGAGGCCAGGTCATCTGATGCAGCACTCCGTCACTCTACTTGGTTAAATATCCCTTACACAGCCTGGAGGTGTGTTTTGGGTCATTGTCCTGTTGAAAAAGCAGCAGGTAGCCTAGTGGTTGGAGCATTGGGCCAGTAACCGAAAGGTTGCTAGATCGACTCCCTGAGCTGACAAGGTAAAAATATGTTGACCCACTGTTCCTAGGCTGTCATTGTAAATAAGAATTGGTTCTTAACTGACTTGTTTGGTTAAATAAAGTTTAAATAAAAAATAATAATGGTGTGTCATTGCAGAATGCTGTAGTAGCCATGCTGGTTAAGTGTACCTTGAATTCTAAATAAATCAGTGTCACCAGCAAAGCACCATCACACCTCCTCCTCCATGCTTCATGGTGGGAACCACACATGCGGAGATAATCTGTTCACCTATTCTGTCTCACAAGACATGGAGGTTGGAACTAAAAATCAAACATTTGGACTCATCAGACCAAAGGACAGATTTCCACTGGTCTTATGTCCATTGATTGTGTTTCTTGGCCCAAGCAAGTCTCTTCTTCTTATTGGTGTCCTTTGGTACTGGTTTCTTTACAGCAATCTGACCATGGAAGCCTGATTCACGCAGTCTCCTCTGAACAGTTGATGTTGTTGTGTCTGTTACTTAAACTCTGTGAATTTATAACTCTGGGTCTTCCTTTCCTGTGGCGGTCCTCATGAGAGCCAGTTTCATCATATCGCTTGATGGTTTTTGTAACTGCGCTTGAAGAAACTTTCAAAGTTCTTGACATTTTCAGGATTGCCTGACCTTCATGTGTTAAAGTAGTTATGTGTTGTTTCTCTTTGCTTATTTGAGCTGTTCCTGTCATAATATGGACTTGGTATTTTACCAAATAGGGCTATCTTCTGTATACCACTCCTACCTTGTCACAACACAACGATTGGCTCAAACGCATTAAGAAGGAAAGAAATGCCACAAATGAACTTTTAACAAACATATATATATATATATATATATATATTTTTTTTTTTAAACAGTTAACTTTTAAAGTTTTGTAATCACTTTTATTTGGTCAAACCCTGGAACACGTGACTCGTGACAAGTCACGGTCCATGTTTGGGGAGCCCCTTGTTTGTAAGTTGATTTGGAAGTCGGGAGAGAACTACTGTTGACTTTACTCTTCTATCATTGCTTTCTGGGTTTCTGAGATCAAGGTCTGTGTTTGTGCGTCTGTTTGTGTGTTAGAGATGGGGAGAAAAAGGAAAAACAGACAGATGGACAGAAAAGGAGGCAGGGACAAGATTCTCGACATGGGCTCTCGCAATTCTTGAGTTGTCTTGAGTTTGCAAATGACAGTTCTTGGAAGTCCCGATGGGCTTCAGATATTGTCCTGATATTTCACCTTCTCAGGCACAATGTGCTGACTTGCTTCTCAGCCCACCCTGGGATTTGCCACATCTCTTTATAATCAGTGGTCTGTTATTCTTTCTCCCTCCTTCTCTCCCTCCACATTCCCAATTCCAGGAAATATTACAAGAGGACGGTGAGCCATAGAACCTTTTCCCCATCTGCCTATTCAAAATGTTTGAAGATACTCTACACTGCCTTATTTCTCAAAACAAACAGAGTGAGATTGAATGGCATGGACTCTGGTCCAACTCTGGTCCAGGTTTGAAGCAGCAGGACCTGGCCAGGGTGTATGGGACACATGGCCCATGTGAGGGAACAGCGGGTAGGCGCATCCCGGAGAGACCTGGACAAAGAGCTTCTCTGTTCACCATGTTGGTTTGCACAGGGGACGAGGAGCCACGCCGGGAAGGACGAGGGGTGTGTCTGTTTTCCTAAGGATCTAGATAGAAGAATCGAGAATGGTTGGGTTCCCACGGTGCATCTCCCCTAGCTTTCAAAGTTATCTCGTTTAATCTGTTTCTATGTTGTTTCCTGTACTACTGTAGTATGACAGAGATAAACCCAAAGCCGTCAGTGAACTCAACACCACAGTGCATGGCCACATGATGATTACTCAATAGGTTTTCCAATTTAGCAAATGTTCGATACAGTCCTCACCATACAGTATGTAAAAAGGTTTCTACTTCATGTTCATCATCTCCAGCACCACCCCAACATCAACATATGTGTAAATCGTGCGTTTCTATGTTTTGTAGCAAAGAAGATTGAGGAAAATAAGTGTTTCCAATGACATCATCGGTCTGCAGTGTGTGATTTTGACCAATTGTGAGTAGGCATTTCCTACTAATTGTCTACTAATTGGTTGATGATGTCATTGGAAAGGCTTATCGTTTTTCCTACAAAGCATAAAAACGCGCCATTTTCATATATGTTGATGTTGGGGTTGTGCTGGAGATGATGAATATGAAGTTGAAATATTTTGGCATGTCCCTTCAAGCTAGGTGAGACAACATATCAAATATACAGGATGTAAACATTCCATTGCACAGAACAATGGAGTATACCAAACTTCAGGAACACCTTAAAAATAGTAATATTTTACACACACATAAGCAATCATTTCTGATGAAAAACCACAAACGTGAAAATTGGTGTATGTATAATTTTGGAAATAAACTCATCAAATACTAACCTTAACTTATTGTTTGAAAACAGCCTATGTGGCATCGATATGAGTCCGAAACATTTATTATTGTGTCATAAATTGACTATAAAGTATAAATAGGATATTCTTTATCATAAAGTCAGTCTGGTCCAAAACTAAGATTTGAGAGATGATAGGAAAAAATGGTATGTCACGGAATGAAGGGTACCGTAACAGTTTTCCTCGGTTTGGGCTTGTTTCAATCCTGTCTACATGCCCACAGCTGGCAGGACCCAAATAATCATCAATTCGGCGAGTGCAGCTGCATGCGAACTGATAAGGATAAGTATATCAAATGTCAAACCAAATTGACCATGAACATTTTATATTCTTATCCTTATCTACAATGTACATAGGACAATATCTGAAATGGTCAATAGCTCCAAATTTCAATGACTTAAAAACCTCAAACCAATTATAAATTGTAGAAATTCGTATACAAATATTGAACAAATTTACTAAGACAAATAAAAGATGTGTAACATTAAAATATTGTTCCATTTACATTGTGTAGTTTATTGACGGTCCCTAACGAGCCTCAGAGATAGCCTATCCAAAGACAAACCAACTTTGCCATGATTCCACACCAGGCAGCTGAAGCTAATTGGCGAAAGAAGTTTGGCTCGTTTGTGTGGTAAGGCGAAAGCAACCGACTGTAGATGAAAGTCGAGGAGTGAAGTTGGGGGAGGTGCATCTGCCACAGCTGAAAGTTGGACATTGATGTGGTTTTTCAACCTCAAGGCTGTTTATAAAAGTAGTTCTTTATAATGTTGAAATAAACATGTCTCCAACCCCATATCACACACAAACTGAAAATAGGTGTGTGCATTCAATTGGTGAGGTAGCCTAGCGGTTAGACCGTTGAACCAGTAACCAAAATGTCGCTGTTTGAATCCCCAAGCTGACTAGGTAAAAAAAATCTGCTGATGTACACTTGAGCAAGGTACTTAACCCTAATTGCTCTGGATAAGAGTTGCTGCTAAATTACTCAAATGTGAGAGAGAGACTCACATACATTTGTACATATCCACTGTATACATGAATTGTGGGTTAACATGGGTTAATTTAACCATCAGTTGGGTTTTTAATTCACCTTCATGCTGGGTTGACCCAGCCGCTGGGTCTTTTTTAATGTAATAAGGGGCGTGGCTTTCATATAGCTCTTTTTGGCCACCCCATGAAATTACATGTCATTACTGGTCGTCATGTTAATGACATCAACAACCCAACCTGGTGCTATTTTAAAGAAAACAGCCCAACTAAGTGACCCAACAACTGGGTCAAAATAACAATGTGTATTCTGTCCAATATTTACCATAATTGGGTTGTTTTCAACCAATCATTTTTTTAAGTGCAGGCTTGTCTCCATCGCTTAGAGGCAGAGGAAATTGTTTCTTTGTCTGGATAGACCAGAAAATGTGACACATCACTCCCTGACACTTGAAGTCAGCTCCACTGACAGAGTAGTAGCAGAGAGCAGACAGATGGGGCTTTCTGCCGCTATAAGGCACTGGACCCTACGACTTTCATAGAGCGCTCTTTACACCAAAATGTCAGTCGGAACCGGTCCAGAAATGCTAAAAATGGTATGTTCTGGAGCTTTATAACCAGGCAAGGCATGCTTTTTCAAGACTCCACTGATTGACTCCATCCAGAGTGGCATGGCTGGTGCTTGGCATCCCATGGAAGATCATTCCCCTTTTTGTGTGATGGTTCCTTCCCCTGCTAGCACCACAAGGCTTTGTGTAAGCCCCTGTGAGATTGGTCCAACACTAAGACGGGGGAAATCAGGGACGTCATCGGGTACACAGAGTGAGGATGTAATCAAGTCCCTTCATACAATCATATTACTACAATTAAAGTTTCCATGATGATTTGTCAACTCTCAATTAAGACATCAACATGGTGATGCCGCATGGTTACACATCTAGGATTTACGTTGGAGTCTGAGATTCATTTAATCTGGCAGCAGGTCAAGAAGTCAACTGTCAAATTCAATCAACACTTTACATCAAGGTTTACTTAAAAACATTCATAAAGAGGGTTATAAGTAGTTTATAAGCGGTTAATTATTAGTTTATAGATAGTTCATGAATAAGCAATAAACTGTTAAATACATTGACTGAAATTGTTACCTCAATCAGGCTATTTGCATTGCTGACAAACTAAAACATACAAAGATACAAAGTACAGTGAAATACTACATAAGTCAATTACTGTACTTGATAGGAAGTTAATTACTGTCTTCACAAACAGGGACGGACTGGCCATAGGGAAATTCTGGCAAATCCCAAATTGGCTGTTCCCTATTTAGCCCAGTGTGCCTGCCTGTCAATTGGGCGTTTGGCCCAAAATTATCATTATTTGGCAAATTAGGGTTTTGATAGGAAACAATGTGGCCAATTTGGTGCCTCACATCTCTGAGCCCTGCATTGTGTGCCCTTGCGTGCCATTATGAGACTAATTTTCCACAGTCCTTCAGCAGTCACTTTCAACACTTTCATCTTGTTTACAGTAGTCGGGATTGGTCAAATCCTGGTGCCTAGCTGACCCAGTTAGTTAGTAATGCATGTATGTACAGCAGCCTTCAGTTCAGCTTCCCAGGTACAGAACATACATGATGTAGTGAGCAAATAAAACCAGTCATTATGAGATAAAATAACGATTTCACAATGTAGGGTGACGTAGGGAGAGGGACTTACGATACAGCTCTGCACTATAAATGCTGCATTAAAAACAACCCGATTTGGGTTATTTGGTAACCCAGCGCTGGGTACATATTGGACAGAACACATGCTGGGTTATTTTGACCTAGCCAGTTGGGCTCTGTGAATAACCCAAAATGTTGGGTTGTTGGGATTACCCAAGCATATTAATTTAACCATCATTTGGGTATTTTTTACTTTCATGCTGCGTTTGCCTAGCATCTGAGTATTTTTTAACGTAATACTTAGCTTGTTTTCAGGCGATTTGGATTTGAGATAAATCTTAATGGCAACCCGTGAGAGTAAATGTAATTCCTGTTCATCATTCTAAGTTTACATACGACAAACGTATGTGTTCCTTCATTTGTTTAGCATTTTATACATTCTTCTAGAATGTTATGATTATTAATTATAATAAGGTTTATCACCATATTGCATCCCAACAATTGACTTTCCATAGGCTTTTAGGGAAGTCACACAGTCCTCTAAGCCTTATTGAAGCTACAAAATTGTCAATGTTTGAACATTTGCTCTCACCGGTGGCTAAAAAATAACTATCTGAAACCAACACATCTTACTAAACTACGCTTTCAGTCGTCTTATCTGACCCCATGGGTCATAGCTCATTCACCCAGCAACAATAACCCAGCATCAACAACCAAACATTGCTCTTTTTAAAGAAAACAACCCAACTAAGTGACCCAACGCCTGCAACCCAGCAGTTGGGTCAACCGAACAACCCAGCATTATTTCGAGTGTACGTACATTGGCTGAAGAAACTGAACGACTCTTCACAAGAACCAATTTGGGGGTTGAATCGATTTCAATATGTCAGCTCTGTGTAAGGTCCAATTATGGATGTATTTAATACAAAACAACACAGAAGTGAGATTTTCCTCACCAATAGTCGAATGGAAGTGAAATTAAACAATAGTTTGTAGATTTTTGTATTCATTTAAATTCAAATACTTTAAAAAAAAAAGTGCTCTTGAATGAAATAGTTTGCTGTTTTGAATCTGCAGTCACTGTTGAATCACTGTTTCAGGCAATGCCTGCCTTGTGATAATCTAATAAACAAAGCCAAATATGAAAAGCCCCCCCCCAAAAGGGTAAAAGGTACACATTTCTTTGGTAAAAACATTTGACATTTGTTTGGTAAAAACAGTAGGATAAATGCACATGTAGGTAGAGACATTTCATTCTAGTTCTTTTTGTTATCTGATGTTTTTTCTCTCAATGATTCTTGTTTTTTATGCTCAATATCAACGTGTTGTAATCCCTACTGCCTCTGATCTGGCGGACTCACTAAACACAAATACTGCGTTTGTAAACGACGTCTGAGTGTTGGAGTGTGCTCCTGTCTGTCCATAAAAAAATTCAAAATCATGCCGTCTGGTTTTCTTAATATAAGGAATTTAATGCGTATAATTTACTTTTATTCAAGTATGACAATTGAGTACTTTTTCCAATATTTTTTTGAATTATTTCTAATATCTGTATTTTCACATGTACATTTAGTGATTGATTAATTAATCTAATGCAACACAAATATAAAAAACATGCTTTTTCTAAACTAATCCAATCATTTAGTGAGATTCTTTGCACCTGTTACTGAAATGGTTGTTCGAGTTTAAATGGCTTAGGTAGTCTCCTCACACGATTCCTAAGCCTAGCAGTCATTATGAACTATAATTATTTATTTACTAGCTAACTAAATGATAATACAGAATAAACATACACAATTAATACATTAAAACAGGTCCCTAGTGGACTGACACATATGGCGGCTTTTTACAAAAGAGATGGGAGGAAGAGAGAAAGATACACTTATTGTTGATACAGTTTAGGAACTGTTCTCGCAGTATTTATATACTTTGCACACAAACCGGCGCACATTTGGAGTAAGGAATCATTCAAATATATACACGTTTAAATGCCTTCGTTCACCGTGGATCTCTATCGGAACCAGCCCGCCTTAGGAATGGTGTTGCGCCTTTCAATGGCACGCTTATAAGGCTCTGATTGTCCTCAGGCCTCCCCATGTTCTACTGTTGTTCACTCTGGAAGATGCTCCTTGGAAGATAGGCCAGCCAGCCAGCCGTGTTGACGGTTCCCATTGCTGATGAGAGTAGTAGAATAGGGTGATTTGAGAAGAGTAGTAGAATAGGGTGATTTGAGAAGAGTAGTAGAATAGGGTGATTTGAGAAGAGTAGTAGAATAGGGTGATTTGAGAAGAGTAGTAGAATAGGGTGATTTGAGAAGAGTAGTAGAATAGGATGGTTTGAATAGTGTAATGGTCCCACTTAAATTTACTTTTGAAGAGATTTCACTTAGGACAGCTAATCACCCGTACCAGTGATTTTCCGGGAGGTGAGCTTCTCGCCTCTTCCTCGTGTTGATATTCAGAGTTCAAACCATTTTAGACATGGGCTGCAGCTTCCTGTCTTTCCTGGTCTAAATGTTAATTTCTTTACCGATCCTTTTATGCACTCTGGTTGAAAGGAACGGTTCCGTCAGACTGACACTCTCTAACCCCCCTCCGTGCGTGGCTACTTACTGTGCAAAGACTATAGGAGACAATTATCTCTTATGGCTCCTAAATCGCATTCCTATCTTAACAAAAATACGTTCATAATTGTTAATATTTCATGCACAACGTAAAGGATCGAGACTTCGTACTGTCACGAACCGGCTCAAAGCCCGTAACAAAAGGGAGACAACGTGGAGATAAGGAGTAACAAAATATATATTTATTAAATAAGTAACTAATTATAATATACAATGGTGTGTGTAATCAGTAATCAGTAGTGTAAGTGAGTGTTTTGCATGCATGAATGTGATAATGCAGGGTGTTGAAAGATGCTAAAGCAAACAACCAAAACAACCACCAAGAAACACAACAAAGTCTATAAAGGTGTCTGCATGGAGAGAGTCTACTCCATGAATGGGGAAGTGGTGTATTTATCCTGGGAGACACCGGGCCCAGGTGTTTCCCATGTAGCTGACGACCCTCCCAACTCTGCCCACCAGCATCCTAATAAGGAAACAACAAAGAGAGAATACGGCAGACAGAGTGGGAGGGTCGTCACAGTACATGTAGTGTATATACTTTCAAGTTATAGTATTTCCATTATACCTTTATAATGACAAAATAACAACCCATATGACATTATTATTCTTTAGACCACCTCTGACCATTCCCCACATTCTTATGTTATAAATAATGTTCCATTATTCGCTATTGAACGTGGGAAAGTTTCTTGAGACAAAGCACATTCCTTTGTGGATTTTGGAGAGGGAGACCCAAGACCTCCTCTCGTTTAATTTACGATAGGGTGTGAGCTGTCAACCCCCCACCAGCTCCCTCCTCCCCCCCTCTGTGGGTGAGAGAGGGTCTGGTTACTGTCAACCGTTGCCAAGCTGATCTGACCCATTTGGATCCTCACAAGACAGTCAAGACACTGGTCAAAAACACTTAAATATTTTGTCTTGCCCATTTACCAATCCATGTCTCAATAGTCTCAAGGCTTAAAAATCCTTCTTTAACCTGTCTCCTCCCCTTCATCTACACTAATTGAAGTGGATTTAACAGGTGACATCAATAAGGGATCATAGCGTTCACCTGGATTCACCTGGTCAGTCTATGTAAAATATACTTGATTGATGAATTAATGTCACTAATTAGTAAGGAACTCCCTCACCTAGTTGTCTAGGTCTTAATTGAAAGGAAAAAACAAAAACCTGCAGACACTCAGCCCTCCGTGGAATGAGTTTGACAACTCAGGGCTATGCCATGGAAAGAGCGGGTGTTCCTAATGTTTTGTACAATCAGTGTATATCAAAGCACTGTAAAATAAGAACAAAACATCTTCATTCCATGTTCTCATAGAATATAAATACATTTCTCTATTTGTCGCACCCGAAATTAACATCTGGATTTAAATTTTCATTGCTGACCGTATTGGTGTGGTGTATCCAGAAGAAGGGCCTCTCATGGGGCATACAAGGGCCTTTGCTGTTCAGACATGTTGACTTTGGTGCGTTTATGTGGTCTTTGGCAGGACAAACAGTCTCTAAAAGTACAAGATGAAGCACTACTCCTGTGCCAATGAACAATATCCAAGTGGAAGTGGTTCAAATAGACGTTCAGGATCATTGACCTCCACAGCTCCTTACCACACCTTCCCATTTTGATTTATATTTCAGTCAAGGGTTTGGAGTTTGTTAGCCCATAACCTATAACAAATACCACAGACAAATCTTCCATTCCTGTTATCATTGACACTTGTGTGTCATTTGATCTGTCTTTCAGACATGTCAGTTAATAAAGGTAAGACATCTTCCGTCTGACTGCTTGTCAATGCCCAAACCAGTCGCACCACTGAAAAGTATCTGATTCAATGGATAGCTGTAGTTGATTTTGTCCTGTACCATCTCAATCCGTTACACGAGCACCAATGGCAATGATCGATAAGCCGGGAATGGAAAAATGGATCCCACTGAAGGATGGAGACAGAGGCCAAACTCAGTGGGGAGGGAAGACAATGTCTTGGGGAAAACCCATTGTTTTTTTTACGTATCAAACACTCATACTGGATGATTATTTACTCCTTTCAAGCAGATAAAGTATTCATGGAATAAAGTGACAATAATGTAACTTTTTTCCGTTTCCTCATAATATCCTCATCACATCAAGTATAATACTTTTCCCTCTGTAAAATAGAGCTCAACACGACAAACCATTCCAATCAAGACTTCTGAAACAAATACTCAGTGGTCATTATTTCATCTAATTAGAAAATCACACATTTTAACCACATCAACAGCACAGCAATGTCTAAGCTCTTTGTCTGGAGAGCTTTTGGCTCTGGGGTCTAAGTAGCCCCCCTACCAGATATTCTCAGCACACACACACACACACACACACACACACACACACACACACACACACACACACACACACACACACACACACACACACACACACACACACACACACACACACACACACACACACACACGCACACACGCACACACACACACACACATACACAGACTAGTATGTTTTAGGGTTGTTAACCAAAATAACCTACAAGTGCAAGTGTGGCAGCATAATCCAACCAAGCCTGCTGAGGAACCAATCAATTAAATCCAATTCATTAGTGAAGTGTCACACAGCCAGACTATTCATCTGTCAGCCCAAATGGTGACCTCTCCACCTCTGGCTCTCTAGCCTTATTGTTCTCTCTCACATCTCACCATGGGGCATCTGCTCCACTTCCTGTTCCAGAGACACAGCATCCTCACATCAGAGACCTTGGTGTCAAATCTCTCTATGGTACTGTATGGTAACCAATTAGGCTTGCTGATGTTACTGGCAAATATGGGAGTAGTCTGCGTGCCTTCCAGATCCAAGTCCAAGTGCCTTGCATGAAGAGTAAGAATAAAGTTTTGGGTAGATATTGCTTTCTACCCTATGGAACTCTTTCCCGCCACCCCAACATTTTTCAAATGTTGATACTATCTCAAAATGTTTACATAATATCTAAACATTTTGACATTCTAAGTCAAATGTTTTTGGGGGGGGGGGGGTATTTCATGTTACTAACTCTTGAGATAGTAGACTTTTGAGATAGTAGACCATACTTATAAAATATGTTAATTCATTTTTTACCCCTTTTTCGTGATATCCAATTGGTAGCGACAGTCTTGTCCCATCGCTGCCACTCCCGTACGGACTCGGGAGAAGCAAAGGTCGAGAGCCATGCGTCCTCCAAATCACAACCCTGCCAAGCCGCACTGCTCGCTTAACCTGGAAGCCAGCCACACCAAAGCATCAGAGGAAACACTGTACAACTGGCAACCAAAGTCAGTGTGCATGCGCGATGGGACAAGGACATCCCGGACAGCCAAACCGTTCCCTAGCCCGGATGACGCTGGGCCAATTGTGCGCCGCCTCGTGGGTCTCCCAGTCGGCTGCAACACAGTTTGGGATCGAACCCGGGTCTATAGTGATGCCTCTAGCACTGCAATGCAGTGCCTTAGACCGCTGTGTCACTCGGGAGGCCATGATTATTAATTTGTAATATTATGTGATGATTCCAGAGGTGGCACCACAGGAGTGTTTTCCTGGGGTCTAGAGTTTTTCTGGCTAACCTAACCAGGTAAAACTCCGGACCCTACACTCAAAGAAATGCTGGGTTTAAAACTAAGTGACCCAGCAGTTGGGTCACTTAGTTGGGTGATTGAGCTATGATCCACCGGGTCAGATCAGAATACTGGAGGTGTTGATTAGAAGGAGTGTGGCTTTCAGATAATTATTTTTGTCATTCCAGTTCATGTTCTGTTGTATCTCCATCACATGTTAATGTTGAGCACTGACATCTTGTAGCTTTTGTAAGCCTTATACAAGAGTATGAGTTTCTCAAGTGCCTATGCATATCCAAATGTTAGGATAGTTACCACTTTGTTATAATTTTTTTATCATTTTATTAAAATATGTAACGTGCAATACTATTGAAGGACAATTTCAATTTGCAGTATACAAACTTAACTTGATGAACAGGAATGACATTTATTCTCACGTGGCCGAAAAATAACTAATTAAAATAACCAGATTATTTAACCATCATTTGGGGTTTTATTCACTTTCATGCTGGGTATTTTTTTAATTAGGCGTTCAGATAGTTATTTTTGGCCACCATAAGAGTAAATGTCATTCCTGTTCAATATGTTAAGTTTCTACACTGCAAACATAAATATTTTTGCACATGACATATTTTAATGTACATTTAAAACATTATTGTTTAAATATTGTAACAAAGTGGTAACTATTCCAACATTGAGCTATGCATAGGCAGTTGAGGAACTCATACTCTTGTGTAAGCCTCATTAAAGCTACTAAAGTGGCAGTGTTCAACCTTAACATGTGATGACTATACAACACGTGAACTGGAATGACATTCACTGTCACGCGTGGCCAAAACAACCCAACTAAGTTACCCAACTGGCTGGGTCAAAAATAACCCAAAGTATTTTCTGTCCAAAAATTACCCAATATATGACCCAGCATTTGTTTTGTGTTGCTTTATGCAGGGTTGCATTGTGTAGGCCTTTGGATCTGTAATTAAAAAGCTACTCACACAGTATGTCATCACTATTGTGTTGCTTGATTAATTGGACCATACAACACACTGCTGGCTCACTCATACTCCCTTATATTCTCCTACTCTCTCCTCAATTAAATCACAGAAAATACTATTTGAAAGGCAGAAATCATGGCTAAGATAACAGATATGTTAGTACTGTATATGTAAAATGATTAAGGGGATACCAGATACATGCACAAATATTCACTTTTCGCCTAAAATGACATACCCAAATCTAACTGCCTGTAGCTCTGGACCTGAAGCAAGGATATACAGTGTATTTAGTCAGCCACCAATTGTGCAAGTTCTCCCACTTAAAAAGATGAGAGATGCCTGTAATTTTCATCATAGGTACACTTCAACTATGACAGACAAAATGAGAAAAAAAATCCAGAAAATCACATTGTAGGATTTTTTATGAATTTATTTGCAAATTATGGTGGAAAATAAGTATTTGGTCACCTACAAACAAGCAAGATTTCTGGCTCTCACAGACCTGTAACTTCTTCTTTAAGATGCTCCTCTGTCCTCCACTCGTTACCTGTATTAATGGCAACTGTTTAAACTTGTTATCAGTATAAAAAACACCTGTCCACAACCTCAAACAGTCACACTCCAAACTCCACTATGGCCAAGACCAAAGAGCTGTCAAAGGACACCAGAAACAAAATTGTAGACCTGCACCAGGCTGGGAAGACTGAATCTGCAATAGGTAAGCAGCTTGGTTTGAAGAAATCAACTGTGGGAGCAATTATTAGGAAATGGAAGACATACAAGACCACTGATAATCTCTCTCGATCTGGGGCTCCACGCAAGATCTCACCCCGTGGGGTCAAAATGATCACAAGAACGGTGAGCAAAAATCCCAGAACCACACGGGGGGACCTAGTGAATGACTTGCAGAGAGCTGGGACCAAAGTAACAAAGCCTACCATCAGTAACACACTACGCCGCCAGGGACTCAAATCCTGCAGTGCCAGACGTGTCCCCCTGCTTAAGCCAGTACATGTCCAGGCCCGTCTGAAGTTTGCCAGAGAGCATTTGGATGATCCAGAAGAAGATTGGGAGAATGTCAGATGAAACCAAAATATAACTTTTTGGTAAAAACTCAACTCGTCGTGGTTGGAGGACAAAGAATGCTGAGTTGCATCCAAAGAACACCATACCTACTGTGAAGCATGGGGTTGTAAACATCATGCTTTGGGACTATTTTTCTGCAAAGGGACCAGGACGACTGATCCGTGTAAAGGAAAGAATGAATGGGGCCATGTATCGTGAGATTTTGAGTGAAAACCTCCTTCCATCAGCAAGGGCATTGAAGATGAAACATGGCTGGGTCTTTCAGCATGACAATGATCCCAAACACACCGCCCGGGCAACGAAGGAGTGGGTTTGTAAGAAGCATTTCAAGGTCCTGGAGTGGCCTAGCCAGTCTCCAGATCTCAACCCCATAGAAAATCTTTGGAGGGAGTTGAAAGTCCGTGTTGCCCAGCAACAGCCCCAAAACATCACTGCTGTAGAGGAGATCTGCATGGAGGAATGGGCCAAAATACCAGCAACAGTGTGTGAAAACCTTGTGAAGACTTACAGAAAACGTTTGACCTCTGTCATTGCCAACAAAGGGTATATAACAAAGTATTGAGATAAACTTTTGTTATTGACCAAATACTTATTTTCCACCATAATTTGCAAATAAATTCATTAAAAATACTAGAATGTGATTTTCGGGATTTTTTTCCCTCATTTTGTCTGTCATAGTTGAAGTGTACCTATGATGAAAATTACAGGTCTCTCTCATCTTTTTAAGTGGGAGAACTTGCACAATTGGTGGCTGACTAAATACTTTTTTGCCCCACTGTACTTGATACCATTTAAAAAGAAACACTTTGAAGTTTGTGGAAATGTGAAATTAATTGTAGAATAATATAACACATTGGATCTCGTAAAAAAATATTTTGTTCAATCATCTTTGAAATGCAAGAGAAAAAAGCCATCATCTGACTTAGGACTCTAGGCGCTTTTAGATTTTGGCCACTAGATGGCAGCAGTGTATGTGCAAAGTTTTAGACAGATCGAATGAACCATTGCATTTCTGTTCAAAATGTTGTATCAAGTCTGCCCAAATGTGCCTAATTGGACAATATATACATTTTCAAGTACATAACTGCGCACTCTCCTCAAACAACATGGTATGTTTTCACTGTAATAGCTACTGTAAATTGGACAGTGCAGTTAGATTAACAAGAATGTAAGCTTTCTGCCTATATAAGATACAGTTGAAGTCAGAAGTTTACATACACCTTAGCCAAATACATTTAAACACAGTTTTTCACAATTCCTGACATTTAATCCTAGTAGAAATTCCCTGTCTCAGGTCAGTTAGGATCCCCACTTTATTTTAAGAACACATTCTTAAAATAAAGTGGGGATCCTAACTGACCTGAGACAGGGAATTTCTACTAGGATTAAATGTCAGAATAATAGTAGAGAGAATGATTTATTTCAGCTTTTATCTCTTTCATCACATTCCCAGTGGGTCAGAAGTTTACATACACTCAATTAATATTTGGTAGCATTACCTTTAAACTGTTTAACATGGGTCAAACGTTTCGGGTATCCTTCCACAAGCTTCCCATAATAAGTTGGGTGAATTGTGGCCCATTCCTCCTGACAGAGCTGGTGTAACTGAATCAGGTTGTTAGGCCTCCTTGCTCGCACACACTTTTTCAGTTCTGCCCACAAATGTTCCATAGGATGGAGGTAAGGGCTTTGTGATGGCCACTCCCAATACCTTGACTTTGTTGTCCTTAAGCCATTTTGCCACAACTTTGGAAGTATGCTTGGGGTCATTGTCCATTTGGAAGACCCATTTGCGACCAAGCTGTAACTTGACTGAAATCATGAGATGTTGCTTCAATATATCCACATACATTTGCTTCCTCATGATGCCATCTATTTTGTGAAGTGCACCAGTCCCTCCTGCAGCAAAGCTACCCCACAACATGCTGCCACCCCCGTGCTTCACGGTTGGGGTGGTGTTCTTCGGCTTGCAAGTCTCCCCCTTTTTCCTCCAAACATAACGATGATCATTTTGGCCACAAAAGTTTTGTTTCATCAGATTAGAGGACATTTCTCCAAAAAGTGTGCAGTTGCAGACCGTTGTCTGGCTTTTTTATGGCGGTTTTGGAGCAGTGGGCTGAGCGGCCTTTCAGGTTACGTCGATGTAGGACTTGTTTTACTGTAAATATAGATACTTTTTTACCTGGATGGATAGCTGGAAAAAAATTGCCACATAACGCTACAAGTTAAGAAACATATCCTATATGCAGGGGTTAAAACAAAAGGTCAAGTCATGCCCATCATGTTTATAGGGAAAGAGGATAATTTTGTACATGTATTAGTTTGACCAATTCCAGTCCTCTTGCTTGGGGTTGTCTGGATCCTCCCCGGGATAAGTTTTATGGAGAAGGACTGAGAAGCTCAGTTCTGGTTACTTTTTAAAAGGACATTATACTCCAAAATGAATTATAATAAAATGATGATGACACCATCTAAAATATTATTTCCACCTCCAGAAATGAATCCAATGACATACTGGTAAAAATTGTGATTTTAACATATTGGACCATGCTTACGCATGGTCTATATGATCAGATGTTCTATTAGCAATAAGCATTATCACCTGATGAACTAATGTAGCATAGTGGCTATAACATGTACATAGGCTGAAGCATGGGGTTTGTCCATCTGCATTTATCCAATTGTCACATTCTGCGATTGGTTTGCGAGGCTACGTCAGCCGATGTTCAGCTACTTCAGTTGCATCTGTGTATTTTGATCTGTGCACGTGCCAGCAACAGCAGCGCAAGCCTCCCTTTACGCTTATGTTTGAGTAAAGTGAGTTTGGAAAAAACTGAAAGCATGCATCTTAATAGTTTTCACATAGAAACTTTGCATGTCTGAACTCTGAATCAAAAAGGCTTCCCAAACATAACATGGCAGAATGTTGCCTGATTTCAAATGTGTCATGCAATGATTATTAGCTCTCTACTGCACACATTTAGTTTTTTCATAAAATAAGTATTCCATCCTACATTTTGGAAGATTTAGGCTTTCTGATAATGTTTTTTTCCCCTTAATGCTGTGCCATAAGGGTAAACCCCCCCCCCCCCCCCCCCCCCCCCCAAGGAAAATCTGATATTTTCAGAACATTTATTAAATGAATATCATAAAAATAAGCACTCTTTTCATAAGAAAATACAAGTTGGACATAAGCTAGCATTTCACTGCCTCTCAAACCTGATTCTGGGGTCCATTCCTCCTTGCTGTCATTGTCCTACAGAAGGTAGGATCCTAACTGCTCGATTAGGCTCCTTTGGCCTATAGAATGTCCCTGTGTTCATTGCCTGTGAATGTCAGTGGATATTTTGGTAAAACATTGACCAAGGCATTCATTTTACATAATTGTACACGTCTTTCATTGAGCATGATATTGCCCTAAAAAGTAGCCTAACTGCACAACGTTGCCCTGAGGCAACAAAAAGGGGTATTCTAACTTCAGCTTGCCCTTGGTAGAACTCAGCTAGTGGAAGCAAACATCTGTGCCTGCATACTACCTTAAAATACATTCACTTGAAAAATAGCCAGTATACACTACCTCAAAATAGTCCGAATTAATCTAAGTTTTTGATGAGGAGGTCTTAGTCGTGCATTTTTAAGGAATTCTCACACTGTACATTGGATTCAGTCTTTTACGATTATTATGTCACACTGTGCGATGTTGCCAAGTTAAAATCTAGATGACAACTGATTAACTGAAAGTATGCATTTTAGTAATCGTTTTCACGTAACAAAATGTATGTCCGAACTCAGAATCAAGTAGACTTCCCAAAAAATGGTAGAATGTTTATTTTGAATGGCGATTTTCTGCGTTGATCATTCCATCAGGAAGCCTGATTTCAGATGTTTCATGTGAATAACATTATTGGGGAAATCGTTCTTCTTGCAAAGCATGTAAACGTTTCAATAAAATTATTATATTAATCTGACTATACACAATAATCTTGGCAAAGTGGGTGGGGTTATATCCTGCCTGGTTGGCCCTGTCCGAGGGTATCATCGGACAGGGCCAGAGTGTCCCCTGACCCTCCCTTCTATGTATCTATGCTGCAATAGTCTAGGTGCCGGGGGTTAGGGTCAGTCTGTACTATCTGGTGAAATTCTCCTGTCTTATCTGGTGTCCTGTGTGAATTTAAGAATGCTCCCTCTAACTATCTCATCTCTCTCGCTCTCCTCTCCTGGAAGACCTGAGCTCTAGGACCTTGCCTCAGGACTACCTGGGTGATGACTTCTGGCTGTCCCTGTCCCCAGTCCACCTGGTTGTGCTGCTGCTTCAGTTTCAACTGTTCTCCCTGTGGCTATGGAACCCTCCACTGGACATCCTACCTTGTCCCAGACCTGCTATTTCGACCCTCCCTGTCCCTTCCACTCTCACTCTCTCTCTCTCTCTCTTTCTCTTTCTCTCTCTCTCTCTCTCTCTCTCTCTCTCTCTCTCTCTCTCTCTCTCTCTCTCACTCTCACTCTCTCTACCGCACCCCGTAATGACCTCTGAATGCTCGACTATGAAAAGCCAACTGACATTTACTCGTTAGGTGCTGACCTGTTGCACCCTCTACAACCACTGTGATTAATATTGTTTGAACATCTTGAAGAACGATCTGGCCTTAATGGCCATGTACTCTTATAGTCTCCACCAGGCACAGCCAGAAGAGGACTGGCCACCCGTCAGAGCCTGGATCCTCTCTAGGGTTTTTCCTAGCCACCGTGCTTCTACATCTGCATTGCTTGCTGTTTGGGCTTTTAGGCTGGGTTTATGTATAAGCACTTTGTGACATCTGCTGATGTAAAAAGGGCTTTATAAATCAATTCAATTTGATTTGTCAGGTTTCCACTAAATTCACCAACTTATTGTTTCGCTTCTTCTCTGCTGCATCCGATTCATTAACAACTGTGACAAAGGTTGGGTTCCCTTGTGGATGCGTGTCTGAGAGATTACAGCCAATGCTCAATAGGCTCCAATTACTTAACCATGAATGTGCACTGCTCAAAGTATATCTCCAGTCAACGTTGTTGCTAGCACTTGCCCCCAAAAATATAGCGTACCGTCTGGGTTAACATGGTTGACTTTGCGAAAACCAATTTAATATGAGTGTTGTCGCAAATGAGGAATGAGACACTATTTCAAAGCATAGTACATGTAATGTTTTCTTAAGTACAATGTAATTCCTAATTGTTACACAGGAGTTAGCTAGTTAAACTGCAGTGTATCTTGAGTGGTACTTGTAATGAATGTGTAATTTGTTCTTAACTGACTTACCTAGTTAAATAAAGGTTATATAAAAAAAATATATTAATATTTATGCAGTACATTACACATCCTGACAACCTGGCCCTCATTTTTTAAGTCTCTGGAAATGCCATCCAGGTGGAAGAATACACACACAAGTACACAGTAGAGTACATGCAATATTTGCATACGCATAATGTAATTACTATGTGTTACACAAGATTTAGCTAGTTAAAATAAAGTATATCTTGAGGGGTACTTACTCGTTATTCAGTGTACATACAAAGTATGTACACTAATCGTCAGCTTCTGAAAGCGAAATCCATGTGATAAATAAACACACCAGTACACCACAGAGTACATGTAGTATCTGCTACATGTAGTTGTAGGTAGTTACTAGGTGTTACACAGTAGTGACCAATTTCTATATAATTAGTTACTGTAGGCCTAGAACACATTACAAAGTGAAAATGCCAACAAACAATAGATGAGCTTCTACTTTAGTCAACTTTATTGCAACATGTAAAAACACCTTACATTTCTTACAAAATATATTGTTAGATTAATGATGTGATTAATTAGATCAACAACATACAAATAACTATTCTTGTGGTGACTCAAATCTGTTGCCTATAGAATGGTGAGTAGCCTAGAAATTAGCTAGTGTTTAGCTACATTGAATAGGAACACGTAGATCTAACGTTAACATGCTAGGTGTGCTCCGTCTGAGTCACTTTCAATGGGGGACTTGGCTAGGTAGCTGGCAAATGCTAGCTAGATAGCTAACGTTTTATGCAAAATTGCCCAGCAGAAATCATGGTTCCCCCCAAAAAACTAAATAAATTGCATGGAAAACTTACTTTCTCTCTCCTGACTTGACATTTTTTGTCTCGTCTATACCTACTTTTTTTATTTCGCACCTATCTACAAGGGAACATGTTTAAGGTAATTATTTTTTTAGAGCGTGTTGAGCAGATAGGCAGACATTAAGCATTAATTCCTTGAAATGCCTTAATTATTGGGATAAATAAATAATAGCACCAATGCATGACATCCAAAAGTAAGAATGCTCTTCAACAGTACAAGGTTACATAATGGAACAAGAGTTTGTTTTCTGATCATTTTAAGTGCATTTATAAACCATTATTCAACCAAGCTTACATTTTGGCAAACACAAATTACTATCTCACAAATTGAACCTTAACTGTTTACTAATGTGTCTAAAAATGTTTAACTGATTTTTAAGCAATTGACCCATTATCAAATGTAATAATTTGAAACATTTTTTTTTATGTGAACCATTTGTGACCCCCGTTTTTGCCATTGCGCTCATAAGATTCCATGAATTTGAAACAAAAGCTTGACCTGGGCCTGGAAATCAGACTCCAGAGCCCTTTATAAGCTCCAAGCAGTCACCACTATTTCCTGGAGCAGCCAGAAGTCGTCGCTCAGTGCTTGAAAATGGTTTTCTCTCAGTGCCTTCAGGAGTTGCCAAAGTTGATCGTAAACTATGTCCACATAATTGCTTGGGCCACTATATCAGTCCTGAAAAGCAAATAGGAGGGCTTTAAATTCAATGTATCATCTATTTAACAGATTACAAAGGTATGTATACTTAACATTATTAACCAACTAGCCTAGCGAGCTAGGCTAGCTCAGTACTTGCTAGCAGCGACAGCATTGGCCAGCTAGTAAACACAAGCCAGCTAGCTAAACTAGTCAACAAAACTAACACAGTTAAATTACAACCTGTAGGCTGGAGACTAGCATGAGGAAAAGAAGGTAGCCGTTGTAAGGCACAGGCCGCAGTGTCCCAGGCAGGGGCTAGCAGTCACGGAATCACAGCTCTCTGTGTGAGAGCGGGAGAGAGAGAGAGAGTGATCTAAGCAGAGGAGATCGGTTCTCAGTTGGCTAACACATATCACAGGGTTTGTGCAGGCTGAAATATGGTGTGTTGGAATGCTATCGGCCGTGGTGTAAACAAAAGTAACGAAACTTAAAGATGCACTCCAGGAACTTAAGCACAAACAATTTGTGACATATAGAACGGATTGGATTCGTAACTTATCTTACGAATTGCACACACAATTTCTTTGTTGCAGGATGTAACATATCATACAAAATGGATGACGTAGTACTTCATTTGACGACGTAGTAAGCAAAAAATGGGGAACACTCATGAGCACCACTTCAAAACTACTGGCTGAAAAAAAATAACAAATTGAGATGATCTTCAAGTAAAAAAACATACGTTTTTTTGAGTATCTGTACTTTACTACTTAAAACATTTCCTCCACTACAGTTCTAAAGAAAATAATGAACTTTTTTACTCTCAATGCATTTTCCCTGACACCCAAAAGTAGTCTTTACATTTTGAATGCTTAGCAGGACAGGAAAATGATCAAATTCACTCACTTATCAAGAGAACATCCCTAGTCATCCCTACTGCCTCTGACCTGGTGGACTCAGTATATATTATAGTAGTATATACAGTGTCTTGCGAAAGTATTCGGCCCCCTTGAACTTTGCGACCTTTTGCCACATTTCAGGCTTGAAACATAAAGATATAAAACTGTATTTTTTTGTGAAGAATCAACAACAAGTGGGACACAATCATGAAGTGAAACGACATTTATTGGATATTTCAAACTTTTTTAGCAAATCAAAAACTGAAAAATAGGGCGTGCAAAATTATTCAGCCCCTTTACTTTCAGTGCAGCAAACTCTCTCCAGAAGTTCAGTGAGGATCTCTGAATGATCCAATGTTGACCTAAATGACTAATGATGATAAATACAATCCACCTGTGTGTAATCAAGTCTCCGTATAAATGCACCTGCACTGTGATAGTCTCAGAGGTCCGTCAAAAGCGCAGAAAGCATCATCATCATCATCATCAGAGAGCAAATGATTGCCTCGCCTGGTTCACCAACTACTTCTCTGATAGAGTTCAGTGTGTCAAATCGGAGGGTCTGCTGTCCGGACCTCTGGCAGTCTCTATGGGGGTGCCACAGGGTTCAATTCTTGGACCGACTCTCTTCTCTGTATACATCAATGAGGTCGCTCTTGCTGCTGGTGAGTCTCTGATCCACCTCTACGCAGACGACACCATTCTGTATACTTCTGGCCCTTCTTTGGACACTGTGTTAACAACCCTCCAGGCAAGCTTCAATGCCATACAACTCTCCTTCCGTGGCCTCCAATTGCTCTTAAATACAAGTCAAACTAAATGCATGCTCTTCAACCGATCGCTACCTGTACCTACCCGCCTGTCCAACATTACTACTCTGGACGGCTCTGACTTAGAATACGTGGACAACTACAAATACTTAGGTGTCTGGTTAGACTGTAAACTCTCCTTCCAGACCCATATCAAACATCTCCAATCCAAAGTTAAATCTAGAATTGGCTTCCTATTTCGCAACAAAGCATCCTTCACTCATGCTGCCAAACATACCCTTGTAAAACTGACCATCCTACCAATCCTCGACTTTGGCGATGTCATTTACAAAATAGCCTCCAATACCCTACTCAACAAATTGGATGCAGTCTATCACAGTGCAATCCGTTTTGTCACCAAAGCCCCATATACTACCCACCATTGCGACCTGTACGCTCTCGTTGGCTGGCCCTCGCTTCATACTCGTCGCCAAACCCACTGGCTCCATGTCATCTACAAGACCCTGCTAGGTAAAGTCCCCCCTTATCTCAGCTCGCTGGTCACCATTGCATCTCCCACCTGTAGCACACGCTCCAGCAGGTATATCTCTCTAGTCACCCCCAAAACCAATTCTTTCTTTGGCCGCCTCTCCTTCCAGTTCTCTGCTGCCAATGATTGGAACGAACTACAAAAATCTCTGAAACTGGAAACACTTATCTCCCTCACTAGCTTTAAGCACCAACTGTCAGAGCAGCTCACAGATTACTGCACCTGTACATAGCCCACCTATAATTTAGCCAAAACAAATACCTCTTTCCCTACTGTATTTAATTAATTAATTAATTTTGCTCCTTTGCACCCCATTATTTTTATTTCTACTTTGCACATTCTCCCATTGCAAATCTACCATTCCAGTGTTTTACTTGCTGTATTGTATTTACTTTGCCACCATGGCCTTTTTGCCTTTACCTCCCTTATCTCACCTCATTTGCTCACATCGTATATAGACTTGTTTATACTGTATTATTGACTGTATGTTTGTTTTACTCCATGTGTAACTCTGTGTCGTTGTATGTGTCGAACTGCTTTGCTTTATCTTGGCCAGGTCGCAATTGTAAATGAGAACTTGTTCTCAACTTGCCTACCTGGTTAAATAAAGGTGAAAAAAAAATGAAGAACAAGGAACACACCAGGCAGGTCCGAGATACTGTTGTGAAGAAGTTTAAAGCCGGATTTGGATACGAAAAGAATTCCCAAGCTTTAAACATCCCAAGGAGCACTGTGCAAGCAATAATATTGAAATGGAAGGAGTATCAGACCACTGCAAATCTACCAAGACCTGGCCGTCCCTCTAAATTTTCAGCTCATACAAGGAGAAGACTGATCAGAGATGCAGCCAAGAGGCCCATGATCACTCTGGATGAACTGCAGAGATCTACAGCTGAGGTGGGAGACTCTGTCCATAGGACAACAATCAGTCGTAAATTGCACAAATCTGGCCTTTATGGAAGAGTGGCAAGAAGAAAGACATTTCTTAAAGATATCCATAAAAAGTGTTGTTTAAAGTTTGCCACAAGCCACCTGGGAGACACACCAAACATGTGGAAGAAGGTGCTCTGGTCAGATGAAACCAAAATTGAACTTTTTGGCAACAATGCAAAACGTTATGTTTGGCGTAAAAGGAACACAGCTCATCACCCTGAACACACCATCCCCACTGTCAAACATGGTGGTGGCAGCATCATGGTTTGGGCCTGCTTTTCTTCAGCAGGGACAGGGAAGATGGTTAAAATTGATGGGAAGATGGATGGAGCCAAATACAGGACCATTCTGGAAGAAAACCTGATGGAGTCTGCAAAAGACCTGAGACTGGGACAGAGATTTGTCTTCCAACAAGACAATGATCCAAAACATAAAGCAAAATCTACAATGGAATGGTTCAAAAATAAACACATCCAGGTGTTAGAATGGCCAAGTCAAAGTCCAGACCTAAATCCCATCGAGAATCTGTGGAAAGAACTGAAAACTGCTGTTCACAAATGCTCTCCATCCAACCTCACTGAGCTCAAGCTGTTTTGCAAGGAGGAATGGGAAAAAATATCAGTCTCTCGATGTGCAAAACTGATAGAGACATACCCCAAGCGACTTACAGCTGTAATCGCAGCAAAAGGTGGCGCTACAAAGTATTAACTTAAGGGGGCTTAATAATTTTGCACGCCCAATTTTTCAGTTTTTGATTTGTTAAAAAAGTTTGAAATATCCAATAAATGTCGTTCCACTTCATGATTGTGTCCCACTTGTTGTTGATTCTTCACAAAAAAATACAGTTTTATATCTTTATGTTTGAAGCCTGAAATGTGGCAAAAGGTCGCAAAGTTCAATGGGGCCGAATACTTTCGCAAGGCACTGTATATATTATATTTGTTTATTGTTTTATTGTTCTGTCTGGTTTGCTTAATATAAGGAATGTGAAATTATTTATAGTTTTACTTTTGATATTTAAGTTTATTTCAAACAAAATACTTTTAGACTTTTACTCAGAGTTTTTTACTGGGTGACTTTCACTTTTACTTCAGGCATCTTCTATTAAGATATCTTTATTTTTACTCAAGTATGACAATTGGGTACTTTTTTCCACTACTGGCTATCAGTACACTATAATTACAAGTAAGTACTCTTAAAGATAAACTTAATTAAAATTTGCTAAAACCTTTGTAACAACTAGTAATTACATTGTACATTGTACATGTAATCTATGGTGTACTAGTGTCCCCCTTGGATCGTACTTCCAGAAGCTTTAAAATGAGGGCCAGGTTGTCAGGATGGGTAATGTACTGCATAAGTATTCATACATTTTTTACATTTAATCTTTATTTAACTAGGTAAGTCAGTTAAGAACAAATTCTTATTTTACCTTTGATGCCCTACCCCGGCCAAACCCTGCCCTAATCCGGACGACACTGTGCCAATTGTGCCTATCGACTATCGATCATAGCAAGTTGTGATACCGCCCTGGATCAGGGTCTGCAGTGATGCCTCTAGCACTGAGGTGCCTTAGACCACTGCACCACTCGGGAACCTAAGTGCACATTAGTTACAAGTATGTACCCCTCAAGATACACGTCATTAACAAGCTAAATCCTACCTAGGCAAACATTACATATGCTTTGAAATTGTGTTTTATTCTTCATCTGGGATTACATTCGTAATAAATCTGTTTTCGTAAACTCAACCAAATTTTATACAATGGGTGGGTCTAACCCTGAATGCTGCTTGGTTAAAACCGCATTCCAGCCGGTGTCTATTCCACAAGTTTCCACCAGCTAAATCTATGATGTTAAAATGCCATTTACTCTGTTCAATCTGACTGCACAATCCACTGTCTCAGCCCAGCCAGGCAATTTATAAACTTGAACTCCACTATAAAAAGCATGTAGACATTATCTCACATTTATTTTAAACAAACATTTCTGAGATTTGTATAAACCTTGCTGTCTGTCTCTCTGACATTTGCAACATTGTTTCAATATTCAAATTAGATCTCCTGCTGTCAAAATAGTAATGAAGAGTCGGGACGAGATAGATAGGCAGGCAGCATTTCTCAGCCAGTCGCAATCGTGAATCAGATGGAATTATTTTTATGGGTATATACAAATAAATGTAAATTTAAAATCAATCAAATGTATTTATAAAGCCCTTCTTACATCAGCTGATGTCACAAAGTGCTGTACAGAAACTCAGCCTAAAACACCAAACAGCAAGCAATGCGGGTGTAGAAGCACGGTGGCTAGGAAAACCTCCATAGAAAGGCTTGAACCTAGGAAGAAACCTAGAGAGGAACCAGGCTATGAGGGGTGGCCAGTCTTCTTCTGGCTGTGCCGGGTGTAGATTATAACAGAACATGGCCAAGATGTTCAAATGTTCATAGCAGGGTCAAATAATAATAATCACAGTGGTTGACGAGGGTGCAACCTGAGGAGTAAATGTCAGTTGGATTCTCATAGCCGATCATTCAGAGTATCTCTACCGCTCCTGCTGTTTCTAGAGAGTTGAAAACAGCAGGTCTGGGACAGGTAGCACTACCGGTGAACAGGTCAGGGTTCCACAGCAGCAGGCAGAACAGTTGAAACTGGAGCAGCAGCACGGCCAGGTGGACTGGGGACAGCAAGGAGTCATCAGGCCAGGTAGTCCTGAGGCATGGTCCTAGGGCTCTGGTTCTCCAAGAGAGAGAAAGAAAGAAAGAGAGAAAGAAAGAAAGAAAGAAAAATAAAGAGAGAAATAGAGAGAGCATACTTAAATTCACACAGGACACCGGATAAGATGGGAGAAATACTCCAGATATAACAGACTGACCCTAGCCCCCGACACATAAACTACTGCATCATAAATACTGGTGGTTGAGACAGGAGGGGTTGGGAGCAGCTTAATGGGTCGAAAACAGTTTAAACAAATGCAAATGCAGCTACTTTGCTGTTATTTTGGCCTGTTGACGTGACTGTAAGTTAGCCGTAGCTGGCTAGCTAGCAAGCAAACGATAAGAACGTTGCCAGTCATACATACAGAACAAAAAGACTGAACGACTGGGTTGCGTCTCTAGCAATCCTAGATTTGTGTTGGGACTATATCTTGTGGAAGGATGAAATAGTATGAATCAATTCATCAAAATAAAGTTTTTTATTAAAATATGTCAATCATTATTTGAATATGTTGGTAACCCATTGTTATCCTCCAAACACCGGCTTCCCTGGCATTATCACTTAAGTATCTATGAGTTGTTACTGTTAACTATAATACTTGCTACTGTGTAATTACACATGTAATAAGGATGCCTTAAAAGGAAGTGTTACCAAGAATGGTAACACAAGAGGAATCAACTCAAATACACAAGTATGGAGCAAGCCTACAGGGTGTACCAGTACCAGATCAACGTGTAGGGGTACGAGGCAATTGAGATATGTGGCCTACATGAAAGCAGGGTAAAGTGACTGACTAGGCATGGGGATAGGTAATAACAAGAGTACAATAAAGAACAGAGTAGCATAAGCATATGGTGAGTGTACAATTGTGTGTATGTTTTGTGTGCACGTGTGTGTATGTGTGTTCGTGTTACAGGCAGAACATGAAAGCAAAGTGATGAGCGAAATGAGAGCCAATTTTCCGTAGTCCACCGTCGGTATCATTTTCTCACCGGGCGCAGAGAGTGGGAAGCATGAACGAACAGTATCTAGGGAAGGAGGCGGAACTTAAACGAGCCCCACAGCTCAGCCATACAGTAGACCATGTACAAATGCAGTTAATATCTCAATCGACAATTTTCTGTTAGGCTACTACGAGAGATAATTGAGTGCGCGCGTTTACCGAAGAGCGTATACAGAGAAGAGACCTAGGAGTCAAGAAACAGAAGAGGAAAGTATCGAGATAAAGTAAATGTCTCATTAATCGCGGAATTCATTCGAAACCAGCGTGGCACTCGACTCAACTGGTAAGATTTAAGCATATTCCAGTGTTTCATATTCCTGTGACTTGTGAAATGTTCGAAAGTTTTGATCGATTGTTCCACAATTTACTAGCCAACATAATTAATACAAACTTTTTATAGCACGATAATTGCATTCATGAAATAAACCTAAGTTTATTTTGTTAAAGACAATAACAAATGTTTTAATATCCATTCCTTATTCACATGAATGAACAATTTCTTGATATCATATGTACAATTTGTCTATTTATCCTTATTGTATTTATTATGATCATCTTAATTTTCCGCGACGCGTAAATTTCACCACCATCCCGCCTTCTTCGAAGGAGTCAATTGTAAGTTAATTTCATTGTTTGTAATTTGAAGACTACAAAACACTCTCATTTTCAAACAGAATGGAAGTACTCTGAAACATCCAAAGTGGTTCTTCAATCTGAATACTGTTGTTTTTAAGTCTTGTGAAATTGAGTGTAAAAGGCACCATCAAAACACAATATATGTTAAAAAAATGTCAGACTCTGTAGCTGCTACAATCAAATGATTAAGAATTGCAAATGGTTTTTCGTCTAAATATTGATTGACGATATGGAGAATGGAATTGAATTCTCCATTCCACCCTTTTTTATGCATTATAGATTACAGTGGTGTAAAGTACTTAAGTAAAAGTCCTTTCAAGTACTAATTAAGTCGTTTTTTTGTTATCTGTACTTTACTATTTACTTTACTATACATTCCTAAAGAAAATAATGTACTTTATACTCCATACATTTTCCCTGACACCTAAAAGTACTTGTTACATTTTGAATGCTTAGCAGGACAAGAAAATGGTCCAATTCACGCACTTATAAAATCATCCATACTTCCTCTGATCTGGCGGTCATCCCTACTGCCTCTGATCTCACGAAACACAAATGCTTTGTTTATAAATTATGCCTGAGTGTTGGAAGTGTGCGTCTGGCTATTCGTAAATAAATATAAAACTAGAAAATGGTGCAGTCCAGATTGCTTAATGTAAGGAATTTGAAATGATTTATACTTTTACTTTTGATACTTAAGTACATTTTATCAATTACATTTACTTTTGATACTTAAGTATATTTAAAACCAAATATTTTTTAGACTTTTACTCAAGTAGTATTTTACTGAGTAACTTTCACTTTTACTTGAGTCATTATCTATTAACGTAACTTTACTTTTACTCAAGTATAACAATTGGGTACTTTTCCCACCATTGATAGATGAGGAACAGGAGGAGATGGAGAAGGAGCAGTGGTGTGTATTCATGCCAAAAACATAAAATAATTTACAGTGCCTCCGGAAAGTATTCAGACCCCTTGACTTTTTCCACATTTTGTTATGTTACAACCTTATTCTAAAATGTATGATTTTTGCAAAAAAAATATTTGCAAAAAAACAGAAATATCACATTTACATAAGTATTCAGACCTTCAGTACTTTGTTGAAGTACCTTTGGCAGCGATTACAACCTTGAGTCTTCTTGGGTATGACGCTACAAGCTTGGCACACTTGTATTTGGGGAGTTTCTCCCATTCTTCTCTGCAGATCCTCTCAAGCTCTGTCAGGTTGGATGGGGAGCGTTGCTGCACAGCTATTTTCAGGTCTCTCCAGAGATGTTCGATTGGGTTCAAGTCCAGGCTCTGGCTAGGCCACTCAAGGACATTCAGAGACTTGTCCCGAAGCCACTCATGTGTTATCTTGGCTATGTGCTTAGGGTCTGAGGTCTTGAGAGCGCTGGAGCAGATTTTCATCAAGGAACTCTCTGTACTTTGCTCTGTTCATCTTTCCCTCGATCTTGACTAGTCTCCCAGTCCATGCTGTTGAAAAACATCCCCACAGCATGATGTTGCCACCACCATGCTTCACCGTAGGGATGGTGTCAAGTTTTCTCCAGACGTGACACTTGGCATTCAGGCCAAAGAGTTCAATCTTTGTTTCATCAGACCAGAGAATCTTGTTTCTCATGGTCTGAGAGTCTTTAGGTGCCTTTTGGCAAACTCTGAATGTATCTCACTGGAGAAAGCATCCAAGCCAGGGAAACAGCGCCCCTTTTTCAACGCCGATACCGATTATTGGAGGACCAAAAAAGCCGATACCGATTAATCGGCCAATTTTTTTTATATTTATTTGTAATAATAACAATTACAACAATACTGAATGAACACTTATTTTAACTTAATATAATACATCAATAAAATAAATTTAGCCTCAAGTAAATAATGAAACATGTTCAATTTGGTTTAAATAATGCAAAAACAAAGTGTTGGAGAAGAAATTAAAAGGGCAATATGTGCTATGTAAGAAAGCTAACGTTTCAGTTCCTTGCTCAGAACATGAGAACATATGAAAGCTGGTGGTTCCTTTTAACATGAGTCTTCAATATTCCCAGGTAAGAAGTTTTAGGTTGTAGTTATTATAGGAATTATAGGACTATTTCCCTCTATACCATTTGTATTTCATTAACCTTGGACAATTAGATGTTCTTATAGGCACTTTAGTATTGCCAGTGTAACAGTATAGCTTCCGTCCCTCTCCTCGCTCCTCCCTGGGCTCGAACCAGAAACACAACGACAACAGCCACCATCCAAGCAGCGTTACCCATGCAGAGCAAGGGGAACAACTACTAGAAGGCTCAGAGCGAGTGACGTTTGAAACGCTATTAGCGCGCGCTAACTAGCTAGCCATTTCACTTTGGTTACACCAGCCTCATCTCGGGAGTTGATAGACTTGAAGTCATAAACAGCGCAATGCTTGACACACAACGAAGAGCTGCTGGCAAAACGCACGAAAGTGCTGTTTGAATGAATGTTTAGGCCTGTTTCTGCCTACCACCGCTCAGTCAGATACTTAGATACTTGTATGCTTGTATGCTCAGTCAGATAATATAGATAATATCTAGTTATATCATCAACCATCTGCCTAATTCTGTCTGGTCAAAAACAGTATGACATTGTTGCTGCCGGTAGCATTTAGCCTCACTTGATAACCCCCCCCCCAACATTAATAACCACTCAGCGTTGAGCTAAACTGAGTGCACTCAACTGTAAATGGGCCTGGTGTACCAAAAAAAGTGTCACCATTCCCAGCACATTAAGCCAAACGTCATTGACAGAAAAAAAATTTGAATTGTTGCATCTCGTTGTGTTGTTGTCCTCTGGTGGCTAGCTAGCTTAAATGGACTCTTTCCTAAATTTGCCATGGATGGAGATAGGGATTTGGACTTGTGGTTTTAATTAATAAAAAATCCTACATTGTGCCTCTGGCCTGAGAGGATGGAAGTAGCTAGATGTAGACTAATGTCAACCAGCTGGCCAATCGTTGCACATGAAAGGAAGTTAGGGTAGCGAGCAAGCATTTTAGCCAGGTAGACTAGGACAACAAAAACTAAAAGCATGTACTGTATGACAGTCATAGACTTTTTTGGCAACATGAAAGAGAGGGGAGGGCATTGGCGTTTCTCTATAAGTCAGGTGAGTCAACATGTTTTCTACTTACGCACACACACACACACACACACACACACACACACACACACACACACACACACACACACACACACACACACACACACACACACACACACACACACACACACACACACACAAACACACACACACACACACACACACACACACACACACACACACACACAAAGAAATCAGTACCATGGGAAGCCACATCATATCTACCTTACATTGATTGGACTAAATTGTTTTTGGAATCTTTTAGTTGTCACTGTATTAGACTAAGCATAGGTGATGATGTTCAAAAGTTGAAATGGTGCTAGTGGTGACAGCTCCTGATTTGGTTGCGAGTTGCAGTAATTCTCCGGTGTTCTAAATCAATAGTTGTTTAGCAGTCCGAATGTGTCGGAAACATTAACTTGATTGACCATGCTGTAGGTCATGTAACTGTTTGTTAAATGCTATATGCTTTGTGGACTCTCCGGTTTTGTGATAAAACAAAGGTGTGATTGAATTTATTCTGCCACTGTGACTTCTTATTGTCTCGGCCTAGGCCTGTATATCACGGTGGAAAGGCATATGAACTAACAGGTTATAGAGCAAACAACGCAATTATCACAACACGTAGGTTGTAATATGGCCATTTTCCCCTGGCTTGGCTTCCCCAGGGATTTTACCCACGCACCGCTACTGAGAAGGAGTCAAAATGGGACAGGCGGAAGCGGGAATTGAACCCCGATCGTAGGTTACATTTCATGTTGCATTTCACAGCAAAAAAATTATAATAATTCTGGGGTGAATTGAAATTGACAAAAAAAAAACATGTACTGAATGCAAGTCATTTCAATGATTTGTTCATTTCATTTGACCAAAAACATTTAAGAATAAATCCAACTTAATATGTTGCTCGAAATGTAAGTATATTTTATGAGGATAACCAAAGGATATCAAAACAACGATGAGGTCGACCCATTCCCGCTTTTCCAACTTTTAATGGTGTCAGCAAATACAGTATCCTGCAAACTTCTAGCTACTGCTGGTGTATTGAGAACTTTGCGCAACAATGTCTACCAAAATGGGTTAAACTGGCAAATGATCAGACACATAAATCCATGTTAAACATGAAAACACTCTAGAAGAAGTGATCTCATTCTGCAGTAGACAGGATTTGAAACAGCATTATAGTTTTTAGAAGATACAGTGAGAGGAAGCAACACCAAAAAAGAAAGTATCTAATTCTGTGCTGAACAGAACTCTAAACACCAAAATAGGGTTTTCAACCATTTCCGTCAGTGCTCCCAGTCCCTGGCAAGGTGTTGCACAACAGTTGATTAAGTGGTGTTACAGCACACCATGTAAGGTTTCAAAATAGCTCAGGATGTGTTTCAATACTCCCAACAAATTTAAGGTTTTGTCTCCTTCACTTTGGTGGCAGCTCAGTTGCCATTAGTTTGGTGTTACAAAGCAATTTTAACAGTGTATAACCCACCATAGCCTACTGAATATGTGAGTTTGGAAGTAAAATCCTTCACTGAATAAGACAACAAACAATGGGGAAAAAAACGAGACGGGTTTGAGTGAGAGGTCTAATTGATGTTTCCAAGTTGCCACACAACGCTCCAAAGTTCGCATAGTTCCTAATTTCAATGTACTTTTATGACTCGGAGATGAATCGTTAACTATAACGTGCAATTTGAGCTCTCCTAGCTGTGCCGTTGAGGAACTAAAGCAAAGACGCTTCTAGTAGTTTTCTTTAGAACACACCCCTGCATCCCTGCCTTTACACAATTACTGTTGTTGTTCACGCAATTCAAAAGCAGTCCATTTATACATCTCAATCTGGGTCACGTGGTCATCATTTGAAAGCTTGTTCTGTTCAACATGGCTAGCTAAATTATAAAGTAGGATTTAAACGGTGTTAGGCTTTTACTAACACCGCAAGAGAAGATGATCGTAATTTTAGTGACGCATGTGAAGTCACGAGTGCATTCAGAAGCGTTGTCCGCGGCAAGTCTTCTTCACAACACAACAAACGTACCCTGGGTTGTTCTGAACAGAATGAGGCTATGTCATCTTGTAGCTTTACATCAAGTGTAGTGATTATAAACGCATTTCGCTACACTCGCATTAACATCTGCTAACCATGTGTATGTGACAAATAGATTTGATTCGATTTGATTTGAGATGGAACTCTGTTACATTCATTATTTGATCGGGAGAAAGCCATGCGTAATACAATGAAGCGTAGCCTTCATATTGATGTAGCCTATCGAATGAAGAGAGAACACAAGATAACAAGATAGTTAAGGCGAGTCCGTTATATATATATATATATAAAATTGGTTATAGCTTAAAGGCTTCGGTTCGGCTGGCGCCTAGTGGCTAAAAAACTTGAAAATAGCAGCAATTAGTACTCATTGTCTGTCTTGAAACGCCTCAAAATAGTCTGAATGAATCTAAAATCACTCAAGAAATCTGTCATAAATCCCAAAATGAATGTGGTAATTGACACTAATGTTACACTAATGCTCGCTCCACTTAGGTTAGTTTGAGCACAGTCTGCCATGTGTCAAGTCTTCCTATTTACTGCCCTTGAGATGACCATTGAAAGGTATTTTTTTAACATAATCGGTTGATATGACATTTCAGTACATTTCAGTGTGGACCAGTAGATTTCAGTTGAAACTGATAAGTGTTTCTGGCTAGCTGGGGCACATATTTCTTTTGGTGGAGTTTGACTCTAGACCTGCATGAGTGTCCTCCATGATTTTCCGGGACAGGAGCTGGGGTGTGATGCTTTCGACTTTGGCCTTTATCTAAACACTACTAACCAACACGAGGAGTAGGGTCAGGGTTCATGAGGCTGGAGAACAGGGCAGATAAGCAGGGTCAATGATCCCCCAGCTAGGGCATGACGGATTGGATTAGATCAGTGGTCACCAACCTTTTCTGAGTCAAGATCACTTTCTGAATCCTAAAGCAGACCGCTCAGATTACATTATTTGAACAGATATAATTTAAAGAACATAAGCCTATGCAACACTAACCTATTAAAAACATTTCAAGGGCCTCCCGCGTAGGGCAGTGGTTAAGGGCGCTGTACTGCAGCACCAGCTGTGCCACCAGAGACTCTGGGTTCACGCCCAGGCTCTGTTGTAACCGGCCGCGACCGGGAGGTCCGTGGGGCGACGCACAATTGGCCTAGCGTCGTCCGGGTTAGGGAGGGGTTGGCCGGTAGGGATATCCTTGTCTCATCGCGCACCACTGCGCCCGGGCCGGGCGCAATGCGCGCTAACCAAGGTTGCCAGGGGCACGGTGTTTCCTCCGACACATTGGTGCGGCTGGCTTCTGGGTTGGATGCACGCTGTGTTAAGAAGCTGTGCGGCTTGGTTGGGTTGTGTATCGGAGGACGCATGACTTTCAACCTTCGTCTCTCCCGAGCCCGTACGGGAGTTGTAGCGATGAGACAAGATGGTAGCTACTAAACAATTGGATACCACGAAATTGGGGAGAAAACAGGAGAAAAAAAAAATTGCTGAAAAAAAATACAAATACAAATACAATAAAAAAAACTATCAATGAGGTTTGTGCAGTAGGCTCAGCCAGGTCACCCATTATACAAGTCAGTATTAGAAGTCCATCCAATTCTGAGGATATCGGGAAATTACTTGGAAATTGGCCACTAGGGGGCAACAGTGAGCGATGTTACCTTCATTCTGACCTGAGACTGTGAGAGTTTGTTGGTAGGCTTTAGGCCCAATTCATTATCACAGCATATTGGCTATGCTTGAATTGCCCTGCCAATGTTGTTCTTCTCAGACAATGTAGAAATTATTTCCAAATTGTAGGTATATGATCACACTGGTAGTAGATCATTTGTTGTATTACTTGTGAGGCACAGCTGAGTGAGACAACACCATTGAATGCCATAGCTTTCATGAAGGAAGAAATGCGAATAGTTATGACTGTATAATTCTCGTTACAGTACTGTAGTACTGATATTTTGATAAGATCATCATGATCTTCCATGTTGAAAAACGAACAAGATCGCTGCTGATGTATAAAGCAGCTCTAAAGATCCTTATTGGAGACTCACAGAGACACTCACTTGCTTTACTGGCTGCTGCTGCACAGTACATTCTGATATACAGGTAACTGCCAGAATAATAAAAACACTTAAGTAAATGAGGTATACAAAGTCTATTGAAAGCAGGTGCTTCCATACAGGTGTGGTTCCTGAGTTAATTAAGCAATTTACACAGTGGCATGCATTCATTGATGCCAGGACTTCCCAAAATATTCCATCAAATCTCAAGTGGCTGAATCTGACCAGAGAAATCATCCAAGCAGCCAAACAGCGCCCCTCAGTCTCAATATGTGTAGCCAATGTATCGGATTCTGTCTGGACCAATTAATGATAACATGTTGCCGCCGTAGCATTTGATTGATTGATGCCCGCAAGCATTTGGCCTCCCTTGATAATTTTTAAGGCAACTGTGGGTTGTCCTGGTGTAGCAAAATGCCTCCAAGGGAGGCCAGTTTGGATTTGGCTTCACACCAATCAAATCAATTACTACGCAAAAAGTCATTTTCAGAACAACGTGTCTGTTTCTGGTCTGCTTGTGTTGATGTCCTGCAGTAGCTAGCTTGCTAAATCTGCCCTTTCCTAAGCCATGGATGGAGATGGGGATTTGTACTTTGACTTAATTCTCTTTACAGGCCAATGATTATGATGACGATTCAGATCTAACCATAAATTAATGTATTGTGCCACTGGCCTGAGACGATTGAAATTCAATATGTAGCCTAGATGTAGCCTCGAATTTACATCCCATTAACATGCTTAGGGTCATGTTTAAAAATCCTGGCCAGGCCATTATTTTGTCTACCATGGCTCAAATTAAAGGTTATTTGTCACATGCTTCATTATCAACAGGTGTAGACTAACAGTGAAAGGATTACTTACGGGTCCTTTTCCAACAATGCAGAGTAAAAGAAAATATACAAAAATACAAATAAATAATAGAAATAGTGACACGAGGAATAAATAACAATAACAAATAAAAATACCATGGCTATATACAGAGAGTTCCAGCACCGAGTAACAGCTTCTATCCCAGTACCGGGGGTAGAAGCTGTTCAGGGTCCTGTTGGTTCAAAACTTGGTGCACTGATACCGCTTGCCGTGCGGTAGCAGAGAGAACAGTCTATGGCTTGGGTGGCTGGAGTCTGCCAATTCTTTGGATGACAATGCCCCGAGTGGTCTCTGAATTGTTTGATGAGCATGAAAACGATGTAAACCATCTGCCATGGCCGTCTCCATCACCAGATCTTAACCTAATCGAACACTTATGGGAGATTCTGGAGCAGCTGCCTGAGACAGCGCTTTCCACCACCATCAACAAAACACCAAATGATGGATTTTCTCATTGAAGAATGGTGTCGCAACCTTCCAATAGAGTTCCAAACACTTGTAGAATCTTTGTCAAGGCGCATTGAAGCTGTTCTGGCCCGTGGTGATCCAACGCCCTGTTAAGACACTTTATGGTGGTGTTTCCCTTATTTTGTCAATTCACTTTATGTTGGTGTTTCCCTTACTTTGTCAGTTACCTGTATCTGTCCATTAAAACACAACAACCGTCAACCAATGAGCTCACTGTAATGGATGCAGGTGTTTATTTTGACAGGGGCTTTGAATAAGGGGAGTAAATCAGAGTGTTGCGCAGTGAAAAGTCAAATAGACCGATACAGACACTGTGTGATGTTACAGAGTTGTGTATGTCAGATCTTAATTTGAGCCAGTTTGCTACTGAAAATAATCCTGCAGCCACAGGAAATGTGAAGTATTATGTGAATTATAATTAATGGCAAATTTTGTGTGTGTTGATACATTTTTCGTAAGGGAAAAACAAGTCCAACGTTTCAAGGTGTAAATGACAAACTTCGGAAGCCATTTTAAATAGACTACAAGTTTTAGATTTCCTGCATTGCAGGAAAGTTCTTCTGCAACAGGGCGATCAAATTAAGATCCTACATCTCAGTTTGTAGTGATGGGAATTTCAGTTAAAATAAATAATATTTTGACTAATTTCTTTCATTAGAGTCAATAATGCCCAGAGCACTCAGGACCCCTATCGGTGAACGATGAACTAGCCTCTCGTTCACATGTCGTTCACCATACGGAACTTATTTGATCTGTCATTTGTGATAGACTCATAAACTTGTGATTTAAATCATGTACATGTGTTCATTGCTAGGCATACAAATACGATTATTTGTAAATACATTTGAAACTACAGACCCTGTTTCGATCCCGGGCTGTATCACAACCGGCCGTGATCAGTCCGTAGGGCGGCGTACAATTGGCCCAGCGTCGTCCTGGTTAGGGTTTGGCCGGTGTAGGCCGTCATTGTAAATAGGAATTTGTTCTTAGGTGACTTGTCTAGTTAAATAAAGGTCAAATAAAGAATGACAAAATTAACAAGGTCTAGTTGTGGCCACAATTGAACTAAACTGTGAGCGACTGTTGACGGAATACATTACTTGACTGCCGCGAGGCTGATAAGCAAAGTTGTTCGCGAACTACAGTCCCCCAAAACGATTTGTTCTCGAGTTTGTTGAGCAGAGGCTGTGTATGTTTTGGTTCTACAAAGCTGCGTCCATAACATTCAATTGGCAATTAATTTAATTTATTATTGCAACATGTGATCAATTATCAGTTCTACACATGTATTTTTCTTCTTTATGCTCATGATCTATTTCCCTGCACGCATATTACAGACAGTTGGCACTTGGTGGTTGGAGCATGTCTCTGGAGCCGCTGAGCCTGGAGGAGCAGGATTAATCCTGCTGTAGGACTCATTGCGGCCGGCACCAGCAGGTCAAATGAACGGTTGAAATTGAACGAGTCCGTCAGAAAAATAAATCATGACTCCCCAGTCAGTAAAGAGTCTTTCATAAAGAATGAATCGTTCGCAAACTGCACATCACTAGTAGCTTGTGAAGTCACAAGTGTAAGCAGAGCCAATGGAGCCATCCTGACCTGGGCTCAGACCCAAAGTTGTGCCTCAAGTGTCAGAAGAAGCGAAGTAGCGCCTGGAGCCTAATTGCAAAGTGGCTCTGTGGCTAACACTCCTGTTGCCAGGCTGTTACTTAGAGCAATGTTCCCTCTATGTAACCTCTATAATGAAGTCAGCTCGGGAGGTTTATTTCTTTCATAAAAAATCTCAGCTGGGTATGTGTTTATTTCAGTGCCACTGACATTTTATTTTGTATACCAGTCCTTTCATGTAGGTTGATTACTCACTTTGCAGTAAGTTGACATTTCGCCCCTGTTGCTTCTAAGAACAATGTTCCCATGTTTTCTTCACGACTCCCTCAGGCTGAGGGATTTTCTTGTGCCTGCAAAATTGGTTTTGGCTCTATGTCCGAACCAGACCATTGAGGAGAGGGGGGATTTTGCATTACTACATGGCTTGTGTTGGCGTTGCTTAACCAGGTTTGGAAAGGAAGGGGTTAATTTGCGTAAAACCATTTTCACATGTTTTGTTTTTTTACCGAGTTTGAAAATGCTTTTGGTTGCTCTGTGTTTGCTTGGTTTTTGAGGTCGAATAGATTCAGTTGTGCAACTGACGAGGCATCCCTATTCTAGGGATATTCTTATGACGCTCAGCCTTTTTTAACCTACTGCGTGTAGACTTCACGTTCTATACAGTGTGCTGCCGCAGAGCTTTAGCCATTAGGGGGTGTATTATTACACCATTCTATCTAATGGTCTATGTAAAGTATCATGGTTTTCCATTACAGTGAGACCACTGGGTAACATATCAAATATCACCCCGGCTTCAGTACATTTCAATGGTTTCCAGCAAGCTATAACGATTGTCGCCTGACGTGGCTGAATTTGATGAGACGTGGTGTAACCGAGTGGAACAGCTGCACTTGAGATTATCAGCTCACATCTCAACGTGGACTGACTGCCCATGGCACAGAGGCACCCCATTCCCGTCGGCTCTGGCGCTAGATTCAGTCCACTTTGCTGTGCTCTTTGTGTACGTATCCCCATGCACACTTCTTTGGGTTCTCTCAGCTCACGCATCCACAATGGCGGGGGGGGGGGGGGGGGGGGGGGGGGGGGGGGGGGGGGGGCAAGCCCTGGTACTGTGAGAACGGGATGGAGGATCAAAGATGAAATGGGGGTCAAAACGTCCACAGCGCTTAAACTCAACGCTGGACCTTGAAGCCAGTTCCACTGCGTTTTTTCATTGTTCCCCTCTAGTCAGAGACTGATTTAGACCTGGGACACCAGGTGTGTGCAATTCATTATCAGGTAGAACAGAAAACCAGCCGTCTCCGGACCTCACAGGGTCAGAGTTGAGTATCCCTGGCCTACTGTTTATATTTTAATGCAGTCATCTCGGTTTTTATTTGAAGCATGTTGTTATATGTCACTTGTTTGTATCAAGTGCAAAGACATTGGAAGCTTATTTTGTACTGAAGTTATCGGCGGTCACAGAGAGAGTCTATGTATAGAGGAGATCTTCTATTTTTGTTCCGTGTATATACAGTACCAGTTAAGAGTTTGGACACACCTACTCATTCAAGGGTTTTTCTTTAATTTTTACTATTTTCTACATTGCAATGCTACATAGCGAAGACATCAAAACTATGAAATAACACATATGGAATCATGTAGTAACCAAAAAAAGTGTTGAACAAACAGATTCTTCAAAGTAGCCACCCTTTGCCTTGACAGCGTTGCACACTCTTGGCATTCTCTGAACCAGCTTCGTGAGGTAGTCACCTGGAATGCATTTCCATTAACAGATGTACCTTGTTAAAAGTTAATTTGTCAAATTTCTTTCCTTCTTAATGCATTTGAGCCAATCAGTTGTGTTGTGACAAGGTAGGGTTGGTATACAGAAGATAGCCCTATTTGGTAAAAGACCAAGTCCATATTATGGCAAGAACAACTCAAATAAGTAAAGACAAACAACAGCCCATCATTACTTTAAGACATGAAGGTCAGTCAATCAGGAAAATGTCAAGAACTTTGAAAGTTTCTGTTATGGGATTTTTATGAATAATGACTAAATGATGTATACATTTAACGTAGAACTATAACTAAACAGAATACTACTCTGTCACTGTATGAATGTATGAATCTTATTATAATCATAACACTGAATATAATATGTGTAGTTTTAGTTCTGAATTAGAACAAGGACTTTCTGTTCCTTGTTAGAAACGAATGGAGCTATCGTCAGTCCGGCTGGAATACTGTGTTCCTGACAGGACATTCTGTCCCCACCTAGGGAGGGGAGAGACCTTGGGCTTGTAGTAGATTATTTAACAGGTGGCAGACAATGTGAGAAGGTTTGTGAACTATATTGCCATAGTATCTGAGAGGAGGAGGGACATTTATGACGAAATGTGAGGTATATAGACCAATGACCAATGTACTGGAAATGATAGGGAGAACGTTCCCGTGAATAAACATTTGACTATTGTAGACTGGGCCTCTGTCTGTTTTAATTTCTATCAGTATCCTACAAATCCTGATTTAACAGACTCATTTAATTGAATTGGTTAAAGAACATGAGAACTTAATTATCCTAACAGTTTCTTCAAGTGCAGTCGCAAAAAACATCAAGCACTATGATGAAACTGGCTCTCATGAGGACCGCCACAGGAAAGGCAGACCCAGAGTTACCTCTGCTGCAGAGGATAAGTTCATTCGAGCTTCAGCTAAGAAATTGCAGCCCAAATAAACAGACACGTCTCAACATCAACTGTTCAGAGGAGACTGCATGACTCAGGCCTTCATTGTCGAATTGCTGCCAATAAACCACTGCTAAAGGACACCAATAAAAAGAAGAGACTTGTTTGGGCCAATAAACATGAGCAATGGCCATTACACCAGTGGAAATCTGTCCTTTGGTCTGATTAGTCCAAATATGAGATTTCTGCTTTGCCAATTGAGATGGTTTGGGATGAGTTGGACCGCAGAGTGAAGATAAAGCAGCCAACAAGTGCTCAGCATATGTGGGAACTCCTTCACGACTGTTGGAAAAGCATTTCAGGTGACCACCTCATGAAGCTGGTTGAGAACATCCAAAGAGTGTGCAAAGCTGTCATCAAGGCAAAGGGTTTGCAGCTTTGAAGAATCTAAAATCTAAAACATATTTGGATTTGTTTAACCCTTTTTTGCTTGTTCCCACATATGCTGAGAACTTGTTGGCTGCTTTTCCTTAACACTGCGGTCCAACTCATCCCATCTCAATTTGGTTGAGGTCGGATGAAAACACCTCTGGGAGATTCTGGAGTGGCACCTGAGACAGCGTTTTCCACCACCAACAAAACACCAAATTATGCCATTTCTTGTGGATGAATGGTGTCATATCCCTCCAATAGAGTTCCAGACACTTAAAGAGTCTATGCCAAGGTGCATTGAAGCTGTTCTGACGGCTCGTGGTGATCCAACACCCTATTAAGACACTTTATGTTGGTGTTTCCTTTATTTTTGCAGTTACTTGTATAGTGAGCATTATGTTAAAATCTCAATAAAATCGCAGTATCGAATCGCAATGCATATAGAATCGGCACCAAAGTATTGTGGTAATATCGTATTGTCCCTGGAAATTCCCAGTCCTAACACACCCACATACATTGTTGTCATCTTTGCCAAGGTGGACTGGAGATGTTCCCTTTGTGTCTAAGCGCTTAATGGACATTTGGCTTAGGATGGTGAGGAGCGAGCACCTCCAGGCTGTCTGTGCTGGTATCTTGTGGTGGCTTCTCCTGATGTACCGACACACGGACAGGGCAGGGGCATCTCCTCATCCCTCCACATGTGCCCACTGCCTGCTCCGGCTCTGTGCCAGCCCTGTTTCCCCCCCCCCCCTGGCCAACAGGTGGAGACTCTGAGTCCAAGGGAATGGAACTAAATTGACAGCATGCTACACTGATGGGTTAAGATTAAGACATCAACCAAGTCATAGAATAACAAATGGAAAAAACTAACACGCTGAAGTGTTTTCCAGACAGATGTGGCTAGGTCGACAAGGTGTTTATAGTAAGGTCAGTCACATTGAGGATGGCTATAGGATCCGCTGTACACTAATAGAGCTGACGAAAATGCTTCCTTCCAAAAACACGCCTGTTTTTACTCACCTCATCAACTTTTCAAGGGGGTTATTTTGAGTCAGATTGAGACGGCAACAAGGAACTCTCAGGTGGTTGTGTGGCTAATGGGTTACATAACAGCACCATGGAACCGTAGGTTAAAGGATGACCCTGCTGTGTAGCATGGTGTGACACGTGGTCATACCCGGTAGAATGAGATACATACTGGGGTGAGGGCAGGGGTGTGTTATAGCAAAAACAAACAACCGCCCTCCAACCACCCCCAACAGGCCCGAACCGTCCCCTGACTGTATAAGTGGATGAGGAGCATGGTGTGGAATGCACACCCCTCCTGAAGCGGATGTGGTACATGGTATGGTATGTCAGAAGGTATTGCTGGCTATTTAAGACAGCTGGGACAGGAGCTTCAAAAACACATGCAGTATTGCAGAGACAGCAGTTGATGCCTGTATCAACATAGTTTGGGGATCCTGAGTGGCGCAGCGGTCTAAGTCACTGCATCACAGTGTCACTAGGGGTGTCACTATAGACCCGGGTTCAATCTTGGGCTGTATCACAACCGGCCGTGATCGGGAGTCCCGGGCGGCGCACAATTGGCCCAGCGTCACCCGGGTTATTATTTAAGACAGCTGGGACAGGAGCTTCAAAAACACATGCAGTATTGCAGAGACAGCAGTTGATGCCTGTATCAACATAGTTTGGGGATCCTGAGTGGCGCAGCGGTCTAAGTCACTGCATCACAGTGTCACTAGGGGTGTCACTATAGACCCGGGTTCAATCTTGGGCTGTATCACAACCGGCCGTGATCGGGAGTCCCGGGCGGCGCACAATTGGCCCAGCGTCACCCGGGTTAGGGGAATGTTTGGTCGGGGTAGGCCGTCATTGTAAATAAGAATTTGTTCTTAACTGACTTGACTTCCCCCGGGTAAGTCTTACACTAAAGTATAATTCTAAACCTGCCTCAAATTAAGATAACAGGCCATTGATGGTGTGTCTTTGCTGCTTGACAGGACTAAGTCACCTAAACTTGGGCTTTTTATAGTTGTAGGCCTCAGCGGCCTGGCCCTGTCTTACTAATATGGCCTCCTCCTCTCACTCTGTTCCTCTCCCAGGGTCATCAGCAGCTGTATGGCAGGGTGCTGCTGATGTTTGTTTGTTATGCCATGTGGCTCTGTGTGTCACCAGAGCAGGTGTAAATGTTTTACAAGTCACCAGAGCAGGTCAATACTGGCAGATTAACTATGTTGACTTTAACTATGTTGACCACGGCCACTAATGGTCACCACTCACCTTCATTCCCTCCCTGCTTAACAGGAGTAAACTCAGGGATGCCATTGTAGAAGACGAGTAAGACATCTTCCAACAGAAAACGTTTTGCAACTAAAAATACATTGTCTGGGGCCTCCCGAGAGGCGCAGCGGTCTAAGGCACTGCTACGTAGTGCTAGAGACATCACTACAGACCCGGGTTCGATCCCGGACTGTGTTGCAGCCGGCCGTGACTGGGAGACCCTTAAGGCGGCGCACAATTGGCCCAGCCTCGTCCGGGTTAGGGGAGGGTTTGGCCGGCCGGGATATCCTTGTCCCATCGCGTTCTAGCAACTCCTTGTGGCCGGCCGGGTGCCTGCACGCTGACTCGTGTCGCCAGTTGTATGGTATTTCCTCTGACACTTTGGTGCGGCTGGCTTCCGGGTTAAGCGAGCAGTGTGTCAAGAAGCAGTGTGGCTTGGCAGGGTTGTGTTTCGGAGGAAGCATGGCTCTCGACCTTCGCCTCTCCCAAGTCCGTATTGGAGTTGCAGCGATGGGACAAGACTGCAACTACCAATTGTATATTACGAAATTGGGGAGAAAAAGGGATAAAAAGTACATCAACAAAAAATGGCTTATTAGACAACGTTTCCTCTGTTTGCTTTGGTTCCTAGTAAATACACTCCTGGTCTGTGTGTTGGATTGTGTTGGTTAGGGTGGGCACAGTGACACATACAGTACAGAGTAAATAAGGGGTTATAACAACCCAAGATAAATATACAAACATTGAAAGATGTGTGTGTGTCTGACTGTGTAAAGATGGAAGTGGACTCTTCTAACAAGTGGATTCTGTGAGACGTCTTACCGTTGGACCCATCTCGGTAACAAGAGGACTACAAGTAAAGGACATAGACAGGTTGTTCAGCCAGCTGCTCTATAAATACACACACACACACACACACACACACACACACACACACACACACACACACACACACACACACACACACACACACACACACACACACACACACACACACACACACACACACATAATGATTCCATGTGCGTTCATATTCTCCAGAGTGCAGAGCTTTCTGGGAACAATTCACCAAATCCAAAGGGACAACATGATTGAAATTGATTTAGAGAAGCCTATGGCAAACGCTTGAATGGTTCAGAAAATCAATTGCGATGTACTTACTAACAATGAGTCACAGAGAAAGGAACATGTTGCTTTTATAAGCCATAGTCAATGATTACGGTTGTAAAGAGTGGACGCTACTCCATTAGTACAACAGTAATAAATGCATGTACTGGGATCTTCCTGACTTAACACCCCTATCCAATCATATTGTTTTCATTTAATACAGTGTTTACGTTGGGAAATAAACTCCATACGGATTCAAATGTTTACATTGGGCCTGACAATGAGAACCGCATCTGTGTCCAGAGAGCATTGAGGAAGTGAATGAGAAGAGAAAATGAGCCAAATAAAGTATAGAGACAGGAAATGCACACGGTGGCCATACAGAGACTGGGGGCTAAAGGTGCAGAGCAAGAGAGACAGCAGTATGAGAGAGTCTCCAGAGGCCTGAGATACAGTGAAACATTCGGAAACATTCAGACAGTGACAGGTCAGATAATAAACATTGCTTTAATATTCCCATGCTCAAAATGAAAGTAATTAGAGTGTTTTTGATGTAGTGGGCTAATATTTCTTGAACTTGAACTCAACTATAATGTTATTTATGTCCCCAGGGACACTAAAGTGGCCTAGCAACTCAGCAGAAGCAATATGCTATTATTGAGGGAGATCTTCACATTCCATAGACTATTTCTCACCCACAAGGGGATAGGTACAGTCCATGTGTATTTTCTGTGTGTGTCTCTCTCTTTGTCTGTGTTCATCTGTCTAGTGGAAATTGGGTGTCGTCTTTTCTTTGACCCTGAACTGACCATCTCACGTCTTCCAAAAAGTGTGGTCTGCCAGTGTCCTAGATCATCAGCCAAGGCCATAGATAAAAAATGGGGCCTAAATAGACACTCAGCCTTCTGCTGACTCATGTGATCTTTAATAACCTTTGATAGAACAAATTCTGGATCTATCTCCTCACTGCTTGATCCAGCTCCTGCCAGGCAGCACTGCACCCCACCAAGTCAGAGAGGGAAGATGAACGATTGATCTTTTGCAACCTTTCAGATTCAAATGAATGAATGTTACATTTGAACCTTTACTCATATGTCCCTCATTTCGAAGCTGCTGAGAGATAGTCAAGGTCTCCAATGAACCTCACTGCGGCTCAGTTTCCTTATGTTAATCACATATTGTAATGTTCACTTTAAAACTGGAGTGGTGGTGGGTGATCCATTACCAGCTGTGTGGAGAGCTGCGGCTAGAGATGCTCTGCCAGGCCGGGTGACACTTGTTGTGGTGACACAATGGGGCTGCTGTCTCCACCCAGGAAGCAGCTAGATAACAACAACAGCCCATTGTCTGTGGAACGAACTCCCCCGGGGCCTCTGATCTCACAGAGGAAATTGGAAATGGGGTAAATCGGTGTCACTGAGGTCATGCAACCCAGTGGGGAGTAACTATACCATCATCGTAGAAAAGATAACTCCCGCACATAATTAAATAATTGTTATTGGTCACATGCGACGAATACAACAGGTGCAGACTTTAGCATGAAATGCTTACTTAAGAGCCCATTCCCAACAGTGCATATGTAAGTAAGACAAATATTTGCTGAATAAAAAAGGAAATAGTAGCACAATAAACTGGGATACCTAACAGGGATGTAAACAAATTTGTGCACAAAATTATTTGAGAGGAATAAGCTTTTTGTGGGTATGGAACATTTCTGGGGTCTTTTATTTCAGCTCATGAAACATGGGACCAACACTTTACATTCATATTTTTGTTCAGTATAATAAACTAAGTAGCAGCAGCATATGTGAAGAGTGTGAAAGTGTTTATATGTGTGTGTGTGCGCATAGCATCAATATGTGTGTGTGTGTGTGCGTGTGTGTGTGTGTGTGTAAGTGTATGTAGTATGTGTGTGTGTTGAGTGTTCAAAAAATTATGTTAAATAAATAAATAATAAAGGGGTCAATGTAAATAGCCCGGGTTGTCATTCGATTAACTGTTCAACAGAGGGTTTGGTTTGAACCTCGTGATCACCCTTACAAAAAATGTACCTTCATAGTACAATGAAAAAAATACAATGGTGCTATAATGTTTTTTTTAGTCACTGCCATGGCAGTAGAATACCATGGTAATGTTGCAAATAGCAAGGTATTTTCTTGCCACGTTAGTGACCAAAAAAACACAATAGTACCACTGTATTTTTTTCATTGTACTACCATGGCAGGAAAATACCATGGTATTTGCAGCAATATGTTTGTATTTTCCTAACGTGGTAGTGACCAGAAAAACGTAGGAAGATCAGGTTTAAAATAATTAGTTTATCTGGTGCTTCTCTCTTCAATTACAGTTTTCAGTTGGCTCTCTCTCTCTCTCTTCAACTGACTAGGCTACTCATATACAATTCTAAATAGCCAACATCCTAAAAACTATTTGTAAAAAGGTATTATCATCTTATATCGTAAAGAAATGCTTTGGTCTCAGGCCCTTTTTATGAACAAATCTTTATTTCATGAACATGTCTTATTAATTAATATGTTCTTGTTAATATGTTCCCCCTGTTGATGATGCTCATTATACATTAAGGTTGAACCAAAAGATTACATGTGACAAATATGAAATTAAATACAAAACAATTATGTGACATTTAATTGAATTAAAAAAAATAAATAATCCGGACCATTGACGGTCGCAGAAGGTTCCGGACCGTGGACCGTCTCAGGAGGTTCCGGTCCATGGACCGTCTCAGGAGGTTCCGGACCGTGGACCGTCGTTGGAGGTTCTGGACCGTGGACCGTTGCCGCAAGCTCTGGACTGGGAACTGTCGCCGGAAGCTCTGGACTGGGAACTGTCGCCGGAAGCTCTGGACTGGGAAACGTCGCCGGAAGCTCTGGACTGGGAAACGTCGCCGGAAGCTCTGGACTGGGAAACGTCGCCGGAAGCTCTGGACTGGGAAACGTCGCCGGAAGCGTGGTGCGTGGGGCCGGCACTGGTGGTACCGGACTGGTGACACGCACCTCAGGGCGAGCACAAGGAGCAGGCACAGGATGTACCTGACTGGGGAGGCGCACTGGAGGCCTGATGCGTGGGGCCGGTACAGGTTGTACTGGACTGGTGACACGCACCTCAGGGCGAGCACGAGGAGCAGGCACAGGACGTACTGGACTGGGGAGGTGCACTGGAGGCCTGATGCATGGGGCTGGTACAGGCGGCCCCGGACTGGTGACACGCACTTCAGGGCGAGTGCGAGGAGAAGGAACAGGACGTACTGGGCTGTGAAGGAACATCGGAGACCTGGTGTGTATAGCCTGCATCAATGGTACCGGTTCGATGACACACCTTGCACGGCATGTGCAAGGAGCTAGCACAGGACGCACTGGGCTGTGGAGGCGCACTGGAGACCTGGTGCGTAGAGCCGGCACAAATTGTACCGGAACGATGACACACTTCGCATGGCTAGTGCGAGGAGCTAGCATAGGACATACTGGGCTGTGGAGGCGTACATCTGGGCGAGTGCGAGGAACAGGCACAGGACGTACCGGACTGGCGAGGCGCACTGGAGGCCTGATGCGTGGGACCGGCACAGATTGTAGCGGACTGGTAACACGCTCCCATGTTGTCACTGGTTCACACCTCGGCTCCGCCGACCACCCCGTGTGCCCCCTCCCAATTTTTGGGGGGGCTGTCTTTTGGGCTTTCCTTGTGGCCGCGACCCCCGGCGTCGTCGCTGTTCTCCATTCTCTCCTTGCTTCTCCCGCCATGGAAGGAGATCCTGTCCTGCCAGGATTTCTTCCCAAGTCCAGGATCCCTTCCCGTCCAGAATCTCCTCCCAAGTCCATGTATCCCTCTCCTCCTGGGCACGCTGCTTGGTCCTGTTGTGATGGGATATTCTGTCTCGTTCGCTAGAATAAATGTCGGACCATGGCGCAGCGGATGTTGAGTTCCACATTATTTAATAGAAAGTGAAACTAAGCAAAGACAAAAACAAATAAATAATAAACTAACAATGAACAGTGACAACAGCGATGCTACGCGCACTTACGCAAAACAATATCCCATAAACACAGGTGGGAAAAACAGCTACTTAAATATGATCCCCAATTAGAGACAACGACTACCAGCTGCCTCTAATTGGGAATCATACACAATCACCAACATAGAAAAACAAACCTAGAACCCCACATAGAAATAATTAACTAGACTAACCCCCAGTCATGCCCTGACCTACTCTACCATAGAAAATAAGAACTCTCTATGGTCAGGACGTGACAAGCGTAATATATTTAATATGCCATAAACTATTCTTCTTTTTTTTTTTAAGTTTCACTAATTCATTTTAATTAACTTAATCATTATGACACACCCCTCACTTTTGACATTGGTTGCACTAATTACACTGTTTGTCTACATAACCTGGTTCAAGTATGCATGACATTACCCTGAGGAAGGCACAGTGATGCCGAAACGTTGGTAAATACCCATTAAATTGCTGGGAGTTTATATATGGAGTGTGCAACTTTCTTTATTTTGATAGTTTATGTTTTATCCGCCGTTAGTCAGCACCTCCACACAAATTAATGTTTCTGGGTGTGTGCCAGCTTATGTTTTTTAACATGCCATACCTCACAACAGCAAGTTACAATGTTTCCCTTTGTTTACACTCTCTGTGTGAACTTTTGTTGGAGTCTACGAGAGGCTAGCTTGACTGGAGCTAACGTTAGCGGACGTTAGCTTCTATGCTAACGGACTCTTATAAATTCATTAAACTATCAAAACATAATTTTAAAAAATTACAATAATATATTATCACTCTGCTTAACTTGGTGTTTCATATCCTATGCTTTATAACTCGCTCACTGTGAAGATAACGTTTAAAATAATAGTTTTGTCTGGTGCTTCTCTCTTCAGTTTTCAGTTGTCTCTCTCGTTCAAATGACTCCTTAGGCGTGTTCACACTGCACATTAGTCCAGGGCCAAGAGCCTCCTAAGCGAGTGTTCATACTTACACATTCTAAAGTAAGCTAGCACCATCCTTAGCTCAGGGCTAGCTGGCCCTGCTCCAGAGCAGGGTTAGCACTGACTTTTCAGGGTTAGTCCCATAAACACAGTGCCGAAATAGCCCGTGTGAAACTGGGTCAAGAACGATTATGTAATGTCTGTAATGTGTTCTGCACATTATTTTGATAAGAAAATTAATACTATTTATTCCTTCCATCTGAGGACAAAAACCAAAATACTTAAATCCGTGGAAATACTGTATATTTCACATTCTTACACATTTCTGGTTGGCAATACAGGGAACCCAAACATGAGCAAAAAACAAGACTATTAATACAGTAAGTATTACCCTTTTTTTGACAGCAACTGTTCCCTTTTTCATTGATGTTACAGACAAATGAGTGGCAGCCTAATGCCTCTTATCAGAGACGTGCCTATGCTGGTATATAAATGCATCGGTATAAAACCAACCAACCTCTTTTGACCTTGGTGGGTTTATTTATTTAATGCATTATACTGCCATTGTACCATGGTCACCATAATGAATAAAGATGGTACCATAGAATATTTTTTGGTACCATTTATCATAGTTGTGCGTTACCATGGGCTACCGAGTGTCCCAGCGGTCTAAGGCACTGCATCTCAGTGCTAGAGGTGTCACTACAGACCCTGGTTTGATTCCAGGCTGTATCACAACTGGCAGTGATTGGGAGTCTCATAGGGCGGTGCACAATTAGCCCAGCATCGTCCGGGTTAGGGTTTGGCTGGGGCAGGCCATCATTGTAAATAATAATTTGTTCTTAACTGACTTGTCTAGTTAAATAAAGGTTCAATTAAACAACAATGTAGAATGCAGGTTAAAGCTATGGTATTTCCATGATCCACATCTATACCATGGTATAAATGATGCAATACCTATTATATAGGTTCATGGAAGTACCATCATACTTTAAAGCTAAAAACATGGTACATTTCCATGATTCAGATCTTTGCATGGTACAGTGCCTTGCGAAAGTATTCGGCCCCCTTGAACTTTGCGACCTTTTGCCACATTTCAGGCTTCAAACATAAAGATATAAAACTGTATTTTTTTGTGAAGAATCAACAACAAATGGGACACAATCATGAAGTGGAACGACATTTATTGGATATTTCAAACTTTTTTAACAAATCAAAAACTGAAAAATTGGGCGTGCAAAATTATTCAGCCCCCTTAAGTTAATACTTTGTAGCGCCACCTTTTGCTGCGATTACTGCTGTAAGTCGCTTGGGGTATGTCTCTATCAGTTTTGCACATCGAGAGACTGACATTTTTTCCCATTCCTCCTTGCAAAACAGCTCGAACTCAGTGAGGTTGGATGGAGAGCATTTGTGAACATCAGTTTTCAGTTCTTTCCACAGATTCTCGAATGGATTCAGGTCTGGACTTTGACTTGGCCATTCTAACACCTGGATATGTTTAGTTTTGAACCATTCCATTGTAGATGTTGCTTTATGTTTTGGATCATTGTCTTGTTGGGAGACAAATCTTCGTCCCAGTCTCAGGTCTTTTGCAGACTCCATCAGGTTTTCTTCCAGAATGGTCCTGTATTTGGCTCCATCCAACTTCCCATCAATTTTAACCATCTTCCCTGTCCCTGCTGAAGAAAAGCAGGCCCAAACCATGATGCTGCCACCAACATGTTTGACAGTGGGGATGGTGTGTTCAGCTGTGTTGCTTTTACGCCAAACATAACGTTTTGCATTGTTGCCAAAAAGTTCAATTTTGGTTTCATCTGACCAGAGCACCTTCTTCCACATGTTTGGTGTGTCTCCCAGGTGGCTTGTGGCAAACTTTAAACGACACTTTTTATGGATATCTTTAAGAAATGGCTTTCTTCTTGCCACTCTTCCATAAAGGCCAGATTTGTGCAATATACGACTGATTGTTGTCCTATGGACAGAGTCTCCCACCTCAGCTGTAGATCTCTGCAGTTCATCCAGAGTGATCATGGGCCTCTTGGCTGCATCTCTGATCAGTCTTCTCCTTGTATGAGCTGAAAGTTTAGAGGGATGGCCAGGTCTTGGTAGATTTGCAGTGGTCTGATACTCCTTCCATTTCAATATAATCACTTGCACAGTGCTCCTTGGGATGTTTAAAGCTTGAGAAATATTTTTATATCCAAATCCGGCTTTAAACTTCTTCACAACAGTATCTCGGACCTGCCTGGTGTGTTCCTTGTTCTTCATGATGCTCTCTGCACTTTTAACGGACCTCTGAGACTATCACAGTGCAGGTGCATTTATACGGAGACTTGATTACACACAGGTGGATTGTATTCATCATCATTAGTCATTTAGGTCAACATTGGATCATTCAGAGATCCTCACTGAACGTCTGGAGAGAGTTTGCTGCACTGAAAGTAAAGGGGCTGAATAATTTTGCACGCCCAATTTTTCAGTTTTTGATTTGTTAAAAAAGTTTGAAATATCCAATAAATGTCGTTCCACTTCATGATTGTGTCCCACTTGTTGTTGATTCTTCACAAAAAAATACAGTTTTATATCTTTATGTTTGAAGCCTGAAATGTGGCAAAAGGTCGCAAAGTTCAAGGGGGCCGAATACTTTCGCAAGGCACTGTATAAATGCAATACCATGGTAATATTTAGGTACAATGGCAGTACCATGGTACTACCATCATACTTCAAGACTAAAACCATGGCACATGTCCATGATTCAGACTATACCATGGTATATGTGAAAGTACCATAATAGTACTTGTGCTTGTACACCTGTGCTTCTACACCTGCATTGCTTGCTGTTTGGGGTTTTAGGCTGGGTTTCTGTACAGCATTTTGAGATATCAGCTGATGTACGAAGGGCTATATAAATACATTTGATTTGATTTGATTAGTACCATGGTATAAATAAAAGTACCAACGCAAATATTTGTAAGGGCAGCTCAGAAATGGGCTTCCTGTGTAAACACAGCCAATGTATGCAGGAAGTGTTTGAAACAGGTCATATCTTGGGTGTTGAAGTGAAAGGTTTACTGTGTAAATAAGAGTAGCCAGATAGTCATTAGCAGAGAGAGAGACTCGCTGTTCAGGTGTATTGTGGAATTCAGTTGGATGTATTTACAGAAATGCAGTATTAACATACACAAGTGTCCCCAAATGGTCATATCTAGTAGAAAGACAGACAGAAGAGTAGCTATGGGATCTGTGTCAAGAAATACGTCTGTCTCTCTCCTCTAGATACAGTATCTGAGGGAGCAGACTGAGAGGACCACACCCAGTGAACAGACACCACACGAGCCAAACAGACTTCCGGGATAACTGCTGACTAGAGTATGGAGCCGGCACAATCAGAGATGAGCATCTTGGGATGCTCGACCAATGGGAAAGGTCACAACCTAGGAGATGACAAGTATGTGCCTATGAAGACCTTGCCAGAGGAATTAGACACGTGAGTTTCTTTTTGCTGTACATGTACATCATTGTCACATAATTGTATTGCGAAACAGCCACAGCTAATCAGAATCAAGGCTTTGCATATCTGTCTGATAAGCATCTGAAACCTTCTATACACTCACCTGATTGTCTTTGTGCCTCTACACCACAGAAACAATACAATGCGATACAATGAATTTCATTCCAATTGTTTTTGAACTGATGCTTTGATATTGTTATTGCATAAGGGCGGTGGCATTTAGCCCGCTGTTGTGCCCGGCCCATAGACTGGAGAGAGTAATGGGTTTTGTGCTGTGTTGGGTTCAACTGTGAACGTGTCACGTGTTGTCGTCATTTACCTGCCAGTATGGAAACCAAAGCCCATTTAACAGTCTGTAAATGTCATCTGTGTTTTTCTTAAAAAATACAGTAGCCTGTATTCATCAGGGTTTTGGGGTCAATTCCTTTTCAATTCAATCAATTCTGGAAATGAACTGAAATTCTAATTTCAACCCTGATATTCATCCACATGATTCTATCCAAAAGTGGGTGACTTACCCTCTAATACAGACACCATTTTACAGACAGAACTCTTAAAACCCTGTTTCTATTTCCGCCATGCAAATTGTGCTTTGCTCGCCCAGTCCTCCTTGCTAAAGTGTATGACATCAGCAATGAGGATGAGGCGTTTATACGCCGTGAATGACGTCTGAACAGACAATATAACTGATTTCCTAAGTGCATGTTTGCCTTGTTTTTGTCCCATCGTCGCCCTTGGATCCTTTGTTTGCCACACAGAAATGGTACTCAAAATGGCAGGTATGTTTATACTTCAGATATACAGTCACACAGACACAATCTCTATCTAGTAGGCTCACTGACTATGTAACATCGTTACAATCCTTTCAGTGAAGCACCTTGCCACTGTTTCGACAATAAACTCCCTTCTATTTGTGTAGCTTGAGTCCCTCATTTTAAGGTGCCGGTTTTTAGGGACTATCAATTGTAATGTCCTTTTCTGTTTCGCCCAGGTTTGATGATCCCGATGGCATCCTGGAGAGTGAGGAGTTTCTGCCCAACGGAGATGGGACGAAGCCCATGCGCTTCACAGACGTGAGTGTGACTGACTTTACTATCGCCACAACTGAAACATTACTCACTGGGCTGTTTCCCAAATGGCACCCTATTCCCTATGTCTAGCCCATAGGACAAGTTGACATGGCCACAATTGTCATCTATTTCTTGTTATGATGGATGTCACTCATAGCCTACATGTCTTTTTTTTCCTTTGTTAAAGCACATATATGTGCATGAAACTGTAAGCAAAAAACATATGCAGAAATGTGCCTTTCTGCCTTTTTAATTTCTATTTAACGTCAGTGGTCAAGTCAAGGAAGCATCATGACCAATATATTGGCCACACTCCACTTACCAAGACCATTGCCAAATGAGGAGCACTGTCACCGGCTTTTATAGTAAGCCCTGAGGTGTTGTAATGAGCCTACAGTGCTACCGCCCAGCACATCTAGAAGGGAGTGTATTTCATACTGAATTCCTCCCTTGGGATGACGTAGAGGCACCTTCTCAAGGTGATTTCAATGGTAGAGTTGAACCGCTAGGGCCCTCAAAGATCCTCTCAGGACCTCAAAGGCAGTTGCACTGCTTTTTTTCATTGTTTCCCTCTAATCAGGGACTGATTTAGACCTGGGACACCAGGTGGGTGCAATTAATTATCAGGTAGAACCAAAAACCAGCAGACTCCGGACCTCTTTGGGCAAGAGTTGAATAGAAATGCGCTAGGGCCAAAAAAGAGCTAGATTAACTACTAAAATACCAAATATATCACTTTTGCAACAAACTGTCAAAATTAAGACTAGAATTGACATGTTTCACTTAAACTAAGCCTAAAACATCTGGTTTTCGATTATTATTATTTATTTATTTGACATGAAAAGTACTCTTTAAATTTGTCTGTACCCATAGGATAACCCTTTGAAGAACCCTTTTTGGTTCCATGTAGTACCCTTTCTACAGAGGGTTGTACATGGAAACCAAAAGGGTTCTACCTGAACCCAAAAGGGTTCTCCTATGGGGACAGAAGAAGAACCCTTTTGGACCTCTTTTTTTCTAAGAGTGTACCCAGCTAGCACATTTGGTTCCTTCGAAGTTGTGGGAACGTAACTTTTTGGTTTCCCTTTGGTTCTGGGAACAAAGCAATACGTTTCCTGACTAGTAAAACAGAAAATGATTTCAACATTCTTGAACTCCAAGCACAGATAGGACACATGTAAATGAATTTGCTTAGGCATTAGTCATTCAAACACATTCATTTTTCAGGAAGATTTAAACCTATATTCTGATGTCTTTCCATGGAATTAGTCCACTGTAACACCAGGATGGAACTAGCATACCATGTTTTTTTTACTTGTACAAAACTGTTCATTTTAGTCTATTCAAACAGACCCCATGTCAAAGGAAACAAGCATTCCTTAACATTAGGTGTGGCCAATTAGTGGGCGAGGCTAACATACAGTACCTGAACTCACAAGATCAAGAATAGATAGCTTTGTTGAAGCTGAGAACGGAATATATATTTTTTTCAATAACATTCTTAGAACGTTATTTGCACATTACTAATGTTTTCTTGTGTTTTCAAATTTGTATTACCTTTATTTAACTAGGCAAGTCAGTTAAGAAGAAATTCTTATTTTCAATGACGGCCTAGGAACAGTGGGTTTAACTGCTTGTTCAGGGGTAGAATGCCAGATTTCTACCTTGTCAGCTCGGGGATTCGATCTAGCAACCTTTCAGTTACTAGTCCAACACTCTAACCACTAGGCTACCTGCCACCCCGCCCCGCCCCATGGAAAGGGTTCTTAATGTTCTGAGAACATAACTTTAGATGGAGCCATGAGTATTCCTGCAGAAAACGTTATGCTGAAGTACTGAAATTCCCGCAGGAGAATGTTGTTTCTTAACGTTCTCTGAACTATTAGAGAATATTCCCAATGTCAAACCAGTTGGAGTGCGTTCCTAGAACATTACCCAAATGTAATTAAATGTATCCATGTTTGAACGTTTAGTAATAGTTCTGTTAAAGTAATGAAATACCAAGATCAATAACGTTATTTTTGTAAAGTTCCTTAAATGTGCTGAGGATGTTCCAAGGCCAATCAACTATCCTGCACCAATCCCAGAACATTCCCAGAACGTTCTTGAAAGGTTGTATGTAACAACCACACTCACACCAAGCTCTAAGAAACATATGGTTATCAGAAAATGATGTGCTAGCTGGGTAGAGAATAGGGTGTCAATGTGGGGTGCCATTTGGGAAGCAGACACTATGCTAATGACACATTCGGCTTGTCACATTGCACTTGACAAGAACATGAATTTTGAAATGTAAGAAAATCTTAACTTTTCAGCTATACATTATTATTGAATTAACTAAATCTGAGATTGTTGTATTTGTTTTGATTAGTTTGAGGGAAAGACATCTTTCGGCATGTCTGTGTTCAACCTGGGGAATGCTATCATGGGCAGTGGAATCCTGGGACTGGCTTATGCCATGGCCAACACTGGCATACTCCTCTTCCTGTAAGTCAAACTGTCAGCTTTCTACATGTCTCTACATGTCTGTAATAATGACCGTAAGTCGCTCCGGATAAGAGCGTCTGTTAAAGTGCCAAAATGTCAAATCCTGCCCATGCTTCTTAACGGTCTCCTAGTCTTTTCATTCCCAACTTGGCTTAGTGTTTTTGTCCTTCCTCTTCTCATAAAACCCGGGAAATGGCAAAACAACACACTGACTTTCAAATCACTGACACACTGAGCACAGACACAGTAGGAGTCACACATTAGCTATTGGTTGGTCTCTGTTGATAGTAGCGCTGCCAGCTTGTTGTGATATGATATCCCTTTGCTTAACAAGAGTGCCTGTAGAGAACGTGCTCCCCAGTCCCAGTTATAGCCTTTAGGTTGCACATAGAGTCCACACTGTGGAAAGGGCCAGGGTGGGGGTTGAAAATAGCCACGACCTTCGCTTGTAGGAGGGAGCTGGGACAGCCAGGAATGCTATTTGCCCAGAGCCCCAGCCTGCCTGCCTCAAGAAGGGTCCTGTGCCTGGGTGGAGTGATAAGGGGCCAGGGTGGGGCTGGAGGCAGGGTAAGGGTCTGTGGTGACGTGACACTTCTCATGGCATGATCCACACTATCCCCTCCCTCCCATCCTCCAGTATTCTCCAACCCTTGTCCCCGCCCTTGTGGGCACATACAGGCCCCAGAAAGGCCACAGCCCAGAATAGCCCCCCGCCTGCCAGTCCCCACGCCACTGGCCCCCTCTGTAGCGTTGGACATGTCCTCCCCTCTCCTTGCTCTGTCCCTCCTCCCTCTGCCCCCCCCCCCGTCCTTCTCATGGAAACATACAGCTTCTCATGGAAACATACAGCTTCTCATGGAAACATACAGCTCCTGTTTATCGCTTTTGTGACTCCAGGTTATAGTACAGGAGAGCTTAGGTTCAAAAGGTTTAGACAGATATATGTGTTTGGACTTTGAGAAGCAGGAATCAATTCACATGGATTTTATTGTGTATTCTGCCCCATGGATTTTTCTTTCCATCCTAGTACAGTATTATCGACTTTGGACTCAAAGTATTGTCTTCTGGTAAAAGTAAGCTGATAAGTCTAGATTCCTGTAGCAAGCAAGATGTGATCAAATTTTGAAGTCCTTGTTCCAAGTCCTATCTTTTCCCATGGAAAAACAGATCATGTTATATTAGCAACTATATTGGATATTGGTTGCATTGCGGGTGTGACCGACACAGGGGCTTCTTTGTCTCTCGAGGGTAACTAACTGTACAAAATACAGGGTTTCTCAAGGGAGACCTAAATAGATGTTCTCTACCTCCCTCAGCATATTATCACACCCTAGCAGTTCCAATGGGATGTGGGGAGAGCTCTGAAAACGCCATTTAAACACAAGACCTGAGAACTCAGATTCCACGCTCACAACTTGACATTTCCTGGACAATGAACCAAACCAACCATTAAGCAGCTCATAATGGCTCTCGTGACTCCTGCACTCTAAAAACTGCTGGTTTAAAAAGCAACTCAGCACTGGGTAAATAGTGGGCAGAACACAAGTCAGGTTATTTTTGACCCAGCACTTGGGTCACTTAGTTGGGTTATTGAGCTATGCTCAGATGGGCAGTATTTCTGTTACATTTATTTAAAATTCATATTTGAATTACGTCTGAGTATTTTGCTTTACACTGGGCTGAACTACACTCCAATGTATTTTGTGACAAGATACTTTTGAAAGCTGTAATTTGTATTTTCAAAATTCTACACCATTTCTTTATAGTGGTTCATAATTTTGTGGCCCCCCTTCACCCTAAACTGGTATTAGAAGTCTGATCGGACTTTGGTGTTGATAAGAGTGTCTGCTAAATGAACTAAATATAAATGTATATGTAAATAATAAACAAATGCAAAGCAAGCCAATGTAAAATTCTAATGAGTTCCGCCCCGAAACAAGTCTAATGGCAATACCCAGTGTGCTTTGCATTTGCTCATTTTCACATATACATTTTGGCCATTTAGCACAGGGTTTCCCAAACTCGGTTCTGAGGGCCCCCCTTGGGTGCACGTTTTGCTTTTAGTCCTAGCCCTACACCGCTGATTTAAATAATCAAAGCTTGATGATGAGTTGGTTATTTGAATCAGCTGTGTAGAGCTAGGGCAAAAAAAAAACATGCACCCAGGGGGCCCCAGGATTTAGCAGAAACCCTGATATAGCAGATGCTCTTATCCAGAGTGACAGTGCATTCAAGGTAGATAAACAACATATCACAGTCATAGCAAGTAAGATGTTTCCATCTTATATTTTATTTTGATACATTGTCTTTAGGGTATTTTATAGTTGTAATTTGTAATTTAAACCCATCCCTGGCTATTACCCACCGGGTCAGATCAGAAGACTGGAGGCATGGCTTAGTAGGCGTGTGGCATTCTGATTGTTATTTTTGTCGACCCGTGAGAATAAATGTCATTCAGCATTGTCAACACAATTGAGTACTGACGCATTTGTAGCTTTAATAAGGCTTACACAAGCGTATGAGTTCCTCAAGTGTCTATGCATATCCCAATGTTGGGATAGGTACCACTGTGTTATGATGTTTAAATAATAATGTTATTAAAAAAAAACTTTAAAAAAAATGCATTCAATAAAAAAAACAGGTAGCAATAATCAGTCCATCAATTAGTTAATCAGTCAGTCAATCTGTAGGAGTGGTTGACGGTGTGTTAGTGTCTTTGTGCTGTGGGAGGGAAAGTGGTGGGGACTGGGCTGGCAGTTGCTGGATAGATGTAGTAGTTGTGGCTGGTCGGTGCTGTGTCCAGGGTTGTTGCTGGTGTTAGGGCTATGACTGGGACCAGGAAAACCTGGGTTAGTGTTTGGGCTGGGTTGGATATAAGGGGGTGGTGCCGGGACTGGGGAAAACAGGACCGGTAACCAGGAACTAGGGCTGGTGCTGGGTCGGGATCTGTAGAGGGGAAGAAGGAAAATCTGAGCAGCAAGTAGAAACACAATGGAGCCTTAGACCCAGAGGTCAATGGTGGTACTTCCATGTGGGCTGCTTCCCTGTGGGCTGCTCGGCTGAAGATATTTTGGCCCTCCTCCATGCTTCGTCTGGTGGTTTGATGCTTGGGCTGACACTGGAAGCCGGGTACTGGGTTGGTGCTGGGACTGGATCTGCAGAAGGGAGGAAATACAACCTGGGGAGCAAGCAGACACCCAAGGGAGTCCTAGACTATTGTGGCACTCCCCTGTGGTCCGCTCGCTACGGGTGAAGGTCTGGTGAGAGGGATAAGTGCAATGGGAGAAAGGGGGAAATGGATGGAGAGGGATCAGAGGGTGGGGGTGATGGAGGGTATGTTCATCAGTCTGGGCTGGTGTTGGAGGAGGAGCGGTGTGGCGATAAGGCTGGACGCTGGAACACAGAGGGAACAAAAAGGGCCCACACCCACCTGTCCACGGAGCACTCCAAAACAGCTGGTGGGTGACTTCAGTGTGAGCGCCAATGTAGGGGCAGTTCTCTGTACGTAGCTTGTGCCGTCTGTAGATGGATTCCCTAGTGGGGAGGCAACCATGAACAGCCGCCTGAGGAAAGGGGGGTCTGGACTGAGGTTGGCTGGCTTGCTGCTGTGCAGGATCAGGGGTGGGGTGGGGTGGGGTGGGGAGGGCTAAGGGAGGTGGATCTGGGTCACTAAGTAGTGGACGGAGCATAGCCTCTGTTGTTTCCTAGCGTGATGGTACTGGGGAGGTTTTGGATTCCGCCCACTCCAGGTTGGGTCCGGTCTTAACAGGAACTGCCATTTTCGTGCCCCAGTCCAGGCGTGGTCTTTGTCCAGGACCCTCCTAGCTACTGACTTGAGGGTGGCTAACCTGTTTAACCAAACTTCTATTTCCTAGTTCTGGATGCATTCCTTGTTAAAATATACTGTAACTATCTTGGATTCTGTGGCAGAAAGTGGGTATGCTCAGAGTGTAAGGTTCTGTATTTATTTTCTAAGTCAACCTTGTGTTCTGTTTCGTTGTGTTCTTGAACGTAGCCCTGTATCTTTGTGTTCTTGAACGTAGCCCCGTCTTTCATTTTTGTTCATTGATTTCACCTGTGTCAGTTAGTTCACCTGGTCTCCAACCCCTTTCACCGGTTCATTTGGAACTTCAGTTCTACTGCCGCTCCCCTCACTGCCCTTACCAGCCACAAGATCTGCTTTCAACAACTTGAAACGTTTTTTCACCTCAGCTCCTGTCCTTCGCCAATCTCATCCGACCCTTCCTTTTACTCTGGAGATGGATGCCTCCGAAGTAGGAGTAGGAGCCATACTCTCTCAGTGGATGGGACCACCTCCAAAATCACATTCCTGTGCCGCCTTCTCCAGGAAGTTATCCTCCGCTGAGAGGAATTACGATGTGGGGAACAGAGAACTCCTCGCCATCAATCTGGCCCTCGAGGAGTGGCACCACTGGTTGGAGGGCGCACAACATCCCTTTCTCGTCCTAACAGATCATCGTAATCTGGAATATATCAGAGGGGCCAAGAGGTTAAACTCCAGGCAAGCCTGCTGGGCTCTCTTCACATGCTTCCATTTTCATGTTACTTACATCCCTGGGAAGAAAAACGTAAAAGCTGATGCTCTCTCCTGCCAGTTTGACCTTTCGACCAGTAACTCAGACCCTACACCCATTCTTCCCCTTCCTCTTGCATTATGAGACCGGGTACAGTGGGAGGTTCACTCGGCCATACAAGAAGCCCTAGCCTCAGACCCGGCTCCTCCTGAGACACCAGCTGGGAAGAGTTACGTACCAGCAGCTGTTAGACCCCAAATGATAAAATGGTGTCACACGTCCTTGGGGTCAGGACATCCGTGCATTACACAAACCACTGAACTTCTAGCCCATAAGTTCTGGTGGTCCTCATTGGCATCCGGCGTAAGGGATTACGTACTCTCCTGTCCAGTCTGCGCCCAAACAAAAAGCCCTCGTCATCTCCCTTCTAGTAAGCTTCAACCTTTGCCAATCCTTTAGACCCTGGTCCCACATAGCTGTTGACTTCATCACAGACATTCCTGAATCCTCTGGTAACACCACCATCCTTGTCATAGACCATTTTTCAAAAATGTGTCTGATTCCTCTTCCTCATTTACTTAACGCCATGGAATTGGCTGAGTTTATGTTCCATCTGTATGGGATTCCGGTAGACATCGTCTCTGACAGTGGGCCCCAGTTTGTCTCCCGGGTGTGGCGAGACTTCTGTGACCGACTGGGGGTCGCCTTCAGCCTCTCTTCCGGGTACCATCCCCAGACCAACGGGCAGACAGAACGCCTGAACCAAGAAATAGGGAAGTACCTCCACCAACAACGTTCTGCCTCTCCACACAACTGGAGTCGGTAGTATCGGCAGGAAGCCTCTAATACCCAGAAATGCTTTGCCGACAGACGCCGCTGACATATGCCACTCTTTCACCCCGGACAGTGTGTGTGGCTCTCTACCAGAGACATCCTGCTCCGCCTCCCCTGCAAAAGGTTCTGTCCTCGCGTCATTCGGGACCAATGAGGGGGGGGGGGGGGTACTGTAAGGTTCTGTATTTATTTTATTAGTCAACCTTGTGTTCTGTTTAGTTGTGTTCTTGGACGTAGCCCTGTCTTTCATTTTTGTTCATTGCTTTCACCTGTGTTAGTTACTCACCTGGTCTCTCAGCTCCTTATTTAGTTCAGTTCATTCTGTTTGTGCCTTTGTGAGGTATTGTTCGTTTTGTCTCTACCAAGCCTTTTTCTAGCTCGTTTGTGAGAACCAGTTATAGCCTTCGGTCCTTGTTTTGATTCACCTGCCTGTTTGCCTACCTGTGTATAACCATTGCCTGCCTGTGACCACGATTCCTGCCTTCTGCGAAGGCAAAATAAACACCTGCCGCGCTCTGTGCGTGAATCTACCACTTTTTCTCCCTGAGTAATCATTACACAGAGTTTGTTACACAGGGCTGAATCTTTGCACTTTCTGAATTATGACCCAAATTGGGGGCCTTGAAACTAACTTCAAATTATTCCGGTGGCCTTCATCAGGCAGTTCAGGTTAGATGGCACAATGCCCATACGGCTCTGGATAACTGCCCTACTCTTATGTAAGCCTTATTAAAGCTACTAAAGTGTCAGTGCTTAACCTTAACGTTGCTAACAATACAACAGAAAAGATTAACAGAGTAAAATTACATTTACTCACTCGTGGCCAAAAATAACTACCTAAATGCCACTCCCCTACTAAGCCACACCTCCAGTCTTCTGCTATGACCCTGTGGATTATGCTCATTAACCCAGCATCAACAACCCAACTTAAAGAAAACAATGGGTTGTTTGTGATCCAACTGGCTGGGTCAAAATAACTCAATGTGTGTTTGGTCCAATATTTACCCAAATTGGGTTGTTTTCAACACAGCAATTATTTGAGTGCTGGAATGTCAGGCCTCAACCTATGTGCCCACACTGTGGCCAGATGCTAGGATCCTTACCTCTACTGTGGTCAGTAGTCTAGGGGCCTCCATCTGGCTGCAGGGGCCGGACTCTGAGGTCTGGGAAAGGTGACGGTACTGGGAGTGCCCTCTGACCATCTAGGAATGCTGACTGGGGAATGTTCAGCTCCCTTCCTCATGGGTCAGTGCTTCTGTAGGCAGACTGCGGCTCCTCTCTGGTCTCCCTTTCGGGCACAGGGGTCTAAGAGGGAGATGGGTTGTGGGGAAACGCTCTCTCTCAGATTACACTGGGCCAGGATTGCTGGAAGGAGAGTTATGTTTTTTGTTATACCCCCCCCCACACACACACACCTCGCTACTGGGTTCTTACTCCAACATGATCTTCTCAGACTGTTGGTAACATTATTAGCATTTTCATAACATTCAGAGTCTGCTGAGAAAGCACTTGCCTTTATTAACTCTCTGGGCTTGAGCCCTGAGATCACATGGCTACAGTTGGTAGTTAACCAGCCAGTTGGCTTTGTTCTAGCTAGTGTACTTCACTTTCCCTTCAGGATACAATTAATGCCTTTTCAGTGAAACCTTAATATGTTTCTTTTGGAATTATACTGAGGCAGTAATCTCAAACTGAAATTTATTTTGGTTTTATAAGTCAAGCCACTAAGTGCAAGGGTTTGTCATAGAAATGTGTGTGTGCTATTCTTACATATTGATAGAGAGGAGCTGAGGCCTTTACTACTACAGTTAGTTCTGAGCTTGTTAGTTGCTATGCTCAACTAACCTCCTTTTATTGCATTGAAATGAGGCAATTACATGTCTTATCATGTACAGTTGAAGTCAGAAGTTTACATACACTTTAGCCAAATACATTTAAACTCAGTTTTTCACAGTTCCTGACATTTAATCCTAGTACAATTCCCTGTCTTAGGTCAGTTAGGATTGCCACTTTATTTTAAGATTGTGAAATGTCAGAATAATAGTAGAGGGTGATTTATTTCAGCTTTTATTTATTTCATCACATTCCCAGTGGGTCAGAAATTTACATACACTCAATTAGTATTTGGTAGAATTGCCTTTAAATTGTTTACCTTGGATCAAATGTTTCGGGTAGCCCTCCACAAGCTTCCCACAATAAGTTGGGTGAATTTTGGCACATTTCCTCCTGACAGAGCTGGTGTAACTGAGTTAGGTTTGTAGGCCTCGTTGCTCACACACACTTTTTCAGTTCTGCCCACCAAATGTCTATAGGATTGAGGTCCGGGCATTGTGATGGCCACTTCAATACCTTGACTTTTTTGTCCTTACGCCATTTTGCCACAACTTTGGAAGTATGCTTGCGGTCATTGTCCATTTGGAAGACCCATTTGTGACCAAGCTTTAAATTCCTGACTGATGTCTTGAGATGTTGCTTCAATATATCCACATAATTTTCCTCCTCATGATGCCATCTATTTTTGTGAAGTGCAGCAGTCCCTCCTGCAGCAAAGCACCCCCATAACATGAGGCTGCCACCCCCGTGCTTCACGGTTCGGTTGGTGTTCTTCGGCTTGCAAGCCTCCCCCTTTTTCCTCCAAACATAACGATGATCATTATGGCCAAACAGTAATATTTTTGTTTCATCAGACCAGAGACATTTCTCCAAAAAGTACGATCTTTATCCCCATGTGCAGTTGCAAACTGAAGTCTAGCTTTTTTTTATGGTGGTTTTAGAGCAGTGGCTTCTTCCTTGCAGAGCAGCCTTTCAAGTTACATCGTTATAGGACTCGTTTTACTGTCGATATAGATACTTTTGTACCCGTTTCCTCCAGCATCTTCACAAGGTAATTAATTCACTGTTGTTCTGGGATTGATTTGCACTTTTCGCACCAAAGTACATTCATCTCTAGGAGACGGAACGCATCTCCTTCCTGGGCATATGAAGGCTGCGTGGTCTCATGGTGTTTATACTTGCATACTATTGTTTGTACAGATGAACGTGGTACCTTCAGGCGTTTGGAAATTGCTCCCAAGGATGAACCGGACTTGTGGAAGTCTACAAAAAAATATTTTCTGAGGTCTTGGTTGATTTCTTTAGATTTTCCGATGATTTCAAGCAAAGAGGCACTGCGTTTGACGGTAGGCCTTGAAATACATCCACAGGTACACCTCCAATTGAATCAAATTATGTCAATTAGCTTATCAAAAGCTTCTAAAGCCATGACATAATTTTCTGGAATTTTCCAAGCTGTTTAAAGGCACAGTCGACTTAGTGTATGTAAACTTCTTACCCACCGGAATTGTGATACAGTGAAATAATCTGTCTGTAAAAAATTGGTGAAAAAATTACTTGTGTCATGCACAAAGTAGATGTCCTAACCGACTTGCCAAAACTATAGTTTGTTAACAAGAGATTTGTGGAGTCATTGAAAAACACGTTTTAATGACTCCAACCTAAGTGTATATGTAAACTTCAGACTTCAACTGTACTTTCTTTCCCTCCTTCCTCCAGGTTTCTTCTGACTGTTGTGGCGGTCCTCTCCTGCTATTCCATTCACCTGCTGCTCAAATCCTCTGGCATTGTGGGTAAGCTGGCCCGCGTCTTCAGTTGACCTCATGCTTCAATAGTGCATGTGTAACAACACTGTAACCCATAGGGATGGGTCACACTGTTGCTGAACCATTGAGAGGAGATGATGGTATTACATATTGGGGGCCGTTGCAGTGTCAAGTCACAGGGATTGGGCCAGTTGGAGAAAGATATTATGGCTTGCATATTTGCCACGTTAGCATGTCTTGATTCATTTGGTATTTCCCTGTATTTCTGTGAATAGTTCCCCAATGGCCAATCATTAAGGATGTTTAACAAAACCTAATATATTGTTCTTCATATTCAGCTGTAGGTGCCTAGCATGGAAATAGAGGCCCGGCATGAAAAACCTGTAAATGAACCAGTGAGATTCTACACTGACTATCTAACTAAGTGTTGTTTAACTTACTACCTGGGTGTCCCCCTGTAAAAGTTGTGTAATGATGATGTTGCGCAACCCACTTTCTCTCCCAGGAATCCGAGCCTATGAACAGCTTGGCTACAGGGCCTTTGGTACCCCAGGCAAGATGGCCGCTGGCATCGCCATCACACTGCAGAACATCGGAGGTGAGAAGTCACTGTGGTCACTGGTCTAGTGGCCCACGACACAAATCTCTGTGTGTTTGTAGAGTGTATGGTGCTATTATAAATCACAAAGCTCAGCAGCAGACTGTCTCGTCTTCCTGGCCGTTCGATTCACCTAAAACTGTCTACTTGGAGTGCAGCCCTTCACATTACCCACCTATATACTCCAGTCCATATTTACATAGCGCTAATACAGCCCTAACTTAACCCTTATGGTTTCAATATGCTGGTCTGGGAAACATGACTGTAGACATTTGAGGAAATTAGCTCTCTTTGTCTGTCTCCCTCTCTCTCCCCATCTCTAGTCTCTCTGTATGATATAGGGGAGTATTTTAGGACCTAAAGCCAGCCGTCCAGTATATATTATATATATTTTTTATTTAACCTTAATTTAACTAGGCCAGTCAAACAGCTGTTGCCGTGGATGTGGTGGTGTGTTGGCATTGGTTAGACTTCCCTCACACTGCTAACAACCACTGAACAGTGCCGTGGCTGCCTGCCTGGCTGGCTGCGTGTGTGCGTACTTGGGCTAATCCCTGGCTGTGACAGACACAGTCAGCAGTAGTCAGAAGCCATGTCACCAATCTTTGATTTGTTTTGGGACCAGATAAATAGCTTGCAATTGTTCTAAATCTATTTACAACTAATGCCTTTTGAAACCCACTTTCCACACCGTATTATTTTCTAGATATCTGTAAGTATTTCTTTCTCGCTCGCTAGATAAGGTGGGATCTTTTTGTGTCTGTAAAATTAAGAATGCAAGAAATGGATATGGAAATGCCTTTATGTGCAAGTATTGGTATAATAACCATCATATCATGAGATTACATGTTGTGTGGTCCTCCCACCACGACTCGGGAAAGCATACAGTTTATTAGGCTACAGATGAACTAAGTTATGATGAACTTTACCAGGTTGTGAAAGTGAAAGCGGTGATTGATGCTCCTTTCCAATAAATGTCGAGGGTCTTATTCCCGGAGACATGACGATCGACGCTTTGCTGGCGTTTGACCAATAAAAATATTATCGCTCGTTTGTCCATAATAGTCTCATCGTGTAGGCCTCTCCTACCCGCACTGTATCTGCCAGCTGTTGGGTAGAGCACACGCGCCAAGACCAGAGTGGGCACATATGCATTTTTTTGGACCAAACCATCAGTAGTTGGTTTGCAATGGAATCCCATTTCAATTGTATTATTTAAGTTAATTTAATGTGCAATATGTCACCCCGCACAGCCTTTTATCCCCAACAAGTCAATTTGATGGAGAGAAAAAATTCAGGTGGGAAAATTTGCATATTTCATGTGGATTGTAGAATATTCGCATGAAAATCTGTTGCCAGTTGAATGGAAACCTAGCTACTGACTGTGTCACTCATAGTTCTGTCTGTCTCTATTCCCTCACAGCCATGTCCAGCTACCTGTACATCGTCAAGTCTGAGTTCCCATTGGTCATCCAGGCCTTCAGTAGGGCGGACCCCACCGCTGAGTGAGTACTCATTGGCCTATCCACTAGATCTACCTGAACATTTCTCTACATTCCAGTGCCAAGTTTAGTAGGCGAATGTTTGCACATAGAAAATGCATGAGTAGAGTCGATGTGATTCCTTATTCTACATGTCAGAGGCATGTTTGTTCTATAAAGTATATTTATATCTGAATGTTCCACACCATTGTGCTCTGCTGAACGTTCAGATGTAGGCCACTGCCTAGAGACGGCCCTTTCTGCCTTGTGTAGCTTTAGCTGGTAGCTGAGCTTGTACCATTACCCAGGATCACCTGGCATGAGCTGTGGGGTGGTGTCCTCAGAGGTTGATGCCGTGTACAGTGGCCTGGTGGCCTTGGCCTAGTATTCCAGGGGAGGGGTGGGGCAGGGGCGTGAGTCTGCTATTGGCTAGACAGAACAAAGGGGAATGGCTAGCACACGCCTCTTCTCCCGGTCCAACCCGCCAGGTTGAGGTGACAACTGCTACAAACAGCAGTATTGTGGTGATGGGAGTGGTGTGTTGGGGCGCAACTGCGGTCTCTGGCGGTAAGAACGGGATTCCTGCTCTGCTACTCCCCCTGACCGGATCTAAAAACAAACTCTGGACTATAGACCGGAGAGGATAGGGAGTGCTGAGAGCTGAGCCCTGTCCTGCTCTACCCAACCAGCCAGCCAAGCAGGCTGCTCTAGGAAATGTCATTCCTCAACTCCCTTCTCTGTTAGTCTGTCCAAAGGGCTCAGCCCTGCATCAAAGCACACTGGCTATAGTTGACACGGGGGAGTTGAATACATGAAATAAATGTACAGCAGTGCAGCTAGAAGAGCAGGAAAATGGACTCATATTAAATCACAATGGTGTTGAGACGGCTTCACCATCCGTTCTCTCTGCTCTGGGTCTGACCCCTGTTTGTCATCCGGCCTGATGTTCTGCCTCCTGTCTGTGTTCATTTGTGTCCTGTAGCTAAGTGTTTCAGTGTTGCAGTTATGCGTGTGTGTTTCATTTCTGGGAGAGTGCAGAGATTTCTCCATTGGGATTTTAGAGCTCTTTGAAGGCCTGTCAGCACCCTTTGTGTTGATTTGGAGGGGTGTGACAGATTCAAATTGTGACATGTGTGTGTGTGTGTGTTGGGGGTAGGACCAGCAGTATGCTGGTTCACGCACACACGCGCTCATGTGACAGCTGACAGTTGGCCAACCTCAAGAGGCCACACTCAATGTATTGTCAGCCCAGGCCCAAACATGACATGAATAAGACTCTCGACGCCCAGACATCCACCCACTTACAGAGGTTTTCCCGCAGAGGTTGGTATTTAGACATTTTGAAATTGACGGGAAAGTGTGCGTATCAACATTTTGTTTATCAATACATGATTGTGTTTCTATCTCCTGCCTTGGTATAGGCTCTGAGATTAAACAGGCTATGTCATACATCCTATCGCACAGCAATACTGTAGCCTACCCCATACTGTCATAGGCTACCGGTCTATTTACTGTCATGCGTGGTTGTCTGTTCAATGAGCGATTGAAAAATGGTAGCCTAACACTTGTTGCGTAGAGGGAATAAACCAGTCATGTCAGAAAAGAGAGACATGCCCTGCAATATTATTATGATTTAGGCCTGTGCAATAAAAGTCAAATGTATAGGAGACATGCTGCTATGTGATCTTCTTACCAATGGGAAATGCATTTGTTTTATCATTAGGCCTACGCTTTAATGTTTTTTATTAGCATACCATTATTATGATTCCTGTGCATCAAACACCACCTCCGTTTCACCCAAAAGAACAATATTTGCTTGCAATACAGTTGCTCAACCACTAGAAGTTATGCTTAAGCGTGGTCTGAGATTTGCGTGGAGATACGCACACTTTCCCGTCAATTTCAAAATGTCTAAATACCAACCTTTGCAGGAAAACTGGTCTTTTTAGTCTTTTCCGTGCGCACGCACCAGTTTTCCCGCAAAGGTTGGTAGGGGTTTGTTTATGGCCTTGGGCTCTTTAAATAGAGTTGGGTTTACAGTGATTCATACAGTGTGTCTGACGGCTGGATTAGGGCCTCTCTCGCGCGCGCACACACACACACACACACTTGTTTTACTATCCTTGTGTGGACCAAGCAATTGATTCCCATTCAAAATCCTCAAAACCCTAAACCAAACCTTAATTGTAACCCTAACCCCTAAGCCTAAAATAGCCTTTTTCCTTTTGGGGACCGGTGAAATGTTCCCACTTGTCCGAATTTTCCTTGTTTTACTATCCTTGTGAGGACCCCTCAGAACCTGGTTCCTCTCTAGGTTTCTTCCTAGCCACTGTGCCACCTAGCCACTGTGCTTCTGCCTCTGCATTGCTTGCTCTTTGGGGTTCTAGGCTGGGTATCTGTAAAACACTTAGTGACAACGGCTGGCTTTAAAAAATACAAGCACAACACAGCTAATAGGAGTTTCAGGAGTTGAATGGGTAGAGGGCTACATGTTAAGGAAGAGCAGTACACTCGGTAATTGGCAGCTGGATAGAACAGGAGAGGGTTTGAATACAGGGAATAGAATGCTGTATGTAGAAGATGAATATCATTGTTGAACGCTATTGGTGAAATGAGGTGTTGTGAATCTGAAACACTCAGAGTGAGACAGAGAGGGAGATGGACAGGTGGATCACACATGGGACTGACTTAGGGTCCAGGACCCCCTAGACCCTGATCTGTAACGAAATCATCTGGACTCACTCCGTCACGGGCTGTGCTTCCTGCTTTCTAGGGACTCTCTAAAGTCCCCTCCAACCCTCCTCCCCACCCACACACACACCCACGCATAGACAAAGGACAGTGCATTAAGCCCACTGTAGGCCGTGGACCAGACAGCCCTGTCTGTTTTGTGGTCTTGCTCGCAGAGAGGGTTAAGAAGAACAGCTGTAGCAGCTTAACCAGGAGCCTATATGTCTGAAAGAGCCTCTCATACCCAGGTTGTAGGATACAAGGGCTCAAAGACCCTCTCGCTGGAAAGCGTGTCAGACTGTGATTGTATTTTGGTGTACCACTTAGCCGCCCTGCCACTGATTTCACCGTGCTGCTAATGTAACTACAGGAGCTTGTTCGCAGCAAAGTGGCAGCAGCAGGACATAGCCAATCAGGCCTGAGGTGTTTCACATAGACCAATTAAAAGACAATTCGATTTCAGGAATGGTTGTCTCAGACTGAGCCCAGGGTAAACAGCAAGTGGCACTCAACCTGTCCCAAGCCACCATGTGATCCGACCATGGGGTAAACCCTGTAGCCAACATTCTCAACACTGAGCATGCGACATGTAGCACATCTCAATGCCTGGTGACGTGCACAAATGCATGAAGTGCACATGTGAACACATGCAGACCGTTATAGGTACAGTATGTACTGTTTATGGCTATTTAGGACCCTCGAATCCAATTACATTTTTTTATGAGAGGCAAATCACAGTTTTGATGGGAGGACGTGTGTTTCCCATATACTGTATTGGAGATATATGTAGAGGGGCCTGGCCAGTGTTTGGCTGAAGGGAGGGAAAGGGATGGAGGGGGAGTCAGGCTAAGAATAGTATCTCCCAGCCCAGACCTGCTCCTCACACGTACTGGAGCACTGCTCAGGCCAAGGCCCTGTGGAAGGAAAGTATGTTTGGGTCAGGGGAGGGGGGTGGGTGTGTGGGACTGGGGGGGTTGAAGTGAAGTGTGTTTGGGTTGGAGGGGTAGTTAGTACTTGAGGGTATTTTGGTTGGGGGGGGGGGGGGGGGGGGGGGTTACTAGAGGGACACAGATATGAGGAGAGAGATAGCTGCCAAAAAGCAAGCGGGATGGCGTGGGAACAGGGCGATTCTCACTTATTGAGAAGTTCAACCTCAGTGCTGTTTAGGTCCCTATATGCCACCCTTATTGGAACTGTAAACATAACTGTCAACATAAATCAGTAGCCGTACATAAGAGAGTGGCTTAGACCCGCGTGCCAGATGAAAAGAGCAACGTCTCGCAGCAACAACGGTTAGAAATGGACATATTTCCCCAATAAGCACTACAGGCGTTCTACTGTAAATCAAGGCTGTTTCTATGGCCCTCACAGAACAGGACAGAGCAGACTGTTATTCTGACTGGCAGCGACTCAGTCGACCAGTCAGCACATGCCGTCATCAGATGAATGATAATGGAAAGTAAAGGAATCAACGTTATTTTAAATGAATAGATTTGGTTTACAGTTTCATTATTTTGACCTCCCCACAGTGCATTGGAAAAGGAAGTGTAAACTCTAACATAGTCTATTTGCTTGAAAGATATCTTGGCAGCATAGATAAAATGTTTCAGTTTTGAAGCTCATTTCCAGCAATTCTACACAGTTTGGCATGGAGCTAAGAGACAATTTTGCAGTTGGTTAATGTGGGCATGTGCCTTGAATGCCCAATTTCTCCCTGACTAGTTTTGATTTGATTGATAGTTGTCAAAGATGGTATTGTTTAAATATACAGTATATTAGTTCAAAATCTTTTGTATGCTTTCAATCTGATTTTGGTCGTTGACACTGAAATTGTTTTTCTATTCCGAAAATGACCACTAAGATGGCCCGCAGAACAATTTTCTATACAGAAAAAACCCTGTAATTAGCCCTATTTATCTACTTCCCCAGAGTCGGATGAACAGGAACAGCTAGCATGCTAACTGTTCAAGTAGACCAGGGATCATCAACTAGATTCAGCCACGCACCGTTTTGTTTCCTGAAGTCAGGGGGCCGGAACATAATTGCAAATAATTTGTAGACTGCAAATTGACGGCAAAAAGACCAAACAAATCCAATTTTATTGGTTGCGGACACATATTTAGTAGATGTTGTTGCAGATGTTGCAAAAAACTTGTTCCTAGCTCCAACAGTGTAGTAATATCTAACAATACACACATCTAAAAAGTAAAAGAATGCAATTAAGGAATATAGAAATATTAGGACGAGTATAAATATATATTCTATCCATGTACTGTCCATACATTGCATTCAGAAAGTATTCAGACCCCGTGACTTTACAGCTTTACACACAATATCCCATAATGACAAAGTATAAACAGGTTGTGGAATATTTTCCACAAATAAATGTACTATAAAACTGAATACATAAGGATTCAGACCATTTTCTCAGTACTTTGTTGAAGCACCTTTGGCAGCGATCACAGCCTTGAGTCTTCTTGGGTATGACACTACAAGCTTGGCACACCTGTATTTGGGGAGATCAGGTCTCTCTCTTTTAAAAAAAAAATACATTTGCAAAAAATTCTAAAACTGTTTTCGCTTTGCCATTATGGGATATTGTATGTAGATTGAGGGATAATATAAATGTAATCAATTTTAGAATATGTCTGTAATGTAACAAAATGTGGAAAAGTCAAGGGGTCTGAGTACTTTCCTTCTGTATATATATATAATGCCTTCGGAAAGAATTCAGACCCCAGTCTTATTCTAAAATTGATTATCCCAGATGTGATAGGGTAGTGTGCAGTGCGATGGCAGTTGCGTCATCCGTGGATCTATTGGGGCGGTTTGCAAATTGCAGTAGGACTAAGGTGTCGGGTAAGGTGGAGGTGATATGATCCTTAACTAGCCTTTCAAAGCATTTCATGATGACAGAAGTGAGTGTTACGGGACGATAGTAATTTAGTACAGTTACCTTCGCTTTCTTGGGTACAGGAATAATGGTGGCGATCTTGAAGCAAGTTGGGACAACATGTTGGGATAGGGAGAGATTTAGCAGCATTGTGAGGGTTAACATGCTTAAATGTCTTACTCACATCGGCCACGGAGAATGAGAGCTCACAGTCCACGGGAGCTGTGGTGGCCCAGGTCAGCGGCACTGTGTTTCCCTAGGAAGCAAGCAAAGAAGTTGTTTAGCTTGTCCGGGAGCAAGACGTCGGTGTCCGCGACATGGCTGGTTTTCACTTTATAATCCGTGATTGTCTGGAGTCGTGTCCGAGCCATTGAATATGTCTCTGTACTAACGTTTTGCGGTGGTATCCACTTTCAGTTTTGTGCGAATGCTGCCATCTACGCATGTTTTTTTTGGTTTGTATAGGTTTTAATGACTAAAACATAGTAACTTCAAACCTTGCTTACATTTGTATATGATCACATATCTCTCTATGCGTGGGAATACTTTGGAACAGATTTCCAAAATTAAACTCACTTGGAGCTGATTTGCTGGTGTTTTTAGTCTTATGTCCCACAACAACAAAATAAAAAGAGAACTGGGGTGCAAATAAAATCAACTGTGGGCCGCCAGTTGGGGGACCCTGCTGTAAACTGTCATTACGCTAATGCTAGCTATCATTGGCTCGTGAAACTACCTCAAACTTCCTTCATACTGGACCTGGAGACATAAAAACAGTATCCAGAGTGGTATTTTGTTGCAGCTAGCGATATTATTAATTAAAAATATATTCCTACCCCCCCCTACCCTGGGGTCCACAAATGTATTTGTGGACCCCAGTTTGAAAATCCCTGCTGTAAGTAACCTCTCTCCTCTGTCTTATTTTCACTCTCTCTGCTCTCTCACTAGTTTGTGGTACTTGAATGGGAACTACTTGGTGGTCATGGTCTCTATTGGCGTTATCCTACCATTGGCCCTAATGAAGCAGCTCGGTAAGTTGCACCTCTTCTCCTCTCCTCTAACCTCTTTGTTTTCCCTCAAAATAACATCAACCTTGTATGTGTGACCAACCAGGTGTAAACACTGGTTTGTTACAACTCAATACTGTTTGACTTAACAGAGCTAAAGCCAAGCCATTATGCTCTGGGAGCTAAGGTATTAAGGTCTCTGGCAAGGTTACTAATCACTGAACCACCACTACAAAAGTACACACACGGCTGTCCAAAGGTTCATTAGAGTTACCAGCCTCAGAAATTGCAGCCCAAATACATGCTTCACAGAGTTCAAGTAGCAGACATCTCAACATCAACTGTTCAGAGGACACTGTGTGAATCAGGCCTTCATGGTCGAATTCCAGCAAAGAAGCCACTACTAAAGGACACTAATAAGAAGAAGAGACTTTGTCGGTGACACCGTCTGTGATTTATTTACAAATCAAGGCACACTTAACCAGCATGGCTACCACAGAATTTTGCAGCGATACGCCATCTCATCTGGTTTGCGCTTAGTGGGACTATAATTTGTTTTTCAACAGGACAATGACCCAACACACCTCCAGGCTGTGTAAAGGCTATTTGACCAAGAAGGAGAGTGATGAGTGCTTCATCAGATGACCTGGCCTCCACAATCACCCGACCTCAACCCAATTGAGATGGTTTGGGATGAGTTGGACCGCAGAGTGAAGGAAAAGCAGCCAACAAGTGCTCAGCATATGTGGGAAATCCCTCAAGACTGTTGGAAAAGCATTCCAGGTGAAGTCAGTTGAGAGAATGCCAAGAGTGTGCAAAGCTGTCATTAAAGCAAATGGTGGCTACTTTGAAGAATCTCAAATATAAAATATATTTTGATTTGTTGAACACTTTTTTTGTTGTTGGTTACTACATGATTCCAGATGTGTTATTTCATAGTTTGATGTCTTCACTACTATTCTACAATGTAGAAAATATTTGAAATAAATAAAAACCTTTGAGGTGTGTCAACTTTTAACTTGTACTGTATTTATGTACACTACCATTCAAAAGTTTGGGGTCACATAGAAATGTCCTTGTTTTATAAAAGAAAAGCAAAAAATGTTTTTGTCCATTAAAATACCAAATTGTTCAGAAATACAGTGTAGACATTGTTAATGTTGTAAATGACTATTGTACGCCTACACCTTCCAGCTACAGAGGCCCATTATCAGCAACCATCACTCCTGTGTTCCAATGGCACGTTGTGTTAGCTAAATGATAAACTTGGATTAGCTAACACAACGTGCCATTGGAACACATGAGTGATGGTTGCTGATAATGGGCCTCTGTACGCATACGCCTTCCAGCTACAATAGTCATTTACAACATTAACAATGTCTACACTGTATTTATGAACAATTTTATGTAATTTCAATGGACAAAAATGTGCTTTTCTTTCAAAAACAAGGACATTTCTAAGTGACCCCAAACTTTTGAACGGTAGTGTATGTGATTTAAATTATGAGATGGAGGAATAGAGGGGTGTGATAAGGTTCCCATTGACATGTGGAGGTCCTGACAACATTGACAACACTCATGGGTCGTGTAACACAGCAGCCTATCAGACCCTCACACCGCTCCCTCTCTCCTGTCCTGGTATTGGTGCTGCCAAATTAGCTTCATGCCTCCATGGAGCTCAGAAACATGGAGTAGACAAGCAAAAGACAACACTAACACATAAGACCATGCATCACACACACATTGCATGCACTGACAATTATGGTGGCTCCATGCACCTGCGGCACACTGATTTATTTTCAAGAAATTAAGCGCATCAATCCCCTCCTTTCAGTCTACACTGGTATTCATGTCCATGTTAAAGACATGTAATCGGAGGTGGCCTTTCTCCAATTCTAGTGTGATCACCCAACTCCATATAACACTGTAGAAAACCTCCCTGTAAATTGCAACTCCAGGAGTCAGATGTGGGTTGAACGGCAATGAACTCACAATTCTACTCCATTGTTTCTAATATAACATTTGTCATTGTTTTGTGCTCTACAGGCTACCTGGGCTACACCAGTGGTTTCTCCCTTAGCTGCATGGTCTTCTTCCTCAGTGCGGTACGTTTGCGTCTTCTCCATCCTATCTCTCTCTCCATTCGTTAAGTTCATCTTGTTAAGTGTCATTTTTTTATGCCATGTGCACAAGTCCAGTGATATGCCTTTCTCAAAACGCAACAGTACAATAATCAATGGCAACCTATTACTAGAAAAAGGCACACGAGAACTAAGAGCAAGAAATATGAAATACACAAAGTATGCATACTAAACTCAGCAAAAAAAAGAAACGTCCTCTCACTGTCAACTGCGTTTATTTTCTGCAAACTTAACATGTGTAAATATTTGTATAAACATAACAAGATTCAACAACTGAGACATAAACTGAACAAGTTCCACAGACATGTGACTAACAGAAATGGAATAATGTGTCCCTGGACAAGGGGGGGGGGTTCAAAATCAAAAGTAAGTCAGTATCTGGTGTGGCCACCAGCTGCATTAAGTACTGGAGTGCATCTCCTCATGGACTGCACCAGATTTGCCAGTTCTTGCTGTGAGATGCTACCCCACTCTTCCACCAAGGCATGTGCAAGTTCCCAGACATTTCTTGGGGGAATGGCCCTAGCCCTCACCCTCTGATCCAACAGGTCCCAGACGTGCTCAATGGGATTGAGATCTGGGCTCTTTGCTGGCCATGGCAGAACACTGACATTCCTGTCTTGCAGGAAATCATGCACAGAACAGCCAGTATGGCTGGTGGCATTGTCATGCTGGAGGGTTATGTCAGGATGAGCCTCAGGAAGGGTAACACATGAGGGAGGAGGATGTCTTCCCTGTAACGCACAGCGTTGAGATTGCCTGCAATGACAACAAGCTCAGTCCGTTAAGGCTGTGACACTGCCCCAGACCATGACGGACCCTACACCTCCAATTCGATCCCGCTTCAGAGTACATGCCTTGGTTTGACGCTCATTCATTCAATAAACCCGAATCCGACCATCACCCCTGGTGGGACAAACCCGTGGCACTTTTTGCCAGTCCTGTCTGGTCCAGCGACGGTGGGTTTGTGCCCATAGGCGACACTGTTGACACTGTTGCCGGTGATGTCTGGTGAGGACCTGCCTTACAACAGGCCTACAAGCCCTCAGTCCAGCCTCTCTCAGCCTATTGCGGACTGTCTGAGCACTGATTGAGGAATTGTGCGTTCCTGGTTTAACTCGGGCAGTTGTTGCCATCCTGTACCTGTCCCGCAGGTGTGATGTTCGGATGTACCGATCCTGTGCAGGTGTTGTTACACGTGATCTGCCACTGCGAGGATGATCAGCTGTCTGTCCTGTCTCCCTGTTTCGCTGTCTAAGGCGTCTCACATTACAGACATTGCAATGTATTGCCCTGGACACATCTGCAGTCCTCATGTCTAATTGCAGCATGCCTAAGGCACGTTCACGCTGATGAGAAGAGACCCCGGGCATGTTTCTTTTGGTGTTTTTCAGAGTCAGTAGAAAGGCCTCTTTAATGTCCTGAGTTTTCATAACTGTGACTTTAATGGCCTACCGTCTGTAAGCTGTCACGAACCGGCTCGAAGTCCGTAACAAAAAGGGAGACAACGTGGCGATTAGGAACAACAAAAAATATATTTGTTAACTGAAGTAACGTAAATACAATTAACAATGGTGTGTGTTGTCAGTAGTGTAAGTGAGTGGTTGCATGCTTTAATGTGATAATACGAATGATCTTTGAAAGACAGGGTCCCGAAAAGGGGTGTTTCTTTTTTTGCTGCGTTTATTTACAGGAACTATTTAAAAAGTCAGTTCACATCATCTGTGGATGAAGGTTTATGTGATTTGTCACTCAGATCTCCTTACCGGTTCCACTCTCTCCCTGTATCTATTTTCATAGGTGTTTCATATATGAATGGGAATGTTTTGTGTTGATGGCAGTAAACACATCAAAGGGAAAGAGCTCAACCAAAGTCCTTAGAGACTGACTCACTCTAATCTACTGTGAAATGGCTTTTCAACCAAAGTCCTTAGAGACTGACTCACTCTAATCTACTGTGAAATGGCTTTTCAACCAAAGTCCTTAGAGACTGACTCACTCTAATCTACTGTGAAATGGCTTTTCAACCAAAGTCCTTAGAGACTGACTCACTCTAATCTACTGTGAAATGGCTTTTCAACCAAAGTCCTTAGAGACTGACTCACTCTAATCTACTGTGAAATGGCTTTTCAACCAAAGTCCTTAGAGACTGACTCACTCTAATCTACTGTGAAATGGCTTTTCAACCAAAGTCCTTAGAGACTGACTCACTCTAATCTACTGTGAAATGGCTTTTCAACCAAAGTCCTTAGAGACTGACTCACTCTAATCTACTGTGAAATGGCTTTTCAACCAAAGTCCTTAGAGACTGACTCACTCTAATCTACTGTGAAATGGCTTTTCAACCAAAGTCCTTAGAGACTGACTCACTCTAATCTACTGTGAAATGGCTTTTCAACCAAAGTCCTTAGAGACTGACTCACTCTAATCTACTGTGAAATGGCTTTTCAACCAAAGTCCTTAGAGACTGACTCACTCTAATCTACTGTGAAATGGCTTTTCAACCAAAGTCCTTAGAGACTGACTCACTCTAATCTACTGTGAAATGGCTTTTCAACCAAAGTCCTTAGAGACTGACTCACTCTAATCTACTGTGAAATGGCTTTTCAACCAAAGTCCTTAGAGACTGACTCACTTTAATCTACTGTGAAATGGCTTTTCAACCAAAGTCCTTAGAGACTGACTCACTCTAATCTACTGTGAAATGGCTTTTCTGGGCTCCGTGATACTCCCTCTCCTTCCCTCCTCATCTCTCCTTCCCTCCTTCTTTCCCATCTTTCTCGTCCCAGTCCTCCTGTTTCTTCATATGACACTGATCTCTGAGACCTGTTGCTGCATTGCTTAACGTGTATCCTACCTCTCTCTCGTTCTCCCTCTCTCTCATCATCCTCCTCCTCTCTCTCCTTCCTCTTCCTCGCTCTCCCTGCAGGTGATCTATAAGAAGTTTCAGATCCCCTGTCCCTTCGAGGAGTTCTCAGCAGCCAATCACACAGTGTCTCACCTCAACATTCACCTAAACATCACTGACAACCATGCTACCCATGATAATGGTCTGGTACATGAGATGGATGACTCCCACTGCGGTGCCCGTATGTTCACCATGAACTCTCAGGTACAGCACACCAGACTCGAGGCCCAATGTTTCACCATTACCCTCGTTCACTTTGTCTGTGTCCCAAATGGCACCCCATTCCCTGTGTTGTAAAGTACTTTTGACCATAGCTGGTCAAAAGTAGTGCACTACATAGGGAATAGGGTACTACTTTAAACGCGGCCTTTGCTCACCTATGTACTGCAAAGGTGCAGGCCATGTAAGTCTAGTAGATGAGTCAATGAGCGGCCCCTCTGAGGTAGGTCAGTGGTCTATGGTAACACTGGGCGTTTGCGTGCATTTCCTTTACAGACCGCGTACACCATCCCCATCCTGGCCTTTGCCTTTGTGTGTCATCCTGAGGTTCTGCCTATCTACACTGAGCTCCGCAAGTGAGTATGCCTGCCCTTTCCTGCCCTGCGCTGTCTTTCTCCACACAGTTCCTCCCTAGTGTCAGCACGAAACCTCTGCTCATAGGCTCCCGAGTGTGTCACAGGAGGCTGCTGAGGGGAGGACGGCTCGTAATAACGGGTGGAGCGAATGGAATGGCATGACACGTGTGTATAGTATATGCGGCCCCATGTGGGATTCAAACCCGTCAAGACCTTGTTGCGAGCACCAACTGAGCCGTTGGATTGTCAGTGCTGGCTGTGACGTTAACCTGTGTGTGTGTGTGTGTGTGTGTGTGTTATCCAGCCCTACTCAGAGGAGGATGCAGCACGTCTCCAACCTCTCGATCCTGGTGATGTACACCATGTACTTCCTGGCTGCTCTCTTCGGCTACCTGACCTTTTACGGTGAGCACTTTCACTTCACCACCCCATGCCCTTTCCTCTGCCTGAAATATACCGTACTCATAATTAGGTGTGCTGTAGCCTCGGAGGCCCAGGCTTCTCACGTTACGTTCGAAAGCCCGGGGAGGTTCTCCTCAGAAGGTAGTCTAACGTGGGTTGAATATCTAGATGGAAACCTATCAAGTATTTTGAATGGGTGGAGTTGCAAAGCGACAGTGTTTCGAAACTAAAATCTGACTTGCAACAAGCTAGCATGCATAAGATACAAAACGAATGCCGCACTGTGTATTGAACAGAAACATTATATCCTTTCGGGATACTCCCCTGTGCCCTCATGAACATATTGAATGTTATTGAACAGTTGCAATGTCAGTTTTGTTGAATGGAAATTACAATAGTATATTATTATAATTATTTAATGTAATTTTTTAAAATTTTTACCCCTTTTTCTCCCCAATTTCGTGGTATCCAATTGTTGTAGTAGCTACTATCTTGTCTCATCGCTACAACTCCTGTACGGGCTCGGGAGAGATGAAGGTTGAATGTCATGCGTCCGCCGATACACAACCCAACCAGCCGCACTGCTTCTTAACACAGCGCGCATCCAACCCGGAAGCCAGCCGCACCAATGTGTCAGAGGCTACACCGTGCACCTGGCAACCTTGGCTAGCGCGCACTGCACCCGGCCGCCACAGGAGTCGCTGGTGCGTGATGAGACAAGGACATCATTACCGACTAAGCCCTCCCTAACCCGGATGACGCTAGACCAATTGTGCGTCGCCCCACGGACCTCCCGGTCGCGGCCGGTTACGACAGAGCCTGGGCGCAAACCCAGGGACTCTGATGGCACAGCTGGCGCTGCAGTACAGCGCCCTTAACCACTGCGCCACCCGGGAGGCCCTAGTATATTATTATTACCCAAACACTTGTTTGCAGACAGTTGCCTCAGTCTATTGGAAGTAGGAGCATAACTCTCCCTTGTGGTCATTATGTAGTACTGCACACTACACTACTATTATGTTATACCTTGTGACAGGTTGGATTATGCGTTTCAATGAGGAACGGCAGACATCAATGTCTCAGTCAACACAAGTACTGCTTAGTCTGGGGCTTTAGTGTATAGTACTGCACCTCTTGACGTTCCCCCTGATGTTACCTTTACAGGTAAGACTGAGACAGAGCTGCTGCACACATACAGCAGGATCGACCCTTATGACACGCTGATCCTGTGCGTGCGATTGGCTGTCCTCACCGCTGTCACACTGACCGTCCCCATTGTGCTCTTCCCAGTAAGTTACACCCCCCCTCCCCCCTCCATTATATACTCTTCCCTCCTCTAAAAGACAGAGAACTGATATTGTATACTAGCCGTTGGGGTGGGATTGGCGTGGGGTCTGCCGGGGGGGGGGGGGGGGTTATTGGGTGGCTTTTGACCAATCATTTGGATTCCTCATGTCTTAATCTGAAATTATGGGTGTCGTGGCTTGTTGAATTGAGATGCTCATTTGAAGTGGAATGACCCCTGTTGTTTCTGAGAGCAGCTCACAGATTCCTTTAATTTAGTGCCTTTCCCCCTCCTTATCGCTCCCACCCTCCCTCCTCTCTCTGCCCCTCTCCATCTCTCTCTCTCACTCTCTATCTATCCCCTCAGGTGCGGAGGGCTCTGAATCAGATGTTCTTCGCCAGTAAGTCGTTTAACTGGCTTCGTCACGTGGCCATTGCCGTCACTCTACTCTCCTTCATCAACATGTTGGTCATCTTCGCCCCCAACATCCTGGGAATCTTCGGCGTTATCGGTTAGTTGCACAGATTAAACCTAGAAGTGTAAACTGTAGCCCTGTTCTTCACCCATCCTCTTCCTCCTCCAGGTGCCACATCTGCCCCGTGTCTGATCTTCATCTTCCCTGCTATCTTCTACATCCGCATTGTGCCTAAGGAGCAGGAACCCATGCACTCCATCCCCAAGATACTGGTGAGCACATATCTCATCCTCTCCCCCGTTTCACCCTAGCCATACGCTATATCACCATATCGTGATGGCATCTTTCCAAGCCTCTCCACGATAATTGTAATATGATCTTTAGGATTAGTATTGTGTCCTTATGGCTACTGTAAGGTTATGGTTACCCCATTAAAATACATTCTAATGATGGTGTTTCCTCTGTCCTCCCAGGCCGCCTGTTTCGCTGGTCTGGGGGTCGCCTTCATGATCATGAGTTTGAGCTTCATCATCATTGATTGGACAACGGGGAGCAGCAACTCTGGCGGTGGCCACTAGAGGCTGCCCTCTGCACTGAGCAGGCCGGGGTCGGCAAGGGGCTGGCAGGGGCTTTGAGGGGATGCCTAGGAGTGTGTGTGTGTTTTTTAGAACTGTTTCATGTAATTGATGCACTATCCCCTCTGTGGTAGAGCAAAGGTTAGAGGTTAAGGGACAAAGATGATTGGGGTAGGGAGGGGAAGACAGAATCAACTTGCTGGGCAAAACCATACTGAGCATTTCAGTCTTCTTGAGACTAAAGACTCCGAAAAAACAGTCTGTACTACAGTAATGCAGTATGTAGACCTGCACAGAGGAGGGCTTTTTTGGTATTTTTTTAAATCATTATCATGTGTATTATTTATGAGTGGGATAGTGCATCCTAGTCAATCCATAATGGAAAATCCTGAAGAAACTCATGATGGCTTCCCTTCCTTTCCCCCCTCCCTCCCTTCATCCATCCTCCCATCCTTATTTATCTATTTTCCATCTGCCTGTTTCTTTCCCTCCGACGCCTTAATTCATGTCAACTGCAGCTAGTACTGTACAGAAGAAGCACAGATGGAGATATGGTTGAATCGCTATGTAAAGGAAGGAAAGGAAAGCACATGTTCTATACATTACATGTCATTTGGCATCTTTGTATGAGAAAATCTGACATTTTGTCAATAGAAGAAATAGCTACATCTATAGATTAGGTGAGTGCTGTAAAACAAAGAGTCTGTGGCTGTCTTTGTATCCTGTCTATCACTTTGTGCCAGTAGCACTCAACTTAACCATCAAAGGGTAGTAGGCGTTTCCTAATATTCTATTGGCACGAGCACACAAAGATACAGTATATGTTTTCTCACAAGAGTGCATTTAGCCTGAGCTGTTTTATGTGCCAAAGCTAAGGTTGAATGTGGTTTGTGGTTGTTGGGCTTAGTCCCATGATGCATTATGGTGTTTAACTCTTGCTGCATCCCTGGTACATACAGTACACTCAGATAATGGAGGCGTGGCGTTCAACCAACCACACACATAGCCTTTTCGTTGAAACAGTAATGTATATTTATTTAACTAGCTATATCCATGTTTTTTTTAAATTTCACAAGTGAGCTAATGGACCTCAGAACAAAGTATTTAACTATATGATCAGGTATCTTGATAGACCTTATAGATGGTATGCGCAGTCTATATTCGATGATTTTGCATATTGGAGGGTTTTGATGACAGTTGAATGTGTAGGAGGTGAGCTATAGGGCACTGAGCTGATTAAGAAGAAAAAACATATAGAGCCTTTTACATTCATGTTAGTTAGATGATCAACTGACATCCTAGATACAGAATTGACTGATTTTTATGATCAATTGTGTTTTAAATTAAGATCAACAACTTAAACTAGCCTTTTTAACACTAATAGCACATATTTCACTCATACTTATATTTCTACAATTCATTTGTAAACCCTCGTTTAAATTCAGTACAGTTCAGGTGAACCCTTTCAGTTACTACGAATGGTTAAGCTTACTGTTTTTGGCATGACAAAATATGTAGGAAACGTGTTTTAGTTATGTGTTAGTTGTGACATACGGTCCGTCCATGTTGTTGAACTACTCTATATTGTATTTTAATATCTCTTTTCCACTTGTTTTGTGATTGATCTTGTGGTTGGAAGTTTTAGTGAAGGAAAGCTGATGTGTCACCTGTCCAGTCTGTCTGGTGATTGGCTGATTTAATTCATTAATTTACCGTAACTACTGTGATATTCAATCCATAATACGTTGATGTTTGGGCTCTATTTCCAAAACGTATCTGGTCTCTAACAGTGAGCTCTTGTGATCAAGTACAGTTTGACAATTAAGTGAATTGTGATTGTTAGATTTAGTTTGATTCGATAGCCCAATGCCCCTTCTTAAGGCTTCTCAATTGTGTAGTGCAACATTCAACACTGTGACGTCGTATCTCTCAAAAAACATAAATAGCATTGTAATAACATTGTTACCAATATATCCTGGCAAGTCCTACGTAATGTATGTAAGACGATTGTTCCTTTCTTATTTTATTCTAAAACACTGTAGCCGGTGTTGCTTTCTCTTGTGTACATTAATTGATTTGTAATTTGTAATCAATAGAATGTTATTGAGCTGTTTCTTTTACTCATCAACGGCTAAAAGGTTATTGCATGTATCTGACTCAACCCTATATTTCTCCTGGTCTTGCTGAGGCAGTGGTTGTGGTAAAAATGAATGCCTGGTCAAGACCAGTCAAGGAGGCAACAGTTTGCCATAGACTGGGATTAGGCCTCTTCTGTCTGGGATTGTGTCTACATATCTAGCTACTACCTAACTGTTTCTCTCTGAGAGGCCTTGCTCTTCAACTTTAGAGCTTTGCTACCCCTATTATAATGTCAGAGGCGACATTCTCAACATTTTGCCTCTTTCTCTTATACCCAAACTATGCCAGCCAGTTAACCTGTTGTTGTAGCTCTTGTTTTACCTTTGCAATTTATTTCTAAGGAAATTAAAGGACTGAGTGAATAACAAGTTATATATGAATTTTGGGCTTATAAAGCGGCTTATATAAATAATGTATATAAATGTAAACCCTTTATATTCTTGATGCATATCTAGCTTGTATAGTGTAAATAGCTGGGACAGTTTTAGTCTGACAATTAAAAAACAATTGTAGAAGTTTTTACACCTGTGTCACTTATGTCCTTTGTTTGTTTGCCCCCCGTCTACTATAGCTACTCTTAAGTGTTCCTGCTCCATGATCCATGGACCTGTACAGGTTAGGCAAGGACAGGGGCATAATAATCTAGCGGAAGTTCAGCATTGCCTTGACCAGCATGGCAGACCAGAGGAACTACTGCACAGCTGAACTTGGCCTAGATCATTACTGATAATCCTTGCTTAACCTGTACAGGTAATATCAACTCAAATGTTTATGGGACAACTAGGGGGCATTTTCTGGGCAGATTCCAGTTAGGTCCGATTTTCCCTTCATGTCAAGAGAATTGTTACTAATTTCCAACACTTGAGGGCACTACAAACCACTCCATAATGTAGTCTTGTGCACTGTGCTATGAGAATGTGTCTTCTCGGATGCTTCAGTAGAGCAAGTACAGAAAATAACATGCTCCCTTTTGAGTGCCATGTTCAGTGTAAATCTAATACATTTTCAACTCCTGCTACTATTCTCAGATGAATGGGCAATTGAAGCTCCTTGGGAGGTCATATGCTGTATTTTCGGCTCAAATAAACCCCCTAACACCATCCAAACATTTCAGACACTGTAGTCATTCATATGAAACATAAATCTTCTTTAATCACTATTAAAAACGACACAATTTTGGAGAGGACAAACTGTTCCCTGTAGGCCCACATGAAACAGACTAAAATCAGCTTGAGGGTCCCTTCAACAGAGCATTTCTTAGCTGATGGCAGTATGAAAGGGTGTTATCTTGTTAAGTAGTTAGTGATGTTATAAAATGCATGTTCATGAATAGGCTTTTGAATATGAAATCATATGTGAATAGTTTGGATACCAAAAAAAAACAAGAAGAATACATCCATCAGTTTAAAATGTTGTTTGTGTTATTACACGTATCTTATAACACTGTCAAAATCCATCAATGTACCCATTAGCCTATATATTAGCCTGCACTGTATTACACTCTATAACGCCTATGTAACTAGCCTACAATACAATTGTAGGCCACTTAATGTAAAGTGAGATGTCTATTTTTAGTGCAGTCTATAGCTAGTGCACACGTTTTATTGTCATCACATCCCATGTTCATTTACATATATGCACACATTTCTTAGTTATCTGGAGAGAGAAAAATCTGGATTCCTAGATAACCAGGCCTGTTAAACAGTCATTTGGTTAATACATTAGTTAATAGACCAAAAATAATGTGTTCTAAACCTCTCCGACCAAAAACAGCTATTTTTCAGTTCGCCCTTCCCCAGTCAGACCACACCCAGACAGTCCTTGCTAAATTCTTGCTTGATAAATTGCCCCTTCGAAGAAGCTGTTTTGGTTTATTTTCGACAATTTTCAATTAAAACAACCCAGAAATGATTTGATATTGAGATACAAACAGATGCGTTGGACATTTAAATACAGTAGGCCTATTGCATTTCTACAGAAAACTTCACAACGGGTGGTTAGACAATAACAATTGTGAAAGATCTACGACGTCACATATCAACTGGGAGCAGAAAGGGTGCCAACAAATCCCCTTAGAAAGCAGGCGGCTTGTTGGCAGCTGAAGTGCACCAGCAGTTTCTCCAGATTTCCACTGGATAGCTATGTTTACTTGACTGCGCGGGTGAGTCTGGGAGCGCAGTCGCTCGTCCATGTGATTGGATTCCACCTTACCTTCACTTGGTCGGAAGAAACGTAGGAACGAGGAATAATATTGACTGAATCGGTGAGGCTGTCAGAATTGATCATATTGATTATAAACGGTCAACACTACATAACCAATTCGCGTAGCCACTCGAGATTTGACTGCAACTTTCTGCGGCATTCTTTGACCTCCAAGAAGATTGCTCTGCGACGGACAGGATATATTGATGGAACGTTAGTTTACATCACTCAGAATAACGCAGCCGAGGACTGACTTTTTTCTGGACATTTTATGCGTGCCATAAAACTAGACATCCTCTATTTAGTATAGCAAATTCGCACAATCACGTCTCTTGAACGGGCCGACAAGTATTTTGGATAACCGTTTCTCTTGTGTAGGCATATCAAACAGAAGTCAAGACGAAATCGTTCAAGAATCCTTGCGCCGGCCGTCAGTGCGCGCGTGCTTTTGGAAACATGGGTTGTACATTAAGTGCAGAAGACAAAGCTGCTGTGGAGAGATCAAAGATGATTGATAAAAATCTCCGCGAGGATGGAGAGAAGGCAGCAAGGGAGGTAAAACTGCTCTTACTAGGTAAGGGTTGCCGTTTATTCTTAATCCTTTGTTTGTCCGGATGGACGGATAGCCAGTGCGTTCCTTGTTGAGCTCTGTTTCTAGGCTGAGTGCTTCAAACTCTTTATTAGAATTTCCCGCAATTTTGATATGTGGTAGCGTAATGGGTTTAATTGTAATTACACCAAACAAGCATCGCAAATCCATCACCACCTGGTCTCTTGCCACGGGTAGGGTGTTAATCAGCAGCGCGCACATTTTTTTTATTTACGTAAACTGCTGTGTGGTCGACTGTCTTCTGATGCTGAGCTTTCTCTGCCAACGCTGCATAAATAACATAATTCGTGTAGCAGGGAACCAAAAGCAATTATCCTAGTGCAATAGAGCTTTCGATCAAGCAGATATTTCAATCAAGTCCATTCATTCATCAATGTGGTTCTGAATTCTACCATGCCTCTGCTTAGGTAAAAATTAACATGGATGAGTCATCAAGTCAATCAATATTATGTTCAGAACAGCTTTATTACACAACCAGTATGTATGCTGGAGAGTGATTTTGACAGGGATTTGTCAGGAATTTTACAGATTGACAGCAGGGTAGTTGCTAGGATTTTAAGACATTGAGGGCTTAACCCAAAGCCAGTAGGGGCCTCCGGGGGCATCCTCCCCTGGCAAAAAAAAAGGAATTTCAATAGCTAAAGATTAAAAGAGATTGAGAGGTTAAAACATTGAGAGATTCGATATTTTTTCAGGTAACTTGCAAACTTGCACCTTCCCACCTACCACAGCATACACTGCCACTAATAAATTACAGTAGCTATTGTGGGTCTCTCTCTATACTCTGGAGCACATTCAATGCATCTAAAATGTATTGCCAAAAACCTTCATACTACTCAACAACTTAAAACAGACTCTGACCTGTCTTTTAGAGACCAAACTGATTAAAGAATCCCACAGAATGTCCTCACACTCTCCCTCACATACGGACACAAAACACACACCATGCAGTAATTAGAATCCATAGAGCGGCATTAAGTGATACAGTCTACTCTGTGCTCACCCCGCCTCTGTCTCTCTCCATCACTTTCTCTGTGTCGTCTGTTGCTGTCTTTCTTGTCTGCCCTCTTCTGTTGCTGTCTCTTAGTCTTCTATGTTGCTGTATCATTTGTCTAACATCCTCTCTCATCCTGTCCTGGGTGTAAAAATTGCAAACGTATAAAACAAAATTTATAGTAATTTCAGTCTTTTTCACCTCACCTGAAAAATTTGTTGTTAACCTAAAAATGCAGTGACTGCCATGAAGAAATCAAGGTACTCCCGCCTCTCCTGAATCTCAGGTTGCAGTTGCTCTACAATGTCTCCAAGGCCCTACACTACTACTAAATCTCTTCCAAGACACCCTAGTAGCTTAGCGCATAGCGTTTTTCTCATGGTCACAGAATGAGTTCAGAGCTCTCTTCTAATTTGTGTACCTGGTGCTGATCAATGTGTCCTTACTGTTTCTTCTGTGTTGTCTTCCATACAGTCTACAGGAGAAGCAGAAGGCTGCATTTCTAACCAATCAAGTATTCCAATCAATCAAATGTTTCAAAACATTTGTGTTGAAAGGCCTTCTTTTTCAAAGCAAAGTTAAGGGGTTACTGGGGTAGCTTAATGGGAAATATTTCTTTTTTTTACAGCCAAATCTCTATTTCTGATGTAAATGGCATGTTATAGAAAGGTCCAGACACTTCTTTTTCAGATTTCACTTGTTTTTGAGAAACTTACCCCAAACAAAATAGTTTCCCCCCTCATCAATCTACACACAATACCCCACTATGACAAAGCGAAAACATGTTTTTAGAAAGTTTAGCAAATTTATTCAAAATAAAAACAGAAATACCTTATTTAGATAAGTATTCATACCCTTTGCCATGAGACTGGAAATTGAGCTCAGGTGCATCCTGTTTCCATTTATAATCCTTGAGATACTTCTACAACTTGATTGGAGTCCACCTGTGGTACATTCAATTGATTGGACATGGTTTTTTAAAGGCACACACCCGTGGAAAGGCACACACCTGACCTATAAGGTCTCACAATTGACAGTGTATGTCAGAGCAAAAATCAAGCCATGAGGTCGAAGGAATTGTCTATAGAACTCCGAGACAGGATTGTGTAAATGCACAATTCTGGGGAAGGGTACCAAAACATTTCTGCAGCATTGAAGGTCCCCAAGAATACAGTGGCATCCATTATTCTTAAATGGAAGAAGTTTGGAACCACCAAGGCTCTTCCTAGAGCTGGCTAGATAGGAGAACCTTCCAGAAGGACAGCCATCTCTGCAGCACTCCACCAATCAGGCTTTTATGGTAGAGTGGCCAGACGGAAGCAACTCCTCAGTAAAAGGCACATGACAGCCCACTTGGAGTTTGCCAACAGGCACCTAAAGACTCTCAGACCATGAGAAACAAGACTCTCTGGTCTGATTAAACCAAGATTTAACTCTTTGGCCTGAATGCCAAGCAAAGGAAATGAAGGAAATCTGGTTCCATCACTACGGTGAAGCAAGTGGTGGTAGCAGTATCATGCTGTGGGGATGTTTTTCAGCAACAGGGACTGGGAGACTAGTCAGGACCGAGGCAAATATGAATGGAGCAAAGTACAGAGAGATCCTTGATGAAAACCTGCTCCAGAGCAATCTTGGCCTCAGACTGGGGTGAAGTTTCAGCTTCCAACAGTACAACGACCCTAAGCACACAGCCAAGACAACACAGGAGTGGCTTCGGGACAAGTCTCTGAATGTCCTTGAGTGGCCCAGCCAGAGCCCGGACTTGAACCCAATCGAACATCTCTGGAGAGACCTGAAAATAGCTGTGCAGCAACGCTCCCTTTCCAACCTGACAGAGCTTGAGAATATCTGCAGAGAAAAATGGGAGAAACTCCCCAAATACAGGTGTGCCAAGCTTGTAGCATCATATCCAAGAAGAGTCAATGCTGTAATAGCTGCTAAAGGTGCTTCAACAAAGTACTGAGTTAAAGGTCTGAATACTAATGTAAATGTGATATTTTATTTTTTATTTTTTATAATTTAGCAAAAATGTATAAAAACCTGTTTTTGCTTTGTCATTATGGGGTATTGCATGTAGATTGATGGGTACATAAAAATAAAAAATAAACATTTTAGAATAAGGCTGTAACGTAACAAAATGTGGAAAAAGTCAAGGGGTCTGAATACTTTCCATAGGTACTGTATATATTGTATATGTAAAGAAAATATTAAATCAAGAACAATCTGATGGGTGACAATATTAAACTATCACTTGTGAATGACGCCCAGCATGTTTGCAGTAAGGCAAGAAACTGTGCATCCCTTTTTTTTGCGACCTTTTTCACCTCATGTACAGTTTAAGTCGGAGGTTTACATACACCTTAGCCAAATACATTTAAACTCAATTATTCACAATTCCTGACATTTAATCTGAGTAAAAATTCCATGTTTTAGGTCAGTTAGGATCACCACTTTATTTTAAGAATGTGAAATGTCAGAATAATAGAAGAGAGAATGATTTCTTTCAACTTTTATTTCTTTCATCACATGGGTCTGAAGTTTACATACACTCAATTAGTATTTGGTAGCATTGCCTTTAAATGGTTGAACTTGGGTCATATCAAATCAAATCAAATTTATTTATATAGCCCTTCGTACATCAGCTGATATCTCAAAGTGCTTTACAGAAACCCAGCCTAAAACCCCAAACAGCAAGCAATGCAGGTGTGGAAGCACGGTGGCTAGGAAAAACTCCCTAGAAAGGCCAAAACCTAGGAAGAAACCTAGAGAGGAACCAGGCTATGTGGGGTGGCCAGTCCTCTTCTGGCTGTGCCGGGTGGAGATTATAACAGAACATGGCCAAGATATTCAAATGTTCATAAATGACCAGCGTGGTTGAATAATAATAAGGCAGAACAGTTGAAACTGGAGCAGCAGCACGGTCAGGTGGACTGGGGACAGCAAGGAGTCATCATGTCAGGTATTCCTGGGGCATGGTCCTAGGGCTCAGGTCAGTTGAAACTGGAGCAGCAGCAGCACGGCCAGGTGGACTGGGGACAGCAAGGAGTCATCATGTCAGGTAGTCCTGGGGCATGGTCCTAGGGCTCATGTCCTCCGAGAGAGAGAAAGAAAGAGAGAAGGAGAGAATTAGAGAACGCACACTTAGATTCACACAGGACACCGAATAGGACAGGAGAAGTACTCCAGATATAACAAACTGACCCTAGCCCCCCGACACATAAACTACTGCAGCATAAATACTGGAGGCTGAGACAGGAGGGGTCAGGAGACACTGTGGCCCCATCCGATGACACCCCCGGACAGGGCCAAACAGCAAGGATATAACCCCACCCACTTTGCCAGAGCACAGCCCCCACACCACTAGAGGGATAACTTCAACCATCAACCATCCTGAGACAAGGCCGGGGGGGGGGGGGGCAACCCAGACAGGATGACCACATCAGTGAATCAACCCACTCAGGTGACGCACCCCCTCCAGGGACGGCATGAGAGAGCCCCAGTAAGCCAGTGACTCAGCCCCTCATATGTTTCGGGTAGCCTTCCACAAACCTCCCACAATAAGTTGGTTGAATTGTGGCCCATTCCTCCTGACAGAGCTCTTGTAACTGATTTTTCAGTTTTGCCCACACACTTTCTATAGGATTGAAATCAGGGCTTTGTGATGGCCACTCCAATACCTTGACTTTGTTGTCCTTAAGCCCTTTTGCCACAACTTTGGACTGATGATGTGGGTACAGCCTGCGCAGGAAACAAAGCGACCGGGAGGTCCGTGGGGCGACGCACAATTGGCCTAGCGTTGTCCAGTTTAGAGAGGGTTTGGCCGGTAAGGATATCCTTGTCTCATCGCACACTAGCGACTCCTATGGCGGGCCGGGCGCAGTGCACGCTAACCAGGTCGCCAGGCGCACAGTGCTTCCTCTAACTTCCGCGACGTCTCCCCCGCTCTCCTTTCGGAAAAGCTGACCACGACTCCATTTTGTTGGTACACCACAAGATGACTCACTCCTTTCAACTGCAGTGCTGGAAGAACAACAGCACGCTAACTTGTGGAGATTGAGTATTTTGCAGGAGACTCAACAAAACAAAGTACTGTATCGACGATACCACACATTCCTACCAATCACAGTGCTGTAAACAAAAACACCCAATGTTTTCACTTCTGCTGAACATGCCTATTTGCATGATGATCTACATTGGAACCCTTCAAGGTGCTCAAAACAAAGCCAAAGGAAATATGGAGTACAGTGGGGCAAAAAAGTATTTAGTCAGCCACTAATTGTGCAAGTTCTCCCACTTAAAAAGATGAAAGAGGTCTGTTATTTTCATCATAGGTACACTTCAACTATGACAGACAAAATGAGAAAAGAAAATCCAGAAAATCACATTCTAGGATTTTTTATGAATTTATTTGCAAATTGTGGTGGAAAATAATTATTTGGTCAATAACAAAAGTATCATCAATTTATTATATATATATTATCTCAATACTTTGTTATATACCCTTTGTTGGCAATGACAGAGGTCAAACGTTTTCTGTAAGTCTTCACAAGGTTTTCACACACTGTTGCTGGTATTTTGGCCCATTCCTCCATGCAGATCTACTCTAGAGCAGTGATGTTTTGGGGCTGTTGCTGGGCAACACGGACTTTGAACTCCCTCCAAAGATTTTCTATGGGGTTGAGATCTGGAGACTGGCTAGGCCACTCCAGGACCTTGAAATGCTTCTTACGAAGCCACTCCTTCGTTGCCCGGGCGGTGTGTTTGGGATCATTGTCATGCTGAAAGACCAGCCACGTTTCATCTTCAATGCCGTTGCTGATGGAAGGAGGTTTTCACTCAAAATCTCACGATACATGGCCCCATTCATTCTTTCCTTTACACAGATCAGTCGTCCTGGTCCCTTTGCAGAAAAACAGCCCCAAAGCATGATGTTTCCACCCCCATGCTTCACAGTAGGAATGGTGTTCTTTGGATGCAACTCAGCATTCTTTGTCCTCCAAACACGACGAGTTGAGTTTTTACCAAAAAGTTATATTTTGGTTTCATCTGACCATATGACATTCTCCCAATCTTTTTCTGGATCATCCAAATGCTCTCTAGCAAACTTCAGACGGGCCTGGACATGTACTGGCTTAAGCAGGGGGACACGTCTGGCACTGCAGGATTTGAGTCCCTGGCGGTGTAGTGTGTTACTGATGGTAGGCTTTGTCACTTTGGTCCCAGCTCTCTGCAGATCATTCACTAGGTCCCCCCGTGTGGTTCTGGAATTTTTGCTCACCGTTCTTGTGATCATTTTGAACCCACGGGGTGAGATCTTGCGTGGAGCCCCAGATCGAGGGAGATTATCAGTGGTCTTGTATGTCTTCCATTTCCTAATACTTGCTCCCACAGTTGATTTCTTCAAACCAAGCTGCTTACCTATTGCAGATTCAGTCTTCCCAGCCTGGTGCAGGTCTACAATTTTGTTTCTGGTGTCCTTTGACAGCTCCTTGGTCTTGGCCATAATGGAGTTTGGAGTGTGACTGTTTGAGGTTGTGGACAGGTGTCTTTTATACTGATAAAAAGTTCAAACAGGTGCTATTAATACAGGTAACGAGTGGAGGACAGAGGAGCCTCTTAAAGAAGGCTATGTGGGGTCTGTGAGAGCCAGAAATCTTGCTTGTTTGTAGGTGACCAAATACTTATTTTTACACCATAATTTGCAAATAAATTCATAAAAAATCCTACAATGTGATTTTCTGGATTTATTTTCTCATTTTGTCTGTCATAGTTGAAGTGTACCTATGATGAAAATTACAGGCCTCTCTCATCTTTTTAAGTGGGAGAACTTGCACAATTGGTGGCTGACTAAATACTTTTTTGCCCCACTGTAAATTACTTCCCAGGGTCCTGAGTCGCATAGGTTCCGGGTTTGCAGAGGGAACCACAATGGAGTCTTACGTCCTGTGATGTTCCACACTGGAGTCGTATGTCCTGTGATATCCCACAGCGGAGTCTTACGTCCTGTGATGTCCCACACTGGAGTCATATGTCCTGTGATATCCCACAGCTGTCACGTTCTGACCTTTATTTCCTTTGTTTTGTCATTATTTAGTATGGTCATGGCGTGAGTTGGGGTGGGCAGTCTATGTTTGTTTTTCTATGATTTTGGGATTTCTATGTTTCGGCCTAGTATGGTTCTCAATCAGAGGCAGGTGTCATTAGTTGTCTCTGATTGAGAATCATACTTAGGTAGCCTGGGTTTCACTGTTTGTTTGTGGGTGTTTGTTTCCGTGTCTGTGTTTTTTTCACCACACGGTATTGTTTTGGTTCGGTTTTCGTTCGTTTCACGTTTATTGTTTTTGTATTCAGTTGTGTTCATGTTAAGTTTTTCTTATTAAAAGAACCATGGACACTTACCACGCCGCATATTGGTCCTCCGATCCTTCTCGCTTCTCCTCTTCGGAAGAAGAGGAGGAAATCCCTTACAGAAACACCCACCAACCAAGGACCAAGAGGCGTGGTAACAGACAGCGGTGACAGCAGCAGCAACAACAGCGGTCAGCATCACAGGACTCCTGGACATGGGAGGAGATTTTGAACAGAGAAGGACCCTGGGCACAGGCTGGGGAATATCGCCGCCCCAAAGCAGAGCTGGAGGCAGCGAAAGCTGAGCGGTGGCGATATGAGGAGGCAGCACGGCAGCGCAACAGGTACGAGAGGCAGCCCCAAATTATTTTGGGGGGGTGGCACACGAGTTGTGGGGCTAAGCCAGGTAGCAGACCTGAGCTCACTCCTCGTGCTTATTATAAGCAGCGGGTTACTGGTCAGGCACCGTGTTATGCGGTTAAGCGCACAGTGTCGCCAGTACGTGCCCATATCCCGGTGCGCTATAGGGCAGCCCCCTGAGAGTGTCATGCGAGTGTGGTCATCCAGCCAGGGCATATGGTGCCTGCTCAGCGTTTCTGGTTGCCGGTACGGCGTTTTGGTCCAGGGTATCCTGCGCCGGCTCTGCGTGCTGTGTCTCCGGGGCGCTGGGAGGGTGCAGTGCGTCCTATGCCTGCGCTCCACTTGTGCCGGGCAAATGTGGGAGTGGAGCCTAAAGGAGAGGTGCGCGTAGTAGGCACTAGATCAACCTGTGCCTGCACTCTGGACGGTCCGGGCTAGAGTAGTTATCCAGCCTGGGGGAGTGGTGCCAAGGCTGCGCACCAGAGCTCCAGTGCTCCCCCACAGCCCGGTCCGTCAGGTGCCTCCTCCTAACACCAAGACTCATGGGGGTCACCCCAGCCTGGTGGGTCCTGTGGCAGCCCCACGCACCAGGCTGTCTCTCTGTCTCCTCCCTACAGGTGTTCCTGTCTGTCCAGAGCTGCTAGAGTCTCCCGTCTGTCATGAGCCGCCAGAGTCTCCCGTCTGTATTTCTTATTAAAAGAACCATGGACACTTACCACGCCGCATATTGGTCCTCCGATCCTTCTCGCCTCTCCTCTTCGGAAGAAGAGGAGGAAATCCCTTACAACAGCGGAGTCTTATGCCCTGTGATGGGCGTAAAGATGTTACTGTAACATCTGCTGACAAAGCTTGGCTGTACAGTACCTCTTTCCTTATCTTGGCCAATGTTCTGGCAGAAATACTGTGTGCCTGAATACAGAAATCCTCAATTTGCACACCATCTCACCCCCTGAAAAAAGGGCCAAAGTTGAAAGAACTACGTTTTGGGGAGCTTCCCGGGAAACTAAAACTCTGAACCAACTATATTAATAGCAGTAGCATTAATCTCACCCTTTGAATGTCACCATCACTGTTTTTATCATGAGAAAGTGATCGGTTTTTAATGGAAGGATTTGTTTGGAATGCCAAGTTGAAGCCAACATTAGATGTCGTCATAATAAGCACACGTGGTTTACCGCAACATCCTTCAATTGAAGTGGCGGGAAACAAATGAGTGGCCACATTTTTCACAAAAACAGATTAATATTTTTTTATCACAGATAAAAGGGATAAGGGAGCAGGCAAACTTATAAATTGGCTACAATAATTACAAGGACTTTTCACGCACCAAATTGTGAAAATTAATATTTTCCGGTACTTGAATTTCTGAGCTCAAAAGTTCAAGTAAGCTACTTCAAGCCTCTTGTATTGTTTAAATGTGTATTTATCATGTTATTTCATTACCAGATCATATTGTGAATAAGCCCACTAGGCTGTCATTTTTGTGTCATTATATCCAGAATAATTAATAGGAATCGCATTTTTCCCAGCACTTGGGCTGTTCACAACAGCTGTTCGTCACTTGACTGTCATTCCGAAAATTCCTTCCTGGAACAGATGATGATGTGTGAAAATATCACGGTGTAATTAATCAGCTGGAACCCAAAAGCTTGTCCAGTATTATGCATAATTATTGAAGAACCAAGTTAATGACAGTATCGATTTAGGTTTTAAGTATCAGGTAAGGTGACTCTTTCTGTTAGAAGCATTTGATAAATACACAGACAGAAAAGTAACGTTTTATAAGATTTTGGACAAATCCATCAAGAAGCCTAACATGATAAAGGGTTAAACATACTGTAGTTTTTAAAAAGTTGTGAATTTGATTGAATTTAGCTATGATTCCGACCTTATATCTTAATGTAATGACATGATAAAGATTGGCAGATTATTATCAGTGACTTATCAACAGATGTAACAAGTTGTCCAGTATAGGAAACACTCACTGGTGCCCTAGTTTATCAAAAGACCCATAACCAATGTTTTATTAAAATATCATGACTAGCAAAACAGTCAGACGTTCCCGTTTTTTTATCGGTCTTTCAACTTTGACCCTTTTTTCAGGCGGCGAGATGGAGGGTTTCTGCATTCAGGCACACAGCATTTCTGTCAGAACATAGCCTATATCTTGGCCAATGTTTAGCAATGTATTTCAATATTGACGCAATGCAATTAGAACAATGTGTACTGCAAATCTGTTTAACATATTTAGCAAATATGGGGCAGGCTGTTTAATGAACTAGGCTATAATGGACTTACATTGGAATTGGAGTTGATGACAAAGCAATACATAAAATTCAGTAAATACTCAACATATTAAGCCATGGAGCACGTTCTGATTGGCCAGTGAGGAGCCAAGCCTTGACACACCCACAATTTGTTTATTCATCAAAACCCAGCCCTTTCACACCACGGCCAGCTACTGCACCCTTAATTTCAGTTGTGAAAAATTCTCCAACCTATAACCCTACTGCCAGCGCTAAGATTTACCATTCCGTTGTTTGTTAAAATAGAGCCTAGAGAGAGAGACAAGTTATATGTCAGCACCAGGCTGAACACCTTCAGATTACAGGGGGACATGATAGGAAACAAAGATAGCTAGTGTGGATAAGAACTGAATAAGCTCTCTGCAGATGGAATTCTGCCCATTGTGTATTGTGCAGCAGTAATTGCCTGTGCTACAGGGACACAGTCAGATAAGAGGCAAAAAATAGATTACCCAGACAAACAACCCACTCTCAGCGCAGGACAAGGAGTGCATGGAATCTGAACAGCTTGACATTGGTCTAGTCAAAGTCAACAGGCAAGGCTATGTTTAATTTAAATCCTCAGTGGAAGTCAAAAAGCTTCTGCTAGGGTGTCCAATCAAAAACTTATCTTGCAGATAATTCTCTAAGAAAACTAATGGTCCAAACCTCATGTCTCATGTTGAATTTTTTTACCCAATTTTTACACGATACACACTTCAGCACTCAGCAGTCCCGTTATGTGAGCTTGTGTGGCCTACCACTTCGCGGCCGAGCCGTTGTTGCTCCTAGACATTTCCACTTCACAGTAACAGCACTTACAGTTGACTGGGTCAGCTCTAGCAGGGAAGACATTTTACCAACTGACTGGAAAGGAAAGATGGCATCCTATGACGGTACCATGTTGAAAGTCATTCTACTGCTAATATTTGTATATGGAGATTGCATGGCTGTGCGCTCGATTTTATACACCTGCCAGTAATGGGTGTGGCAGAACGAGCCGAATCCACGAATTTGAAGGGGTGGCCACATACACTGTATTTACAAAAGTATCAGAATACCTCTCTGTGGTTAGTAACACATTGTGGCTATGTAATATATGGGCAGTAAGCACATTTATTTTGGCTTCCTGGTGTTGGTAGCTGTGACAAACACTAAGTAGCTAGCTGATGAATGACAGGTTTTTAAAATGCTGTGCCTGCTCAGGTATCTGGAGGTAGGGAAAGGTGTTTAGGGAGATTAAATATAATATTTTGACCAAGTGTCAATGTCACTCTTCTATTGTCCTCACGGCCAAGCTCCAAGAAAGGATGAATTGAAAGGTGAATTGCCCTGTGTAAGTGTTGCCTAGTCTAGTGTAAAAGGATTCTCCGATTACAGAACAATGTAGAGGCATGCTTCTTCTCTTGGACACTGTAGACCAGGGTGCCACGATTATATTGAGCCGTGGGCTGATTTTTCCTTGAGCGGATGGCCGGGGGGCTTATAAATATATACTGTAAGTAATTATAAATAATTACACTGCTTTATAGAAAGTTTTGCACATTTATCAAACATAAAAAACAGAAATACCTTATTTACATAACACCGGTCTCCCACATGCCCTGCATTCTGTAGTACAGACATGGCCTGCTCTCCCTTATGTAAGGAATTAGGCACTTTCCCATGTTTACTACAGTATGTATGGTAGACTGCAAAGTAGCCTAATAACACATTTCATTAATAAAATAATGATAAAAAAATGCTATTTCAAAATGCAGATGTTGATTTAGTTATGGATTCATAACGGATTATTATGGAAATAAACATCACTGATTTACAGAAATATTGTATCAAAGTTGTCTAATGAAGGTAAACCATTTAGAATCCTCCAATCCTGTAGCCTACTCCCGACATCACGTACAGTGCATAGAAACCCTGAGGGTTTCGTTTTTCTCTGAATAGAAACACCATAATATTAATCAAATTAATTAAGCCAAATTTCTTAAAATCAATCCCATATACTATGTTATTACAAAAAAGGTTTTAAATTCTCTGGTAATGCCAATACGGAATACTATCAAATACTTCTCAAGAGGGGTGGTCAAACTAGCAATATCTTGCAGTAACAGAAAAAATGCCTGAGAATTAAATGATGTGCCGCAGCAGCACTCAAGGCGTGCCGCAGTATGACGCAACTTTTAAAGGAGGGACCACTGTATTCAGACCCTTTGCTATGAGACTAAAAATTGCATGCATCCTGTTTCCTTTGATTATCCTTGATGTTTCTACAACTTGATTGGAGTCCACCTGTGGTGAATTGAATTGATTGGACATGATTTGGAAAAGCACACACCTGTCTATATAAGTTACCTACAGTTGACAGTGCATGTTAGAGCAAAAACCAAGCCATGAGGTCAAAGGAATTGTCCATAGAGCTCTGAGAGAGGATTATGTCGAGGCATAGATCTGGGAAAGGGTATCAAAAAATGTCTGCAGTATGGAAGGTCCACAAGAACACAGTGGCCTCCATCATTCTTAACAGGAAGAAGTTTGGAACCACCAAGGCTCTTCCTAGAGCTGGCCGCCCGGCCAAACTGAGCAATCGGGGGAGAAGTGCCTTGCTCAGGGAGGTGACCAAGAACCCGATGGTCACTCTGACAGAGCTCTAGAGTTTCTCTGTGTAGATGGGCAGTCCACCAATCAGGCCTTTATGGTAGAGTGGCCAGACGGAAGCCATTCCTCAGTAAAAGACACATGACATCCCACTTGGAGTTTGCCAAAAGGCACCTAAAGGACTCTCAGACCAAGATTATCTGGTCTGATGCAACCAAGATTGAACTCTTTGGCCTGAATGCCAAGCGTCACGTCTGGAGAAAACCTGGCACAATCCATACGGTGAAGCATGGTAGTGGCAGCGTCATGCTGCTGGGATGTTTTTCCATGGCAGGGACTGGGAGACCAGTCAGGATCGAGGGAAAGATGAACAGAGCAAAGTACCAAGAGATACTTTTTTAATTTTACCTTTATTTAACTAGGCAAGTCAAATTCTTATTTTCAATGACGGCCTAGGAACAGTGGGTTAACTGCCTGTTCAGGGGCAGAACGACAGATTTGTTCCTTGTCAGCTCGGGGGTTTGAACTTGCAGCCTTCCGGTTACTAATCCAACACTCTAACCACTAGGCTATCCTGCCGCCCCTTGATGAAAACCTGCTCCAGAGGGCTCAGGACCTCAGACTGGGGGCAAAGATTCACCTTCCAACAAGACAACGACCCTAAGCACACAGCCAAGACAACACATGAGTGGCTTCGGGACAAGATTCTGAATGTCCTTGAGTGGCCCAGCCAGAGCCCGGAATTGAACCCGATCTAACATCTCTGGAGAAACCTGAAAATAGTTGTGCGGTGACGCTCCCCATTCAACCTGACAGAGCTTGAGAAGATCTGCAGATAAGAATGGGAGAAACTCCCCAAATACAGGTGTGCCAAGCTTGTAGCGTCATACCCAAGAAGACTCGAGGCTGTAGTCACTGCCAAAGGTGCTTCAACAAAGTACTGAGTAAAGGGTCTGAATACTTATGTAACTGGGATATTTCTGTATATATATTTTTTTTAATCAAACATTTCTGAAAACCTGTTTTTGCTTTGTAATTATGGGGTATTATGTGTAGATTGAGGGAAAATGGATTTAATTCTGGAATAAGGCTGTAACGTAGCAAAATGTGGTCTGAATACTTTTCGAATGCATCGTATGATGGACAGGTCTCCGATTTGATAGATGACTGCTTATACAATTGTGTGTTAGTACACACTGTAGATAGCATGTAAAATATCCCCTCCATCTAAGGCACCTCACCGTCATGCAGTAACTCAGGAGAAATATGCGTTTCATGGCCATTATGGAGCTTTAAAAAGAGAGATGTGATCGATCACGTGCACATCAATCCATCAGTTTTTAACAAAACAGTGTAACCTGTCCCCATACATACTTTCTCTGTCGTACCAAACTGTTGGGAGGATGGAAATTATTGCTCTGTTGGTGAAATTGGTAATCTCCGGTCCTGGCCTTTTGTTTAACAACATGTTTTTCTATTTCAGACCTTGCCCTATAGGTAATCCTTTCATAAACTGTTTTCCCAGCAAGTTTTCTCCAGCTGTTCTTACCTATTCAATTCCACTTTCCCACAATTTCTGTAAAGCCTCTTGCATTTCAGCAGCTGAGTGGATGTCTTCTAAGCGCTCCCCCATTATGTGTGTGTGTGTGTGTGTGTGTGTGTAAGAGAGAGAGAGAGAGATCGAAAGAGAAGAAACATGAGAAATCTCTAGTGCTGAGCGATTACCGGAAATGTAGTTTTTTCCCTCCCGGTTATTAAACAGCTAATTGACCTATGTTGGTTCAATTACTTGAATTCCATTATTTATTTATTTTTGTGAGCCCAACGTGCTGTTTTTCTAGATGGAAGTCAAATAATTCACAAGAACAATGTGGGACGCTGTGCTGAAGGGAGTAGTTTTCATTAAGCAAATATTCAACGTAGTTCAGAAACGTGGTAATTAACTACAATGACCATAATCTAGGACAGTACAAGATAGTATGGGGAGCGCATATATAACTTTGGCTGGCTGCTACTGTCTGAGCAGAGATGAGATGATGACTTTAAGGAATAGAAAAATAATAATTAAAGTCCTCATATAAAAACTTAAGTAATAAAATATAAATACAATATTTCAGTTAGTAATTTCTTATCTTTCTATTGATCTGGACATTGGTCTACCCAATGTGGACCTGACCGAGCCAATGGAATATTTTCTATGTTTTAGCAACTTAATGTTCACTATTTTGGGGTTTGGATTTTCCATTCTAAAGCTCTAAAATCATTTTAATATCATTATTTCATGATGCATTGAATGTATTTATTATGGATCCCCATTACTCTTCCTGGGTTCCAGCAAAATTAAGGCAGTTATACAATTTTAAAAACATTCCAACACATTCACAACACACTGTGTGCCCTCAGGCCCCTAACTCCACCACTACCACATATCTTCAATACAAAGTCCATGTTTACGTGTGTGTATACCCAATGACAATCAGCGTCAGAATAAAAAAAAAATATTGCTCGCGTGTACCCTTTAATAATTTATCATTGGAAAGCCTAGTTTCACAGCTATCCATAAAGGCACATTTTCAGAAAGTTCAGGTCAACAGGACTTTGACAGCTATGGTACATATCAGAATTACCTGTACAAAATCCTTTTAAGAGGAAACCCTGATACCTTTTAAACTTTGTTTGACAAGTGGTTGTGAAATGTCACCTTTCAAATTTTATATCATATAATCCACTTTGAAAGCACCACATACAACTTTTGTAAAAAAAAAAATGTAGCCCATATTGTGCCTTTGACAGTAAAGTGTTGGAAGCCATATAATTCCATGTAGTGGGTCAGCTAGGTTTTGGGATTGTAACTTGTGATAGAAGCACCAAATTGCACACACACAGCTAGAACAGGGATTAAGAAAAGATTTCTAGATACTTGGCCATCACAGTGATCTCACCTGTGATTGAAATAATTGAGTAAAACACATGTTCTATTCTGGTTAGAGCCAGTTTGCGCTGTTCTGTGAAGGGAGTAGTACACAGCGTTGTACGAGATCTTCAGTATCTTGGCAATTTCTTGCATGGAATAGCCTTCATTTCTCAGAACAAGAATAGACTGATGAGTTTCAGAAGAAAAGTCTTTGTTTCTGACTATTTTGAGCCTGTAATCGAACCCACAAATGCTGATGCTCCAGATACTCACTAGTCTATAAAAGGCCAGTTTTATTGCTTCTTTAATCAGTACAACAGTTTTTCAGCTGTGCTAACATAATTGCAAAATGGTTTTCTGATGATCAATTAGACTTTTAAAATCATAAACTTGGATTAGCTAACACAACGTGCCATTGGAACACAGGAGTGATGGTTGCTGATAATGGATCTCTGTACGCCTATGTAGATATTCCATTAAAAATCAGCCGTTTCCAGCTACAATAGTAATTTACAACATTAATGTCTACACTGTATTTCTGATCAACTTGATGTTATTTTAATGGACATAAAATGTGCTCCTCTTTCAAAAACAAGGACATTTTTAAGTAACCCCAAACTTTTGAACGGTAGCGTATATATATATATATATATATATATATATATATATATATATATATATATATTTTTTATTTAATATTTAAAACATACAATAAACTTGCAGTGAAGCCGCTCAACATCTACATCACATTAGTCATCTAACAGACTCACATCCAAAGCGACACACAGAAGCAACCAGGGTCAACGCCCTGCTCAAGGGCACGTCGACAGATCTCCCACAAGGTGGACCCGAACCAGCGATCCATCAGCCACCAGCCCAACCTCCCAACTGCCAGGCCACCAGCCCTCCAAGATTCCCCCCCACAGTTCCCCAAGAGCTGCCCCTCAACCATCCAATACCCCCCCATGTACCAACAACCAACTAAATGAGCAAAAGAGAAAAAAAAACAAAAGACATCAAGTACTACAAAACTCATAATAGCAAGGTATGTTTTATACATGCACTAAAACTGCATATGCACTATTTACATATGTGCATTTTAATGAATGTGTGTGTATATGCATGTGTACAAACACCTGCACGGCATCAGCCTCAGGCAAACCGGCATTAGTTGTAACATTGCCCCTCAGTGTCATTCAAACATACTTTTTTGTTATGTTTGATTCTTTTTACCTACTCCCGCCCAGCAACTCCACTCCCAGTTGTCTCCAATTCCACGTCCCAACCCTGATATTTCACATACAATTTTATTTGGACCTTTATTTAACTAGGCAGGTCAGTTAAGAACAAATTCTTATTTTCAATGACGGCCTGAGAACAGTGGGTTAACTAACTGGGGTGTTCAGGGGCAGAACGACAGATTTTTACCTTGTCAGCTCAGGGATTCGATCTTGCAACCTTTCGGTTACCAGTTCAACACTCTAACCACTGGGCGACCTGCCGCCCCAATCTATTCAAATAGAATCCACAGATTGCGAGTTGAAGATAAATACTTTCACTAAGAGTATTCGTATATTAGTAATTGACCCGGTCTATCCAGATCTCCCAACAGTACTATTTCTAGGGTAAATTCTAGATCAATGTTATGCATTTTCAGCCATTCCTGAACCGGAGACCAGAAACGGGCGACCTGAGGGCAATACCAAAATAAATGAATGGTCTATTGATTCTGTATCCTCACAACAAAATCTGCAGAGCTTTGATGATTGTATGCCCCACATATTCAACATTTTGTTGGTGGCAAGAATTCTATATAATAATTTTAGCTGAAAAGCATGAAGTCTTGAATCTTGCTTCATGTTATATATCAACTCATGGAATCGGTACATCAAATCTCTTCCAAACTATTTTGCATGGCACAGCTGTCAACATCCTGGTCCTCAAATTAAACTGGTAAACGTTCCTATTTATGCTAATTGTATTCCTCCGCCAGTTTTGATCCTTTATATTGGGCAGACAGACCAGTTCCCTACCTCCTCCCTTTGCCACCTGTCTCCTTCATGTTTGGGGTAATGCTGTAATCAATTGGTTGTAATCTTGGATTGAGCAGACCTTCCCGTACAATTCTGATTCTCCATGAAAGACATAACTCTGCCATTCCAATTTACAATAGAATTTAAAACAAAATACCCTTTTGAAACATCTTTGACATAAATACAGGTATTTTATTAACCAGCACATTTGAGTTCAGCCATAATATCCGTTGTAATATTTGTTGTATCTTTTCAGGGGGATGAAATTGAAATTGTAACCTGCTCTGCAATGCTTGTTTGAAAAAGAGAGATACTTTGAAAAAAGTATCATTTTCAATTAACTGAAAATCAGTCCATATGTTGCCAACGTAGCTGCTGCTCATGTTGGTACCTGTACTGATGGTGCAAAAGCCATGACAGGGAGACATAGTGGAGTGGTAACGCACGTGCAAGCAGTTGCTCCCGACGCCATTTGGGTACACTGCAGCATCCACGAGCGGCTCTTTCTGCCAAGGTAATGCCTGACAGCTTGAAAGACGCTTTGGACACTACAGTGAAAATGGTTAACTTTGTTAAAGCAAGGCCCCTGAACTCTCATATATTTTCTGCACTATGGAACGATATGGGCAGCGACCATGTAACACTTCTACAACATACAGAAGTGCACTGGTTGTCAAGTGCATAAACTCTCTCCAATACAACCCAACATTTCAAGTTTATGTGCATCCTTTCAAGCACACCCTTCTCATTAACCTGTGGTGAGTTATTCACAATTTCGATGAACAAATAAGGTTTTATATGTAAGATGGTTAAATAAAGATCAAAATTACTGATTATAATAATATTATTATTTGTGCCTTGGTCCTGTAAGAGCTCTTTGTCACTTCCCACGAGCTGGGTTTTGACAAAAACTCACACTCATTCTTATGTTTAATTAATCTAATGTATTTATAAAGCCCTTTTTTACATCAGCCGATGTCACAAAGTGCTATACATAAACCCAGCCTAAAACCTCAAACAGCAAGCAATCCAGATGTAGAAGCACAGTGGCTAGGAAAAACTCCCTAGAAAGGCAGGAACCTAGGAAGAAACCTATAAATTAACTTTGGTCTGAGGGGTGGCCAGTCCTCTTCTGTTTAATAAATGTATCATATAGTGTGTGTAGGCTTACAATGATGGCAAAAAACAACATTTGAGAGTGCGCTGACCCCGGTGCTAGAGGGGGTACGCAGCTGGAGGTTGAATGTTTGAAAGGGTACAGGACTATAAAAAGTTTGGAAACCACTGATCTAGATCTTCAATGAGACATTGCAGGGATCGAGATTGCGGACTTAATATAAAACTAGAGTCATCGGCATACATGGACGCCTCGGATTTCTAATCCTCTAATGTTGTTATTTGAGCTGATATTAATAGCTAGCAATTCAATGGCCATAACAAATAGATATGGTGACAGCGGACACCCTTGTTTAACTACCCTTGATACTTCAAAATTCTGAGAAGTAGCCGCTATTTACTATTTTACACCTGGGGTTGCTATATTTTACCCATTTTATAAGAGAATCACCTAAATTGAAAAAATCCAGGCATTTATAAATAAAATGAACAAATTCAACAACCTTGTCTCTGTCACAAACACATACAGTCATCGCTGGTAACTCTACAATTCACTCGAAAAGGCAAGGCACACTGGGAAATTATATTGGAGGCGTGGCTTAGTGGGGTCGTGCCTTTCAGATAGTTATTTTTGGCCACCCTTCAGTGGAAGTGTTGTACCAGTTTAAGTGTTCTACGGTAGAGGTACATTTTTTGCCACTTTTTCACTGTGGTAGTACTCTATGAAGGCAAAAAGCTTGCTTATTTTTTTTAAATGTGGAGAAACATACTGAGTTATGAACTGGAGTACAATTATGTACCTATAACTAACAGTACAAAGGAGGACCATACAGGGTACCACCACAGTGACAAGCGGTTGGTACCCCTTTAGGAAAAATCAAAACCTCTATTTCTGAGAGTGTACAGTAAAATCCCTATGGGAAAAAGTATGGAATGCAGGGATGAAAGAAAGAGTGACAACACAGCTGCCATTGCTGCACTGCTATCACACATTTTACACCTCTAGGGACACACAGAGCCTTCAGAAAGTATTGACTTTTTCCACATTTTGTTGTGATATAGCCTTTGGGGCGGCAGGTAGCCTAGTGGTTAGAGCGTTGGGCCAGTAACCGAAAGGTTGCTGGATTGAATCCCCGAGCTGACAAGGTAAAAATCTGTCGTTCTGCCCCTGAACAAGGCAGTTAACCCACTGTTGCCCGGTAGGCTGTCATTGTAATAAGAATTTGTTCTTAACTGACTTGCCTAGTTAAGGTCACATTTTTATGAAATAATAATAAAAAATTGACTAAATATACCGCATAATGATGAAAGTGAAAACTTAAAAGAAAAAATCTAATCTATGGAACATTTAAAGAAAAATAAATACAGAAATCTAATTTACATGAGTATTCACAGCCCTAACTCAATACTTTGTAGAAGCACCTTTGGCAGCAATTACAGCTGAGTCTTTTTAGGTAAGTCCCCAAGAGCTTTCCACACCTGGATTGTACAACATTTGCCCATTATTCTTTTCAAAATTATTCAAGCTCTGTGGTTGTTGATCATTGCTAGACAACCATTTCCAGGTCTTTCCATAGATTTTCAAGTAGATTTAAGTCAAATTTAAGCCACTCAGGAAATCCACTGTCTTCTTGGTAAGCAACGCTAATGCAGATTTGGCCTTGTGTTTCAGGTTATTGTCCTGCTGTAAAAATACAATTCTGTCTGCTATCCACCAGTGTCACGTTCTGACCTCTATTTCCTTTGTTTTTGTATTTATTTAGTATGGTCAGGGCGTGAGTTGGGTGGGCAGTCTATGTTTGTTTTTCTATGTTTTGGTCTAGTTCTATGTTCGGCCTGATATGGTTCTCAATCAGAGGCAGGTGTTCGTCATTGTCTCTGATTGGGAACCATATTTAGGTAGCCTGGGTTTCACTGTGTGTTTGTGGGTGATTGTTCCTGTTTTTGTGTTTGCACCAGACAGGGCTGTTTTGAGTTCTCACGTTTCTTGTTTTTTTTCGTTAGTTTGTTCATGTATAGTGTCGTCAATAAATACAATGAACAACCACCACGCTGCGCTTTGGTCCGCCTCTACTTCACAAGAAGAGAATCGTTACAGAATCACCCACCACAACAGGACCAAGCGGTGTGGTAATGGGCAAAGGAGAAAGCAGCAGCAGGAGCAGCGCGAGGAGGTATGGACATGGGAGGACGAATTAGACGGTAAAGGACCTTGGGCTCAGCCAGGAGAGTATCGCCGCCCCAAGGAAGAACGGGAGGCGGCGAAAGCGGAGAGGCGCTGGTATGAGGAGGCAGCGCGGCGTCGTGGATGGAAGCCCGGGAGTCAGCCCCAAAAATTTATTGGGGGGGGGCTAACAGGGAGTATGGCTACGCCAGGTAGGAGACCTGAGCCAACTTCCTGTGGTTACCGGTGGGCTAGAGAGACCGGGCAGGCACCGTGTTATGCTGTGGAGCGCACGGTGTCCCCAGTGCGGGTGCACAGCCCGGTGCGGTACATTCCAGCTCCGCGTATCGGCCGGGCTAGAGTGGGCATCGAGCCAAGTGCCATGAAGCCGGCTCTACGCATCTGGTCTCCAGTGCGTCTCCTTGGGCCGGCTTACATGGCACCAGCCTTGCGCACGGTGTCCCCGGTTCGCCTGCATAGCCCAGTGCGGGCTATTCCACCTCGCCGCACTGGCAGGGCGACCGGGACCATTCAACCGGGTAAGGTTGGGCAGGCTCGGTGCTCAAGAGCTCCAGTGCGCCTGCACGGCCCGGTCTATCCGTCACCACCTCCACACCCCAGCCCTCCGGTGGCAGCTCCCCGTACCAGGCTGTCTCTCCGGCCCATCCGTCCAGAGCCTTCCTCCTCTCCAGCGCTGCCGGAGCCTCCCGCCTGTCCGGCGCCTCTGCCGGAGCCTCCCGTCTGTCCGGCGCCTCTGCCGGAGCCTCCCGCCTGTCCGGCGCCTCTGCCGGAGCCTCCCGCCTGTCCGGCGCCGCTGCCGGAGCCTCCCGCCTGTCCGGCGCCGCTGCCGGAGCCTCCCGCCTGTCCGGCGCCTCTGCCGGAGCCTCCCGCCTGTCCGGCGCCTCTGCCGGAGCCTCCCGCCTGTCCGGCGCCTCTGCCGGAGCCTCCCGCCTGTCCGGCGCCTCTGCCGGAGCCTCCCGCCTGTCCGGCGCCTCTGCCGGAGCTTCCCGTCTGCCCGGCGCCTCTGCCAGAGCTTCGCGTCTGCCCGGCGCCATCGGAGCTTCCCGTCTGCCCAGCGCCGCCAGCGCCGCCCGTCTGCCCAGCGCCGCCCGTCTGCCCAGCGCCGCCCGTCTGCCCAGCGCCGCCAGTGCCGCCCGTCTGCCCAGCGCCGCCAGTGCCGCCCGTCTGCCCAGCGCCGCCAGTGCCGCCCGTCTGCCAGGAGCCGCCAATGCCGCCCGTCAGCCAGGGGCCGCCAGTGCCGCCAGTCAGCCAGGGGCCGCCAGTGCCGCCAGTCAGCCAGGGGCCGCCAGTGCCGCCAGTCAACCAGGGGCCACCAGTGCCGCCAGTCAGCCCAGCGCCAGCGCCGCCAGTCAACCAGGGGCCGCCAGTGCCGCCAGTCAGCCAGGGGCCGCCAGTCAGCCAGGGGCCGCTAGAGCCCCTCCGCCCGGAGCAGCTGTCCCTCTGTCCCGAGCAGCTGTCCCTCTGTCCCGAGCAGCTGTCCCTCTGTCCCGAGCAGCTGTCCCTCTGTCCCGAGCAGCTGTCCCTCTGTCCCGAGCAGCTGTCCCTCTGTCCCGAGAAGCTGCCCCTCTGTCCCAAGCAGCCCCTCTGTCCAGTGGGGTCATTGAGAGGGGTGGGCATGGTGAGTAAGCCACGGAGGCGGACAATAAGGCGGACTGAGACAATGGCGAAGTGGGGTCCGCGTCCCGCGCCAGAGCCGCCACCGCGGACAGACGCCCACCCAGACCCTCCCCTATAGGTCAAGGTTTTGCGGCCGGAGTCCGCACCTTTGGGGGGGGGTACTGTCACGTTCTGACCTCTATTTCCTTTGTTTTTGTATTTATTTAGTATGGTCAGGGCGTGAGTTGGGTGGGCAGTCTATGTTTGTTTTTCTATGTTTTGGTCTAGTTCTATGTTCGGCCTGATATGGTTCTCAATCAGAGGCAGGTGTTCGTCATTGTCTCTGATTGGGAACCATATTTAGGTAGCCTGGGTTTCACTGTGTGTTTGTGGGTGATTGTTCCTGTTTTTGTGTTTGCACCAGACAGGGCTGTTTTGAGTTCTCACGTTTCTTGTTTTTTTTCGTTAGTTTGTTCATGTATAGTGTCGTCAATAAATACAATGAACAACCACCACGCTGCGCTTTGGTCCGCCTCTACTTCACAAGAAGAGAATCGTTACAACCAGACACTGGGAGATGAATACTGCTTGTGTCTGGTGGAACCCCATGGGGACATAGTGTGGTTATGATCGCCAGGCTAGTTACGCTAACATGGGCTAGTTCAGGGCTGTCAAACTCATTTTCCCCGCAGGTTGCATCTGGCCTATACTGTACTATCTTGTATTCCACCAGCTGTTTTCTGAAGTGCCTGCTGTGTAAAATGTTATTGTGTCACGACCATAGGTGGTGGCAATACATCAAGCTCAGTGACAGCAGCTGGAGTCCTGGCTGTCAAAGCTGCTTTTTGTGACAGTACAGTCATGCTCGGGAGAGCCCCTGTGAGGGGACAGGTGTTACAGCCACACACTGAACCAGCAGAGCCAAAGACAGAGACTTAATTCATCAAAATATAACTTCCTTTGTTTGACATCTTTAGGAAATTACAGAAAAAGACAAGAGTGGGAAGGAAACTAGTGTGTGAAGCGTGGGAGTTAGGAAACAGTAATAGAGAGATGATAGAAATCAGGCTTTGTAATGTTTCCTTGGCTTGAGGTTCTTATGACTAAACAGAACCAGTGGGAAATACCAGAGCAGGGTTTTTCCAAGCCTCAAATTAAGACAAGCCTATTCTACTCAGTTTTTGTAGCCAGGATCAGAACAATCTCCACCAATTATTTTTTCGGGAGAATCGGTACAGCTCTCATTATAAAGATCCCTTGCCCCTATTCGGGTACCTCTTGGGATGCAGGAGGATAAACTTTATTATAGCCTGAGAGAACCTAGACCTTTGAATGAATGAGTTTCAAGTAAATGTTTCAACTGTTCCATTACCACATGCTCTTAAAGAAAGGTTGTCATAACATGGAGGTTAAGGTTTTCCCATTCTCTGTGAACAAAGAAAAGTAAAGCCATCAGAGTGGATTAAAAAAACAATTCACTCTCAGCCCTGACGGTCCCTCCAGGTTAATGGCGCAAGATTAATTGAATGTGACTAATCTATTCTTTGATGTCAACAAATGCTCTACTCTCTTTCATAGACACACACCAAAGGGCATTTATCTAGCTCTCCCCTAAAGTGTTTTCAGGTAAACCATTTGTTTTGGGACTTGGTGACAGGTTAGCCCCTAGCAAGGTCTCTGTGACTGTAAAACATGTGGGCCTTTGGACCTGGGTTCAGATACTATTTAGGGTATTACAATTACTTTCAAAGACATTTGGAATGAAGTATTTAGATCTATTCCTTGAATTAGATTTTTATTTGAAAAGACAAGTAGTTGAATATTGGAATGTGTTGACTACAGTGACTCAAATAATCACCCATGCATTTAACCCATGCATTCTAAATTTGTATTTGAAAAGACTTCCACATATTAGGCTATTTATAGGAAATTATTTTCAAATATTTTCAAATACTTCCAATAGAAGTAGTTGATTTGGCCACAATACTCAAACACACAGAAAATAAATATTTAAGTAAATAATCCAATACGTATTTGAACCGAGGTCTAGTTCCATCCCATGCCAGTGACAGCGATACTACTGCAGCTATGACAAAGTGTCTGTCATTTCATATGTTTTATTGGCTAGGGTTTTTCAGTGAAATCCAGCGTGGAACCTGATGAGAGAGATGATGATTAGACTATAGTGTTAAATCAATGATACGTCTAACCCATATCATGAACATTGATCTGTTTCATATCAATTGAAACACAAATCTAATGGTCCCAGTGCAAATACCAACAATGTTATTTACCCAGAGGGATTTGGGTGTATGTGAAATGTGAATAACACCCTCTGTGAAGTCAGTAGGCTCTCAGAAACACAACACTAAAGAGCTAGATTACAGGCCTGTAATCCAGAAATCATGTTATAATCTATAATCTTGTGATTACACCCTGAGCTCAGCTTCACACCACATATTATTTTCCTGCCCTAACTCCACCTCAATGTCTACTCCACTGCCATATATTTTTTTAAATGAATCAATATATAAAATAATCAAGGCAAACAGACGCAATACGATTTCTGGCTTTGCTGCAGAAATGTTCTGCTAACACATATTATTGAGTTCTCTCAACACATTTGCCAAAGTTGAGTAAACTAGAAATAGTATTGCAGCTGGTTGCTTTGATTTAAAAAAAAATTGACAACTCTCTACTTAACGATGTTAGGATATCATCATCATCATCTGAACTATTTAAAAGAGCAACTGAAGGCGATAAACAAATTGTCTGCTTTTAAACGGCCCGTGGCATCGATATTTGTCAGAAATGTTTATTCTAGTCTCAAAATTGACTAAAAAGTATAAAGAGGATAATTTTGGTCATGAAGTCAGTCTCGGCCAGTCTTGTCCATTACGCAGCGCCTCTGACTTGTTTACATTGGTGACGTGTTGTCTTATGTAATGTTTAAAGAACACTTGGCCCCGAAGCCCTTTATGGAAGTGATCACTTGTGTTTCATAGTGATCGCTCGAGTACGACACTGTTATGGGGCAAAATGAGAATTGAGATGATCGGAGTGCACTTGAATCCCAACTGCCACTTGTCAATATTCAAAAATTCTAAACCCATTCGCGAGCATCTTGTGTCCTCCCGTGACCTATTTAGTAACATGATTCACTGTGAAATACTGTCGTACAGATGCACACTCTGGTAATAGATAGTGAGAAAGTTGTAAAATAAATAAACAGCATCAAAGCACACACACACGTTGCCACTCACCAGTGACTTAATAAGCTGATTGTGGCCTGGCTTCTCAATGTGCCTGCTATCTACTACTTGCTAGTTTCATTGACAATCACAGAGTTGGAATTTAGCTATGTTCCACAGATGAACTGACAGATGAAGTTAATACATTATTGTTCTCAGAAATCAGTCCTGAGCCCATAGCCAGACTTTCCCGACTAGATACAGTGTATTATTTGTATTTGTTATGGATCCCCATTGCTGCTGCCAAGGCAGAAGCTACTCTTCCTAGGGTCTAGCAAAATGAAGGCTGATATAAAATGTTTTTAAAAATTACAATACATTTCACAACACTTAAGTGTGTGCCGTCAGGCCACTACTCTACTACCACATATCTACAACACAAAATGAATAAGTACGTATGTATAGTGTGTGTGTGTGTGCATGTGTGTGTGTGTGTGTCTCTCTTCACAGTCCCCGCCCGCTGTTTCATAAGGTGTATTTTTCTGGGTTTTTTTCATCCGATTTTACTGCTTGCATGAGTTACTTGATGTGGAATAGAGTTCTGTGTATGCAGTGCACTGACTCGTTTTTCACGAAGGAAAGGATACAATACGACCGAGCGAGTAGAATAAAATGCCCGCTCCTTTTTCTTAGTATCAGTAAATTGAGTCATGACGGCTGACAACCACATAGTCAGAATTACACCCAGAGGTATTGATCGGAGCCCTAAGCCCTCTCTGTGTCTAGGCTGGCTGAAGCGGTGATGTATCGACCGACCAGAGAATAAGTACCCACAGTGACTAAGAACTGACTGGTTGGACTGCTACTAAAAAACAACAAGTTCAGAGAAGTGGAGGAGGAAGGTGCTATCTTGTTTAAGAACATTCTGCAACTCATTTCAACGTAGTACCAATTTAAACTGATTGATTTGTTGCGTTCTCTCTGAATAGGTTGCTTTCAAGAATTATTATTGACATCAGTTTCTGACTAGAACTAGTGTGTGTTACCAAACAGAAAAAAACAATTTTCTGGAAACCTTGCTTGATCGTGCCACACACCAGAGCTGTGGCTTCGAAGTTGGAGCCAGCTAGATGAGAATTACAGGAAATCAGCTTTAAAAATCTCAAATTCTCTCAGCCTCTTTGCAAAATGTGTCGAATAATCTGAGATTAGCTACTAAACTGCACATTTTTCTCTCTGCCCCATGGAAATATGTGTAGAATTGTAGGAAGTTAGCTGTCCCCCCCCCCTCCTAAAAACAAAAATCATAAGGCTTGCTCAGACCTGGCTCTACGCCACTGTTTAGGATTGTGGTGTGCCATTTTTATTTTGCGTCAGTAATCAGTCTGGCCCAATTCTGTTGACATGAAAGGACAAGTCTTAGACTTAAATAGCTGTGTTGATTTTCGCACCCAGCCACACACGAGTGCAAACGCGTGCACACACACACACAATTACCTCGAGAGTAAAGCGTAGTGCGGTGGCACATCACTGTAAACCCCAAGCTAGTCACACAGTCACCGCAAAGACAGAACAGTAAATGGCACATGCCGAAACCAAATCTAACACGGTACAACACAACTTCCTCTAACTCCATTGATCCCTCAACCAAACCACTAGTTTGGTTGCTGACTACGAAATATTCCGTGTCTGTGTGAGACCTTGAGACCTGGCTGCCACATAGCACTAAGCTGACATGTCACTGACAGTTGAGAGACAGATGTCTGGGTGCTTGATGTCATTTCCTGTGAGAGAAGACCTCACACTCCCAGATACCTCGACAAAGAACACAAACATGCACTCACGTTCAATACTGTAGAAAATAGGCTCAAACGCATACACTAATCAAGAATACCCTTAGTTGACCACATACAGTATACAGTACATAATGTACACTCAGATAGAAAGATAACAAAAGGTGCTCAGGGGAATGTAACTGAGCCTGTGGTGAGCCAGCCATGTCAAGTATGCACTGAACCTTGGCCAGTGTTACCTAGTGTTGATTTTGTGTAACATTTCTAGTGTTGATTCGGGAGTTAAATGAATTCTAAGAGAAATTAACACTCAGAGGTGTAAAATAACCCAGTGTTCATACTACTAACCAGAGTTGAGTGGGATTGTGCCAGTTTTACTCAGTGCAGAGTAAAGCATTCCCATCAAAACCACACATCATGATCATATTTCCCAGCATGCTCTGCTGCAGGTAGAGGTTTTTGGGTGTTTTTAACCCTTTTGATGTGTACGATCACATATTTGTAATCATTGTTGAGTGGTCCCTGTACCGTACCGTTGCAAATATGTGATTGGAACAGTAGCGACAGAACATATGATGCAACAAATGCATCTATACAGTATTGTTGCCTGAAAAGCATCTCAACAATGTATTGCACTGATGAGGTCTTCACAACTTTATTCCTCAATTTCACCTTTTTATTGTAAAAGATAAATGTAACCTTCATCATCCAAGCGTCACAGCCACACTCAATCCATAAACCAGTCTAAATTACATGTTGCGCTGACAAAAAAACAATCAGCGACTTAAAAGCTAGACTTGTTTACAATATACCACATCTCTGGTGAGCATGTAATATTGTTTAGAAAAGAGATGCGTGTCTGCTAAGCTAACTGCAGTTCAATTCTTTATGATGGCAGCCATGTTTGTTTATGTTTGACTCCCTAACACCCTAATCCCAGAATGCCATTCACTATAAAACGCAAATAAACAAAGATCACTGCGCCCTTTGGCCACTTTTCAGCATATTACAAATCTTCAATGTACTTTTACAGTGTATAAAAGAATCGGAGCACATGACTTGACAAATGTTTTACAGTTTTTGATAAATCGCAAATCAAATTCTCTCACAGATCATCGCCCCAAACACAACTGCTTAGCCTAACCGTAGCACAAAAGCTACACAGGGTTTCCAGATTTGGAGGAAACCATTTTAGAGTTTTTTTTTTGGGGGGGGGGGGGGGGGGTGACAGGTTAGCCCCTAGCCAGGTCTCTGTGACTTTAAAATATGTGGGCCTCTGTCCCATCTGGACCTGGGTTCAAATAACATTTAGGGCATCTCAATTACTTTCAAAGACACTTGTAATTAAGTATTTAGATGTATTCCTTGAATTAGATTTTTATTTGAAAAGACAAGCGGTGTGTCACAGCATCATCGGACTGAGCTTGTCATTATAGGCAATCTCAACGCTGTGCCTTACAGGGAAGACATCTTCCTCCTTCATGTGGTACCCTTCCTGCAGGCTCATCCTGACATGACCCTCCAGAATGACAATGCTACCAGCCATACTGCTCGTTCTGTGCGTGATTTCCTGCAAGACAGGAATGTCAGTGTACTGCCATGGCCAGCAAAGTGCCTGGATCTCAATCCCACTGAGCACGCCTGGGACCTGTTGGATTGGAGGGTGAGGGCTAGCTAGGGCCATTCCCCCCAGAAATGTCTGTGAACTTGCAGGTGGAAGAATGGGGTAACATCTCACAGCAAGAACTGGCAAATCTGGTGCAATCCATGAGGAGATGCACTGCAGTACTTAATGCAGCTGGTGGCCACACCAGATACTGTTACTTTTGACCCCCCCTTTGTTCAGGGGCACATTATTCAATTTCTGTTAGTCACATGTCTGTGGAACGTGTTCAGTTTATGTCTCAGTTGTTGAATCTTGTTATGTTCATACAAATATTTACACTTTAAATTTGCTGAAAATAAATGCAGTTGACAGTGAGGGGACGTTTCTTTTTTTGCTGAGTTTATTGTTTGAAATAAGTATTTGAAAATGATTTCAAACAGTAGGCTATTTATAAGGAATATTTTTTTTTTGGGGGGGGGGGGTAGAAATGGGGGAAGGTATCGTGGGGGTAGATGATGCAGGAGATATTACTATGATGGGGGATTTATCAATAAATGGGATGAAAACACAGGAGTTTATAAGCTAAATAAAAATAAAGAGCTGGCAACCCTGAGTAATGATAGTTACAATCTAAGTCAGTCGAGTGAACCATCCCTTCGCCTCATTTTGTTATAACATCTTTGGTCTGACAGGCGTTTATGTGACAACCAGAATGCATTGTATGTCGTCAACAAACATGGTGCCACACAAGCTGGCATTTATCTTAGCATTAGCTCATCATAATCAGTACAACCTTCCAAAAAAGTATTTTACACACATCATGTGTGTCCATTACAGTCTATGCAAGCATGATTTGTCCCCGGTACTTGAACATTTTAATAAAACAGTAAATACATTATGCTCGATACATACATACGGTGTGCTAATGTAGAGACAACACGACATACAGAAACTATAATGGTGACGTAGTAGACACTTACTTTGATAGGAATGCACACATGTTCAAAGTTATTATTAGTAAGGAAAACAGCAATGAAGCCAATGCGGGTGCCAGCCGGAAAATGTGCCAGGGGGAAACTCTTTGTGCAAGTTATTTTTCTGACTGGAGATGCTTAAATGTCTGCATACTTAATCTGGGTAAACACGGAGGAAGTGCTTGGTCTTTCGTCGAAGAGAGAAGTTTGTCCCGGCTCAGTAAAGCCTCAAACATAAATTGACCGCAACAGGGAAATGGGCTCCTTCTATGTGAATTAATGAAGAGGCTGAGCACACCTCAATTCAAACTGTTGTTAGAAAATAATTATTTGAAATTGACAACTTGAAATATAGCCTATACATGCAATGCATTTGGAAAGTATTCAGACCCCTTGACCTTTTCCACATTTTGTTATGTTACAGCCTTATTCTAAAATGGATTAAATAAATCAGAAATCCTCATCTATCCATAATGACGAAGCGAAAACAGGTTACTTTATTTATTACCCCTTTTTTTCTCCCTAATTTCATGACATCTAAATTGGTAGTTACAGTCTTGTCCCATCGTTGCAACTCTCATAAGGACTCTGGAGTGGCGAAGATCGATAGCCGTGCGTCCTCAGAAACTCAACCCCACCAAGCCGCACTGCTTCCTAACACAATGCTCGCTTAACCCGGAAGCCATCCGCACCAATGTGTCGGAAGAAACAGTATACACCTTGGGAAAGGGGGATACCTAGTCAGTTGTACAACAATGCATTCAACTGAAATGTGTCTTCCGCATTTAACCTAACCCCTCTGAATCAGAGAGGTGCGGGGGGCTGCCATGATCGACATCCACGTCTTCGGCGCCTAGGGAACAGTGGATTAACTGCCTTGCTCAGGGGCAGAGCGACAGATTTTTACCTTGTCAGCTCGGGGATTCAATCCAGCAACCTTTCGGTTATTGACCCAACACTAACCACTAGGCTACCTTTTCCGAAAGCACTGTAATTAACAGGCTTTGGTTTGAGGGCAGTGTGGGTTAACTGTCCTGTTGCGTAACAAATCACATTTTGGAACAGTGAGTGCATTCTGACATCACACACACACAAAAAACTCACGCTGTGGTGACCTTTAAAGATATTTGGAACTCACACATCAAAAAGGTTTTTATCTGTGTTTGTCACGATCGTCGTATGAAGCGGACCAAAGCGCAGCGTGGTATGAATGCATTCTTTTATTGAATGACGAAATACACAACGTAAACTGAACACGCTAACAAAACAACCGTGACTGCTAATGAAACATAGTGCTAACATGCAACTAGACATAGACAATCACCCACAAACAAACAGTGAAACCCAGGTTACCTAAGTATGATTCTCAGAGACAACTAATGACACCTGCCTCTGATTGAGAATCATACTAGGCCAAAACATAGAACTCCCCAAAATCATAGAAAAACAAAACATAGACTGCCCACCCCAACTCACGCCCTGACCATACTAAATAATGACGAAACAAAATAAATAAAGATCAGAACGTGACAGTGTTTTTGCATGTATTAACTTATTGATTTATTGAGATCCCCATCAGCTATTGCCGAAGTGGCACCTATTCTTCCTGGGGTCCACAACAAACACAAAACATGACAAGTAACAAAACACAGAGACAAGGATTGTCACAAAAATAAAAAATACAATGATATACAAACAAAAAATAAATAAAAATACAAAACACTACAAACAACAGTCTTTGCCGTTCCATGAAATGTTGTCTTAAAGTCATTTTGAGTTCCAATGCGATCACGTCTCTGTATAATATTGTGCGTTGTTGTGAATTTGTTTTGGACTTGGGGACTGTGAAGAGACCCCTGGTGGCATGTCTTGTGGGGTATGCATGGGTGTCTGAGCTGGATGTTATTTGATTATGCAGACAATCTGGAATTTTCATTACAGTAATACTAGAAGAGAAGCAGTTAATCTCTCGTCAACCATCAACCAGGAAAGACTGCCATGCATGTTGTTGATGTTAGTGCTATATGTGGAGTTAAGGGCAAGGTGTGCTGCTCTGTTTTGAGCCAGCTGCAGGTTTAGGTCTTTCTTTGCTGCCCTTGACCATATTACTGGACAGTAATCAAGATGGGACAAGACCAGAGCCTGAATAACTACAGTAGTGCAGTTGATTTGTGTCAAAGACGCAGAACATCTTTTTATAACTCCCCATTTTCACAACAACTTTATCAATATGACTTGACCATGATAATCAACCATCCAATGTTATACCTAGCAGATTAGCTTCCTCAACATTCTCTATGGTCACACCCTTTAAGTATAACTCCAGCTAAGGTTTTGGTCTTAAATAATGTTTTAAACCAAATACAATGCTTTTAGTTTTATATGTATTTAATTCCAGTTTATTATGAATCATTCATTCTGATACTAATGAACTCCTTATTTAGAAGTTGGGTGCTGACAGAGTGTGGAATCATCTGCATACATAGTCATTCTAGCTTTGTGTAAGACCAGTGGCAAATCATTTGTAAAAATGGAGAGAGTAACAATAAGAATTACATCACTTTGCAAAACAGTATAATGTGACTTTCAGGCCAGATGCAGCCTGTAAACCAGTAGTTTCAGTACACAGTATTAGGAGAAAACTAAGCAAAATGAGATATGTCAAACAGTTTAATAATAACGTTTACCTAGAAACTCACTAGGTGAAGGCTACAGGATTGAAAATGTACACATTCAACCACCATGTCGGTTACTAACAAATACAGTCATGGGTGGCAACTCTGCAATTCACTTGAAAAGGCAAGGAACACTGGTGGTTGGCAAGGAACACAAATTATATTGGAGGCATGGCTTAGTGGGGGCATGGTTTTCAGTTAGTTATTTTTGACCACCCGTGAGTGGAAGTGTTATACCAGTTTAAGTGGTCTATGGTTATGTAAATTAAATGTTAGCATGACTGCGTCAGTTCTGAAGTCTGTAAATGCTTTCATAAGAGCGCGTGACAAAGTTCAAAATAATATTATAATCTCACGATGCTAAGTGACCTTGTCAAGAGATACGGACCTCTTGGCCAGGGTTCTCTCAAATCAAATGTTATTGGTCACATTCACATGTTTAGCAAATGTTATTGCGGGTGTAGTGAAATGCCCCCCTGGGTGCACATTTTGGTTTTTGCTCAAGTACTAAATATGAGGTGTTATTGCATGTAACCTACAGTATATACACGTCCTATTGTTAAAAATAATATGAGGTGTTATTGCGTAACACTAAAAGTGTTAATTCCCTAACATTGAGACAACGTGACCACTAAGCAAAGTGATGATTTAACACTGAAAAGTGTGGACCTGTATAGACACAGGGCCAGTGTTAAATTTATCACTGTCAGTGTTGATTCAACACTGGAGGATTTTCTGTATGTCTGTCGATTTGAGACAGACGTGACTCAGGTCCTGTGGCTCGACGGCTGGGTTGCTTCCAAGGAGAGCATTCCGGTCTGTCCACCGTGAGCAGGTCACTGCACACCTTATCTTTCTAGTTAATGTAACTGCATTTACCTAATTGCTTTTATGAACTTGAACCTAATTGCTTTTATGAACTTGCCTCCCAGACATGGATCTGACTAACATTACACAGACTGCTATTCCATACTCATAGAAATGTTGTGAAGTGTACTATTCCATACTAAAATGTGTACAGAGCACATTAAGAGGCATTTTTATTTTATTTTTATTTTACCTTTATTTAACCAGGTAGGCAAGTTGAGAACAAGTTCTCATTTACAATTGCGACCTGGCCAAGATAAAGCAAAGCAGTTCGACAGATACAACAACACAGAGTTACACATGGAGTAAAACAAACATACAGTCAATAATAAAGTATAAACAAGTCTATATACAATGTGAGCAAATGAGGTGAGAAGGGAGGTAAAGGCAAAAAAAGGCCTTGGTGGCAAGGTAAATACAATATAGCAAGTAAAACACTGGAATGGTAGTTTTGCAATGGAAGAATGTGCAAAGTAGAAATAAAAATAATGGGGTGCAAAGGAGCAAAATAAATAAATAAATTAAATACAGTTGGGAAAGAGGTAGTTGATAGGGCTAAATTATATGTGGGCTATGTACAGGTGCAGTAATCTGTGAGCTGCTCTGACAGTTGGTGCTTAAAGCTAGTGAGGGAGATAAGTGTTTCCAGTTTCAGAGATTTTTGTAGTTCGTTCCAGTCATTGGCAGCAGAGAACTGGAAAGAGAGGCGGCCAAAGAAAGAATTGGTTTTGGGGGTGACTAGAGAGATATACCTGCTGGAGCGTGTGCTACAGGTGGGAGATGCTATGGTGACCAGCGAGCTGAGATAAGGGGGGACTTTACCTAGCAGGGTCTTGTAGATGACATGGAGCCAGTGGGTTTGGCGACGAGTATGAAGCGAGGGCCAGCCAACGAGAGCGTACAGGTCGCAATGGTGGGTAGTGTATGGGGCTTTGGTGACAAAACGGATTGCACTGTGATAGACTGCATCCAGTTTGTTGAGTAGGGTATTGGAGGCTATTTTGTAAATGACATCGCCAAAGTCGAGGATTGGTAGGATGGTCAGTTTTACAAGGGTATGTTTGGCAGCATGAGTGAAGGATGCTTTGTTGCGAAATAGGAAGCCAATTCTAGATTTAACTTTGGATTGGAGATGTTTGATATGGGTCTGGAAGGAGAGTTTACAGTCTAACCAGACACCTAAGTATTTGTAGTTGTCCACGTATTCTAAGTCAGAGCCGTCCAGAGTAGTGATGTTGGACAGGCGGGTAGGTGCAGGTAGTGATCGGTTGAAGAGCATGCATTTAGTTTTACTTGTATTTAAGAGCAGTTGGAGGCCACGGAAGGAGAGTTGTATGGCATTGAAGCTTGCCTGGAGGGTTGTTAACACAGTGTCCAAAGAAGGGCCGGAAGTATACAGAATGGTGTCGTCTGCGTAGAGGTGGATCAGAGACTCACCAGCAGCAAGAGCGACCTCATTGATGTATACAGAGAAGAGAGTCGGTCCAAGAATTGAACCCTGTGGCACCCCCATAGAGACTGCCAGAGGTCCGGACAACAGACCCTCAGATTTGACACACTGAACTCTATCAGAGAAGTAGTTGGTGAACCAGGCGAGGCAATCATTTGAGAAACCAAGGCTGTTGAGTCTGCCGATGAGGATGTGGTGATTGACAGAGTCGAAAGCCTTGGCCAGATCAATGAATACGGCTGCACAGTAATGTTTCTTATCGATGGCGGTTAAGATATCGTTTAGGACCTTGAGCGTGGCTGAGGTGCACCCATGACCAGCTCTGAAACCAGATTGCATAGCAGAGAAGGTATGGTGAGATTCAAAATGGTCGGTAATCTGTTTGTTGACTTGGCTTTCGAAGACCTTAGAAAGGCATGGTAGGATAGATATAGGTCTGTAGCAGTTTGGGTCAAGAGTGTCCCCCCCTTTGAAGAGGGGGATGACCGCAGCTGCTTTCCAATCTTTGGGAATCTCAGACGACACGAAAGAGAGGTTGAACAGGCATAAGGATTGGTTTATTCATGTCAAGATATATTCAGCTATGGAATGTATGTGGTTGTGTTGTGGAGCTGGGAACTCCGCAGTGTTACAAGCCATTTATTAACATCTAATGCTTTTGGCCTGGAGATAAGAAGCCAGGCCTAGCCATCCAGTGTGTGTGGAGGCAACTCAGAGGAGGAAGGGGAGGACCATCCTCCTCAGTAAAAAATGAAATAAATAAGCGGGGGAAAAAAGCTACCAGTTTTTGGTAAAACTATACTAAAATATATTAATGTCACCAAATAATAGATTAAAACACACTGTTTTGTAATGAATGTCTACAGTAGCCTCAACATCACTCTATAGGTTAGCACAATGGTCAATCAAATTTAAATCAAATGTATTTTTAAAGCCCTTCTTACATCAGCTGATGTCAAAGTGCTGTACAGAAACCAAGCCTAAACCCCCAAACAGCAAGCAATGCAGGTGTAGCCGGAGGACAGTTTGTTTCTGTCCTCCTCTGGGTACATTGACTTCAATACAACACCTAGGAGTCTCATGGTGTTCACCCTCTTCCATAGACTCATACAGTAATTATGATAACTTCCGTAGGACGTCCTCCAACCTATCAGAGCTCTTGCAGCATGAATTGACATTTTTTCCACCCAATCAAGGATCAGAGAATGAATCTAGTACTGAAAGCACAAGCTACAGCTAGCTAGCACTGGAGTGCATTAAATGTGGTGAGTAGTTGACTCTAAGAGAGAGAAAGACAATAGTTGAACAGTTTTCCACAAATAAATGTATTCAAAAATGAAGGATGCAAGAAAGAGGGAGAGAGAGACCTAGCTATATTTCACAGTATTTTTTGACTTTCACTTGCTTAGCTGGTTTAGCCTACACAAAACACCTAGCTCAATCCAAGAGGGATGCTTTGTTAGCTAGCTAGCAATGGCTATCCAACGCTGGGAACTCTTCCAAGTCAAGGTACGTTTTTGGTTTTATTAATGTATTGCCACTGGGGACTGCCGGTGTAACCGGTAAAGTTCTTGCTGACTGTACACTGTACTGCCTGATTGTAGCAGGTTTACTAATGCATTAGCTCTGTTAGCTATGTTCACTATGACGTTAGATAATATGGTGGCAACGATGTAGGCTGTGTGTAGAGGTAAGAGGTTATGATATGAAGGTTTGGCTTGGAAAGGTTTTTTCTCCTGGTCACAGACAGCTGACGTGTTGTGTGCTGAAGTCCACAAGCGAATGGAAAAGGTGAGGAGGAGAGCGCGTAGATGCGAGAAGGAATTACAACGAGCAAAGTGATCGTGCGGTTTGTATGTGGCTGCTATTAAAGTGAATTGTGTTTGCATGTCATCAAGGGTGTATTCATTCCGCCAACTCGGTTTAAAAACATTTCTTAAAACGGAAGCATATGTAACGAAACGGGGATAAACATGCCTAAATTGTCCAATAGAAACTCTTGTTTGCAGCTGTTGGACTAACAGCTAGATGCAGGCAAGACTGTGCAAGATGCAGGCAAGACTGTCACCTTGATTACAAAGAATTCGACCTGTGCACCTACGTTGTTAACTTTAATTCATAGGCTAGTTTGTTGCAACCTCATGATGGGTATAGGGAAATTTGAATAGCATGAAGTAGCCTAAATCTATCAATGTTACATTGAGTGGAATATGAATGACAGTCATCCAATATGCTGTAATAGAAATAGGGCCATGCTCATATTTTTTATTTTATTTTTTAAAGATTGTCCTCCCTCAAAAGGCACCGACCGCCACTGTGTGCGGTTTAAGTGAAGGATCACGTGGTGTCTGAACATTGCATGACATTGCCTTTCTGTGGGTGTGGAGTTAGGGTAACGGTGGGGAAGAGAGTGGCAGTAAACATCAGGAGTAAGTGTTAATTATTATTTTAGTACCAGCCATTGCGCAGATAACTAGTTGGAGAATGACTGCTGATCCAAAGTCCTGTGCTGTAACAGACTATCTGACCAGTAATGATATGGGTGGCCACACCAGTTATCATTGTGTTTCTGTGGCATTAAAATGCTTTGCTAGTTTCAGCAAATTGGCCAGTGTTGATTTCAGTGTAACATTTCTAGTGTTGATTCAGGAGTTAAATTCACTCTGTTAGTGAAATTAACACTCAGTGGCGTAAAATAATTCCAGTATTGGTGTTAATAACCAGAGTTGTTGTCTTACACTGTGGAGAGTTAAACAGTCCCATCAAACCCACGCCCATCATTATCATTTCCCAGCATACTATGCAGGTAGATTTTTGTTAGGATTGTTTTTGCATGTACATTGATTGATTCATCTCCAACTACACAAAGATAAATAGCATACATTTTTCTAAACTAATCCAATCATATTTTTTTGCACCTGTTCCTGTCACTGAAATGGTTGGTAGTCCCCTCACATTGTTCCTAACCCGAACAGTCATTATGAATGCAGTTTGCGGCTGAAGAAGTATCTAACTGTTGGCTATTTTTCGAAACGAATCCAAATCAGGTAATTTCAATTTATTGCACCCGTTACGGAAATGTTTTTTCCCAGTTTAAATGGTTGAGGTAGTCTCCTTTACCAGAGTTGCGAACCCTGGTAGTCATTCTGAATGCAGGATAGATATCTTAATGAACTCTGGCTGGATTCCAAAAGGAATTACACATCACTTTGCCTGCCAGCAAAATGTGACTTGCAGGCCTGATGTGGCCTGTAATTTGTAAACCAGGATTTTCCTAACACCACTGTGTTAGGGTAAAACTAGGCCATCAAGTAAGGCCTCGTGATGTATGTAACGTAATCTCATGAAGTTACATTTTTTTTTTAATGATAACATTCACCTTGGTACTCATTTGGTGAAAGCCAGAGGCCTTTAAAAAAGAAAGCATTCAACAACCATGTCTGTCATTAACAAATACATTTATGGGTGGTAACTCTACAATTCACCAGCAAAGGCAAATTAGGCTTTATGCTATATAGTGTTAAAAACACCCCAAATCACTTATAGTAACATTGTTTTTGCATAACACTAAAGGAGTTAACACTAGATTAACACTAATGTCGAATAGAAATAACGCTGTGAGTGTAACTGGCAATTGTAATGTGTTAATGTTTTCCATTACAAAGTGTTACATTAACACTCAAAATGTAACACTATAATCAGAGTACTTTTTACACTCTGTAGAGTGGGACCATATGTTATCTTAGCTAGTGTTAAAATAAAATAAGTGTTGATTTAATATTGGAAAATGTACTGTGTACCTTGCCTCTCATTTAGGGCTGTGTGTATGTGACACACTTGATAACACACGTACAACTACACAAATTGTCTGATTCTCCCAGAATTAGATATTTTCCATGTGGGATATCAGACTGCTGAACACTTGAACTGGACTGACCACTGGCTCTGATTCTCCGCACTCACTCCCAGTCTACGACCACTATTATTATTTCTAGATACTGCACAATTTAAACACGTTCCCCCCTCAATCCCTCTTCCTCAAAACGTGTAAATATTGGACTATAAATTGTTCCTTCCTGTATTATGCTCATGTTAAAATGTTTATTCTATTCTACCGAGCCATTTACTTTATGTTCTTATCTTTTATCATTTCTTGTTGTTGTCGCATTGTCAAGAAGGAACCTGCAAGTAAGCATTTTGTTGGACAATGTGTATCCCGTACATACGACAAATAAAAACGTGAAACTTGAAATGTGAATGGATTCATGTGCATGAGCAGTGCTGTGTGTGTATCCAGTCCCCAGGGGGGAGAAGATGGATTGCACTATTTGCATACATTTGCAGAGCTTGGTTTATTGATATTCACTGTTAAAGCTACGGCCCCGAGACGACCGATCCAGTTTAGCCCCAATCAGACATTTATGCTGAGTGGACTCCAGCCTTTGCTTGACCCCTGTTGTTTCTTGTAGTTGTAAAAAGGTATTTGTCATCGTCTGTTTCAATTTCACAGTCAAGTCTATTATTGCAAATTCACTCTGAATACAGTCTATATCAAATCAATCAACCAATCCATCAAATCAAATGACATTTGTCACGTTTCGTAAACAACATGTGTGGACTAACAGTGAAATGCTTGCTAACGGACCCTTCCCAACAATGGAGAGAGAAAGAAAAGGGATAAATAATAGAAAAGTTAAACACTCAATAGTCGATGTGCAAGGGTATGAAGTAATTGAGGTAGATACAGTGTATGTACAGTACCAGTCAAAAGTTTGGACAAACCTATTCATTCAAGGGTTTCTTTATTTTGACTGTTTTCTACATTGTACAATACTAGTGAAGACATCAACACTATGAAATAACACATGGAAAATAATGTAGTAACCAAGGAAAGTGTTAAACAAATCAAAATATATATTTTAGATTCTTCAAAGTAGCCACTCTTTGCCTTGATGACAGCTTTGCACACTCTTGGCATTCTCTCAACCAGCTTCACCTGGAATGCTTTTCCAATAGTCTTGAAGGAGTTCCCACATATGCTGAGCACTTGTTGGCTGCTTTTCCTTCACTCTGCGATCCAAACCATCTCAATTGGGTTGAGGTCAGGTGACTGTGGAGGCCAGGTCATCTGATGCAGCACTCCATCACTCTCCTTGGTCAAATAGCCGTTACACAGCCTGAGGTGTGTTGAGTCATTGTCCTGTTGAAAAACAAATGATAGTGGGACTATGCGCAAACCAGATAGGATGCTGTATTGCTATAGAATGCTGTGTAGCCATGCTGGTTAGGCGTGCCTTAAATTCTAAATATATCACTGACAGTGTCACCAGCAAAGCAGCATCACACCTTCTCCTCCGTGCTTCACGGTGGGAACTACACATGCAGAGATCATCTGTTCACTTACTCTGCATCTCACAAAGACATTGCGGTTCTCACAAAGACATGGCGGAGTCCAAATCTCAAATTTGGACTCATCAGACCAAAGAACAGATTTCCACCAGTCTAATGTCCATTGCTCGTGTGTCTTGGCCCCAACAAGTCTCTTCTGCTTATTGGTGTCCTTTAGTAGTGGTTTCGTTGCAGCAATTCGACCACGAAGGCCTGACTCGGAGTCTCCTATGAACAGCTGATGTTTCTGTTACTTCAACTCTGTGAAGCATTTATTTGGCCTGCAATTTCTGAGGCAGGTAAATCTAATGAACTTATCCTCTGCAGCAGAGGTAACTCTGGGTCTTCCTTTCCTGTGATGGTCCTCATGAGGGCCAAGTTTAATAATAGCGCTTGATCTTTTTTGCGACTGCACTTGAAGAAACTTTCAAAGTTCTTGAAATGTTCCGGACTTACTAATGTTCCGGACTTACTGACCTTCATGTCTTAAAGTGTCTTAAAGTAGTAATGAACTGTCGTTTTTCTCTGCTTATTTGAGCTGTTCTTAAGGCACATCCGTTATTTGAAATGCATTCCAGGTGACTTATGACCTTATGAAGCTTGTTGAGAGAATGCTTAGAGTGTGCAAAGCTGTCATCAAGGCAAAGGGTGGCTACTTTGAAGAATCTCAAATAAATGTAGATTTTTTTTAACACTTTTTGGTTACTAAATGATTCCATATGTGTTATTTCATAGTTTTGAGGTCTTCACTATCATTCTACAATGTAGAAAGTAGTACAAATAAAAACCCTGGAATGAGTAGGTGTGTTAACTTTTGACTGGTACTGCACATATTTCAAATATTTTGAACAGAAACACTGCCCATCTCTGTCTGGGATGATGGCGTTTATGTGAGCCATGCCTAGCCTTTCAAAGCTTTTCATGGCTACAGATATGAGTGCTATGGGGCAATAGCCATTTAGACAGGTTACCTTGGCATTCTTGGGCAAAGGGACTATGGTGGTCTGCTTGAAACATGTAGGTATTACAGACTGCGTCAGGGTGAAAATGTTATTGAAGACACTTGCCAGCTAGTCAGCACATGCTCCGCGTACACACCCTGGCAGTCTGTGCCCAGCGGCCTTGTGAATGTTAACCTGTTTAAAAGGTCTTACTCACATTGGCTACGGATAGCATAATCACACAGTCGTCCGGAACAGCTGATGCTCTCATGCATGGTTCAGTGTTGCTTGCCTCGAAGTGAGTATAGAAGGCATTTAGCTTGTCTGGTAGGCTTATGTCACTGGCCAGCTTGCGGATGGGTTTCCCTTTGTAATCCGTGATAGTTTGCAAGCCTTGCCATATCCGAAGAGAGTCTGACTATGTAATCTTAGTTCTGTATTGATGCTTTGCCTGTTTGATGGTTCGTCACAGAGCGTAGCAGGATCTCTTACAAGTGTCCGGGTTAGTGTTCTGCTCCTTGAAAGTGGCAGCTGTACCCTTTAGCTCAGTGTGGATGTTGCCTGTAATCCACGGCTTCTAGTTGGAATATGTACGTATGGTCACTGTGGGGACAGTGTCGTCGATGCAGTTATTAATGAAGCCAGTGACTGATGTGGTAAACTCAATGCCATCGATCCCAAAATATATTCCAGTCTGTGCTAGCGAAACCGTCCTGTAGCTTAGCATCCGCTTCATTGGACCACTTCCGTATTTAGAGCGTCAGTGGTACCGTCTTTGCACTGTACTCGTGCATGCTGGCTGGCACACACACTGTAAAAAAAACTTACCCAATCAGCATTATTCTGTGAGTTGAGTGACTTCAAAATAAAAATAATTTTAGCTAATGTGTTATAGTTTGTTTAATCAACTGTTCGAAGTGAGCTGAATTTGAACAAGCTTATTGAGTAAAATTACAAATTCATGTTTACTCAAAAACACACCCATCATTATCATATTTCGCAGCATGCTCTATTACAGGTTGATTTTCAGAATAGTTTGTGTCAATACATTCGTTTTTGCAAGTACATTGATTGGTTGATTATTCTTATGATACACAAACAGATACATACATTTTCCTAAACTAGACCCACACGCACCATGCTTCAGGAAAATTGTATCCCCATCTCTTGGAATTACATGTGGTGATGGGGAAATTAAGCTTCCTGAAGCGTTGAGGTTTTCAAGTCAATTGTGTTGAAAATACACATGACCAAAAGTATTGACACCTGCTGCTCGTCGAACATCTCATTCAAAAGTCATGGGCATTAATATGGAGTTGGTCCCCCCTTTGCTGCTTTAACAGCCTCCATTCTTCTGGGAAGGCTTTCCACTAGATGTTGGAAAATTGCTGCGGGAACTTGCTTCCATTCAGCCACAAGAGCATTAGTGAGGTCAGGCGATTAGGCCTGGCTCGCAGTCGGAGATCCAATTAGGTTTGCAAAGGGTCATAAACTTTACGCAATTCTAGGTCAAGTGGCATATTTTGGTTAAACTATCCCCAGTTCAGAGGAATTGCAACCCTCTGCATGCACAGTGCACTCTTCCATCACATGTACTGCTGATTCTCAAGATCTTGCACACTACTACACTGCATGCTTTCTGGTAAGTTTTGATTACAATTCTGGGTGGGGTGAATATATTTTCTATGACATACACCATTTTTTGTTAACTAGTAGTAAATAGTGGCCTAGAACAAAGTGTGTTTAATTCATTTCTACTCTTAACAATTTCTGCTAGTTAGGTTTTGATACCATGTGGGTATTAGCTTGCTTGAGCCTGCTAACTGAGTAGTGTTAATTCACCTGTTTCCATACAGGTTTAATTTTAAAACATTTATCTTACAAAGGAGTTGTTTAATCTAACTGCTTAACTATTTATCTGTACATGCAATTTTATTTGTTTAAAAAAATAAATAATTATCTAATCTTTACAGGAAAATACCATGGGCACTATCTGATTTCACTGCAGCTAATGTAGAAGGAAAAGCTGTGTACATTTGCAAATACTGTGCCAAATGATATTATCACCTCCTCTTCAGGTAATAGAAGTTTAGCTGGGACATTTCCTCTGGTTTGCTCACCTTAAAGGTACAAAACAATCTGCAGTCGCCAGAGAAAAGGTGCTATGTGTCCTGCACACGCATACTGTACAATATACACACACACACACACACACACACACACACACACACACACACACACACACACACACTCCCCTTTTCTCAGACAGATAGTGTCAGCAATGCCACCGTCTCTCCATCTCAGCCAGGCAGTCACATCAAATCATATTTTATTTATTTGTCACATACACATGGTTAGCAGATGTTAATGCGAGTGTAGAGAAATGCTTGTGCTTCTAGTTCCGACCATGCAGTAAAATCTAACAAGTAATCTAACAATTTCACAACTACCCTATAGACACATAAGTGTAAAGGAATGAATAAGAATATGTACATAAAAAATATATGGATGAGCGATGGCCGAACGGCATAGGCAAGATGCAGTAGATGGTATGGTACAGTACAGTATATACATATGAGTTGAGTAATGTAGGGTATGTAAACAAATAAAGTGGCATTGTTTAAAGTGGCTAGTGATACATTTATTACATCCAATTTTTTATTATTAAAGTGGCTAGAGATTTGAGTCAGTATGTTGGCAGCAGCCACTCAATGTTAGTGATGGCTGTTTAACAGTCTGATGGCCTTGAGATAGAAGCTGTTTTTCAGTCTCGGTCCCAGCTTTGATGCACCTGTACTGACCTCGCCTTCTGCATGATAGCGGGGTGAACAGGCAGTAGCTCGGGTGGTTGTTGTCCTTGATGATCTTTTTGGCCTTCCTGTAACATCGGGTGGTGTAAGTGTCCTGGAGGGCAGGTAGTTTGCCCCCAGTGATGCGTTGTGCAGGCCTCACTACCCTCTGGAGTGCCTTACAGTTGTGGGCATCGCAGTTGCTGTACCAGGCGGTGATACAGCCTGAAAAGGATGCTTTCGATTGTGCATTTGTAAAAGTTTGTGAGTGTTTTTGGTGACAAGCCAAATTTCTTCAGCCTCCTGAGGTTGAAGAGGCACTGCTGCTCCTTCAACATGCTGTCTGTACGGGTGGACCATTTGTTGGTCCGTGATTGTGTACGCCAAGGAACTTAAAACTTTCCACCTTCTCCACTACTATCCCGTCGATGTGGATAGGGGGCTGCTCCCTCTGCTGTTTCCTGAAGTCCACGATCATCTCATTTATTTTGTTGAGTGTGAGGTTATTTTCCTGACACCACACTCCGAGGGCTCTCCCCTTCTCCCTGTAGGCCGTCTCGTCGTTATTGGTAATCAAGCCTACCACTGTAGTGTCGTCTGCAAACTTGATGATTGAGTTGGAGGCGTGCATGGCCACGCAGTCATGGGTGAACAGGGAGTACAGGAGACGGCTGGGAACGCACTCTTGTGGGGTTGAGGATCAGCAGGGTGGAGATGTTTCCTACCCTCACTGCTTGGGGGCGGCCCATCAGGAAAAGGCCCCAGTTGCACAGGGCGGGTCACATTGTATCATCTCATGCCCATATGTGAAGAATGCAATAAAGATGCAGAATCATCTGGCCAAGTGCATAAAGTTCCCTCAGTGCTCAGCGCTCACAACAAGCAACCTCTGACAAAAATGCCTCTAATTCTATTTGAGGTGAAAATTATGAATCAGACACCATATCGATAGCAACAACTCATGGTCCTCCTGTAATCAGAAGTTGTTTTGCCTCAATTAAGGAACGTAGTCAGATAAATGTCTTGCTCGAGCTGTGTATGCAACTGGTTCACCTCTGATACTCACAGGCAATGTGTATTGGACGTTATTTCTGAATGTTCTTCGCCCAGCATACACCCCTCCAACCAGGCATGCTTTATCTATTCATTTGCTGGATGCAGAGTTCAGAGTTCAAGTGATGGTCAAGCAAATCATAGAGAAAGCAGACTGTATTGCAATCATCTCTGATGGGTGGTCGAATGTTCGTGGGCAAGGAATCATTAACTATATAATCTCCACCCCTAAACCAGTATTCTACAAGAGCACGACAAGGGACAACAGACACACTGGTCTCTACATTGCAGATGAGCTGAAGGCAGTCATCAATGACCTTGGACCACAGAAGGTATTTGCACTGGTGACAGACAATTCTGCGAACATGAAGGCTGCTTGGTCTAAAGTGGAGGAGTCCTATTCTCACATCACACCCATTGGCTGTGCTGCTCATGCATGGAATGTGCTCCTCAAGGACATCATAGCACTGAAAAACAATGGATACACTACAAGAGAGCCAAGGAAATGGTTAGGTATGTGAAGGGTCATCAAGTTATAGCATCAAAGTGAAAAGAATAAGAGCACCACATTGATGCTGCGCAGCAACACCCATTGGGGTGGTGTTATCAGGTTTGACAGTCTCCTGGAGGGGAAGGAGTCTCTCCAAGAAATAGCCATATCACAGTGTGCCGATATGAACAGCTCCAACAAGAGTATCCTCATGGATTATATATTTTGGGAGAGAGTGGTAAGCAGCCAGAAACTCCTGAAACCTATTGCAGTAGCCTTTGCACGGATTGAGGGAGACAATTCCATCTTGTCTGATGTTCAGACTCTGTTTTCAGATGTAAGAGAAGAAATCCATACTGCCCTGCCCACTTCACTGTTGCACCAAGCAGAGGAAACTGCAGTTCCGAAACACATCAAAAAGCGTGAAGACATTTGCCTGAAGCCCATACACCCCGCAGCGTACATGTTGAACCCCAAGTATGCTGGCAAGAGCATCCTGTCTGGTGCAGAGATCAACAAGGCCTATGGTGTCATCACTACCGTGTCTCACCACCTTGGCCTGGATGAGGGCAAGGTTCCTGGCAGTCTGGCTAAGTACACTTCCAATCAAGGGCTTTGGAATGGAGATGCAATATGGCAGTCATGCCAACATATCTCATCAGCCACCTGGTGGAAAGGACATTGTGGATCTGAGGCTCCTTCCTCTGTTGCCTCCACCATCCTCCAAATCCCACCAACTTAGAGAGCAACTGGTCCTTGTTTGGGAACACACACACACACCAAAGCACACAACAGGCTGACCAATACAAGGGTTGAAAAATGGGTGGCCATCCAGGCAAATTTGAAAGCCTGACAAGCCATTCTCAACCAGGTTGGAAAATGACAGTGAAGATGACGCCTCAGTCTGATGTTCAAGAGGTGGACATTGAGGAGGACCAGGGAGAAGACATGTAAGCCTGAGAGGAAGACAACCAAAGCTTTAGTCTAGAAACTTTCATTTTACAGATTGCTTTTGGGAGATGTGATGGATCATTCAATATTCCCTTTCTTTTGTTCAGTGAAATCATCCCTTGTGAAGAGTCAACCCATTTAATTAAAGTTCAATTCATAACTAAAAAATGTTTTGGAAGGATTTAATTATTTGCAATTATGTCTACTTATGATAAGGTAAAAGGTTTATGTTTGTCTCCATATACTATGGTAAATATATCCAATGCAAAAAAACATCTACATTTAAAATGGTATTAATACTAATTGGCATATATTCCTGTTAATTCCCACAGAAAGTTTCCACCTCTGAATATTCCCCAAAATGTACAACCCTAGTTCCAATTCATCCCAAATGTGTTCAATGACCTCGCTTTGTGCACGGGGGACGTTGTCATGCTGAAACAGGAAAGGGCCTTCCCTAAACTGTTGTCACAAAGTTGGAAGCACAGAATCGTCTAGAACAGGCCTGGGCAAAGGCCGGCCCGGGGGCCTGATTCAATATGGCCTGCGGAATCATGGTCAGATCAAAGAATTTGCGATAGTAAAGTTTTGAAAAACGTATTTGTTATTCAAATTAAAAAGCCCAATGAATACACGCCTTTGTGTAAATGATTTACATTCCCACCGCTTGTGGGAAATTTATTTTGAAGGCACTTATAAACAACAACTGCACAAGGACAGACGGTGACTGACAGGCTGACACACGTCACAGTTACAAATAGCTAGCTAGAAATTGCACAAAAATTCATTTTTACAAATAAAGGGAGTAGACAATGAATGTAGGGTGTTTTAAGGCCTTTTTACACAGATGTACAGCCTTGTCAAAGCCTTCAAGGGAAAATTACTCCTCCTGACCCGCCAAGTAGAAGCCAACAATCTCACCCACCTTCCGACACTACTAGTCTGTCCCCTATCTCACACAAATTATCAATGAACCTACCAGGTACCTCCCCAAAGCCTTAAACACGGGCACCCTCATAGATATCATCCTAACCAACTTCCCCTCTAAATACACCTCTGCTGTCTTCAACCAAGATCTCAGCGATCACTGCCTCATTGCCTGCATCCGTAACGGGTCAGCGGTCAAACGACCTCCTCTCATCACTGTAAAACGCTCCCTGAAACACTTCAGCGAGCAGGCCTTTCTAATCGACCTGGCCGGGATATCCTGGAAGGATATTGACCTCATCCCGTCAGTAGAGGATGCCTGGATATTTTTTTTAAATGCCTTCCTAACCATCTTAAATAAACATGCCCCATTCAAGAAATTTAGAACCAGGAACAGATATAGCCCTTGGTTCTCCCCAGACCTGACTGCCCTTAACCAACACAAAAACATCCTATGGCGTTCTGCATTAGCATCGAACAGCCCCCGTGATATGCAGCTGTTCAGGGAAGCTAGAAACCATTATACACAGGCAGTTAGAAAAGCCAAGGCTAGCTTTTTCAAGCAGAAATTTGCTTCTTGCAACACTAACTCAAAAAAGTTCTGGGACACTGTAAAGTCCATGGAGAATAAGAACACCTCCTCCCAGCTGCCCACTGCACTGAAGATAGGAAACACTGTCACCACTGATAAATTCCACCATAATTGAAAATTTCAATAAGCATTTTTCTACTGCTGGCCATGCTTTCCACCTGGCTACTCCTACCCCTGTCAACAGCACTGCACCCCCAACAGCAACTCACCCAAGCCTTACCCATTTCTCCTTCTCCCAAATCCATTCAGCTGATGTTCTGAAAGAGCTGCAAAAACTGGACCCCTACAAATCAGCCGGGCTAGACAATCTGGACCCTTTCTTTCTAAAATTATCTGCCGAAATTGTTGCCACCCCTATTACTAGCCTGTTCAACCTCTCTTTCGTGTCGTCTGAGATTCCCAAAGATTGGAAAGCAGCTGCGGTCATCCCCCTCTTCAAAGGGGGGGACACTCTTGACCCAAACTGCTACAGACCTATATCTATCCTACCATGCCTTTCTAAGGTCTTCGCAAGCCAAGTCAACAAACAGATTACCGACCATTTCGAATCTCACCATACCTTCTCTGCTATGCAAACTGGTTTCAGAGCTGGTCATGGGTGCACCTCAGCCACGCTCAAGGTCCTAAACGATATCTTAACCGCCATCGATAAGAAACATTACTGTGCAGCCGTATTCATTGATCTGGCCAAGGCTTTCGACTCTGTCAATCACCACATCCTCATCGGCAGACTCAACAGCCTTGGTTTCTCAAATGATTGCCTCGCCTGGTTCACCAACTACTTCTCTGATAGAGTTCAGTGTGTCAAATCGGAGGGTCTGTTGTCCGGACCTCTGGCAGTCTCTATGGGGGTGCCACAGGGTTCAATTCTTGGACCGACTCTCTTCTCTGTATACATCAATGAGGTCGCTCTTGCTGCTGGTGAGTCTCTGATCCACCTCTACGCAGACGACACCATTCTGTATACTTCCGGCCCTTCTTTGGACACTGTGTTAACAACCCTCCAGGCAAGCTTCAATGCCATACAACTCTCCTTCCGTGGCCTCCAATTGCTCTTAAATACAAGTAAAACTAAATGCATGCTCTTCAACCGATCCCTACCTGCACCTACCCGCCTGTCCAACATCACTACTCTGGACGGCTCTGACTTAGAATACGTGGACAACTACAAATACTTAGGTGTCTGGTTAGACTGTAAACTCTCCTTCCAGACCCATATCAAACATCTCCAATCCAAAGTTAAATCTAGAATTGGCTTCCTATTTCGCAACAAAGCATCCTTCACTCATGCTGCCAAACATACCCTTGTAAAACTGACCATCCTACCAATCCTCGACTTTGGCGATGTCATTTACAAAATAGCCTCCAATACCCTACTCAACAAATTGGATGCAGTCTATCACAGTGCAATCCGTTTTGTCACCAAAGCCCCATATACTACCCACCATTGCGACCTGTACACTCTCGTTGGCTGGCCCTCGCTTAATACTCGTCGCCAAACCCACTGGCTCCATGTCATCTACAAGACCCTGCTAGGTAAAGTCCCGCCTTATCTCAGCTCGCTGGTCACCATAGCATCTCCCACCTGTAGCACACGCTCCAGCAGGTATATCTCTCTAGTCACCCCCAAAACCAATTCTTTCTTTGGCCGCCTCTCTTTCCAGTTCTCTGCTGCCAATGACTGGAACGAACTACAAAAATCTCTGAAACTGGAAACACTTATCTCCCTCACTAGCTTTAAGCACCAACTGTCAGAGCAGCTCACAGATTACTGCACCTGTACATAGCCCACCTATAATTTAGCCCAAACAACTACCTCTTTCCCAACTGTATTTCATTTCTTTAATTATTTTGCTCCTTTGCACCCCATTATTTTTATTTCTACTTTGCACATTCTTCCATTGCAAAACTACCATTCCAGTGTTTTACTTGCTATATTGTATTTACCTTGCCACCATGGCCTTTTTTGCCTTTACCTCCCTTCTCACCTCATTTGCTCACATTGTATATAGACTTGTTTATACTGTATTATTGACTGTATGTTTGTTTTACTCCATGTGTAACTCTGTGTCGTTGTATCTGTCGAACTGCTTTGCTTTATCTTGGCCAGGTCGCAATTGTAAATGAGAACTTGTTCTCAACTTGCCTACCTGGTTAAATAAAGGTAAAATAAATAAATAAATAAATAAATATCAGATGACCAGCGGGAGAAGTATACGTTACTGCTGCGTGCTTTGAACGCTGCGTTTTCGCATTGTTTTGATGATTTCAAAGTGTTGGAAAATGACATGCTGTTTGGTTTCGTCTCCTTTCACCTTCAATGTGGATAACGCTCCCACTGACCTGTAACTTGAGCTTATCGATCTTCAGTCTGATGCAGTGATTGGAGAACTATTTAAAACAATGTCACTGACGAGGTTCTATGCATCTCTCGAATAAAACAGTCCAAAGGTTAGGAGTCATGCTCAGAAGATGTTAGTACTGTTTGGGTCAACCTATGTACAGTGCCTTGCGAAAGTATTCGGCCCCCTTGAACTTTGCGACCTTTTGCCACATTTCAGGCTTCAAACATAAAGATATAAAACTGTATATTTTTGTGAAGAATCAACAACAAGTGGGACACAATCATGAAGTGGAACGACATTTATTGGATATTTCAAACTTTTTTAACAAATCAAAAACTGAAAAATTGGGCGTGCAAAATTATTCAGCCCCTTTACTTTCAGTGCAGCAAACTCTCTCCAGAAGTTCAGTGAGGATCTCTGAATGATCCAATGTTGACCTAAATGACTAATGATGATAAATACAATCCACCTGTGTGTAATCAAGTCTCCGTATAAATGCACCTGCACTGTGATAGTCTCAGAGGTCCGTTAAAAGCGCAGAGAGCATCATGAAGAACAAGGAACACACCAGGCAGGTCCGAGATACTGTTGTGAAGAAGTTTAAAGCCGGATTTGGATACAAAAAGATTTCCCAAGCTTTAAACATCCCAAGGAGCACTGTGCAAGCGATAATATTGAAATGGAAGGAGTATCAGACCACTGCAAATCTACCAAGACCTGGCCGTCCCTCTAAACTTTCAGCTCATACAAGGAGAAGACTGATCAGAGATGCAGCCAAGAGGCCCATGATCACTCTGGATGAACTGCAGAGATCTACAGCTGAGGTGGGAGACTCTGTCCATAGGACAACAATCAGTCGTATATTGCACAAATCTGGCCTTTATGGAAGAGTGGCAAGAAGAAAGCCATTTCTTAAAGATATCCATAAAAAGTGTCGTTTAAAGTTTGCCACAAGCCACCTAGGAGACACACCAAACATGTGGAAGAAGGTGCTCTGGTCAGATGAAACCAAAATTGAACTTTTTGGCAACAATGCAAAACGTTATGTTTGGCGTAAAAGCAACACAGCTCATCAGCCTGAACGCACCATCCCCACTGTCAAACATGGTGGTGGCAGCATCATGGTTTGGGCCTGCTTTTCTTCAGCAGGGACAGGGAAGATGGTTAAAATTGATGGGAAGATGGATGGAGCCAAGTACAGGACCATTCTGGAAGAAAACCCGATGGAGTCTGCAAAAGACCTGAGACTGGGACGGAGATTTGTCTTCCAACAAGACAATGATCCAAAACATAAAGCAAAATCTACAATGGAATGGTTCAAAAATAAACATATCCAGGTGTTAGAATGGCCAAGTCAAAGTCCAGACCTGAATCCAATCGAGAATCTGTGGAAAGAACTGAAAACTGCTGTTCACAAATGCTCTCCATCCAACCTCACTGAGCTCGAGCTGTTTTGCAAGGAGGAATGGGAAAAAATGTCAGTCTCTCGATGTGCAAAACTGATAGAGACATACCCCAAGCGACTTACAGCTGTAATCGCAGCAAAAGGTGGCGCTACAAAATATTAACTTAAGGGGGCTGAATAATTTTGCACGCCCAATTTTTCAGTTTTTGATTTGTTAAAAAAGTTTGAAATATCCAATAAATGTCGTTCCACTTCATGATTGTGTCCCACTTGTTGTTGATTCTTCACAAAAAAATACAGTTTTATATCTTTATGTTTGAAGCCTGAAATGTGGCAAAAGGTCGCAAAGTTCAAGGGGGCCGAATACTTTCGCAAGGCACTGTATGTGGACAGACATTTTCAGTGAGGAAATTTTACAAGTCAAGGCACAGATTATCTCTGACTGACTCACCATTCAGCAATCCTGCACATAGCGACGTCAGAAACAATACCGGACTTCACTGCTCTAGTCAATGCCCATCAGAGACTTCACTCCTCACACTGTTTGAGTAGTTTAAATGTAATGTTGAGCTCTTCTTGTGTTTTTGTGCATACCCGTTAACAAGATTTCTGTCCGTGGTGCTGTATGCACAGTGTACTTTTCCCTCTGTGTAGTAGTTCTTTGCATGTTTAATAATGAGAATGCCTACCAAAAGGAGAACATGGATGTGGCTAATTTCTGTGCATGTTAAAAAGTAGCATATCTGGACGTCATTTACAGTAGATATACAGTGGGGCAAAAAAGTATTTAGTCAGCCATCAATTGTGCAAGTTCTCCCACTTAAAAAGATGAGAGACGCCTGTAATTTTCATCATAGGGACTCTTCAACTATGACAGACAAAATGAGAAAAAAAATGCAGAAAATCACATTGTAGGATCTTTTATGAATTTATTTGCAAATTATGGTGGACAATAAGTATTTGGTCACCTACAAACAAGCAAGATTTCTGGCTCTCACAGACCTGTAACTTCTTCTTTAAGAGGCTCCTCTGTCCTCCACTCGTTACCTGTATTAATTGCACCTGTTTGGACTTGTTATCAGTATAAAGGACACCTGTCCACAACCTCAAACAGTCACACTCCAAACTCCACTATGGCCAAGACCAAAGAGCTGTCAAAGGACACCAGAAACAAAATTGTAGAACTGCACCAGGCTGGGAAGACTGAATCTGCAATAGGTAAGCAGCTTGGTTTGAAGAAATCAACTGTGGGAGCAACTATTAGGAAATGGAAGACATACAAGACCACTGATAATCTCCCTCAATCTGGGGCTCCACACAAGATTTCACCCTGTGGGGTCAAAATGATTACAAGAACGGTGAGCAAAAATCCCAGTGAATGACCTGCAGAGAGCTGGGACCAAAGTAACAAAGCCTACCATCAGTAACACACTACGCCGCCAGGGACTTAAATCCTGCAGTGCCATACGTGTCCCCCTGCTTAAGCCAGTACATGTCCAGACCCGTCTGAAGTTTGCTAGAGAGCATTTGGATGATCCAGAAGAAGATTGGGAGAATGTCATATGGTCAGATGAAACCAAAATATAACTTTTTGGTAAAAACTCAACTCGTCGTGTTTGGAGGACAAAGAATGCTGAGTTGCATCCAAAGAACACCATTCCTACTGTGAAGCATGGGGGTGGAAACATCATGCTTTGGGGCTGTTTTTCCTCAAAGGGACCAGGACGACTGATCCGTGTAAAGGAAAGAATGAATGGGGCCATGTATTGTGAGATTTTGAGTGAAACCTCCTTCCATCAGCAAGGGCATTGAAGATGAAACGTGGCTGGGTCTTTCAGCATGACAATGGCTTCATAAGAAGCATTTCAAGGTCCTGGAGTGGCCTAGCCAGTCTCCAGATCTCAACCCCATAGAAAATCTTTGGAGGGAGTTCAAAGTCCGTGTTGCCCAGCAACAGCCCCAAAACATCACTGCTCTAGAGGAGATCTGAATGGAGGAATGGGCCAAAATTCCAGCAACAGTGTGGAAAACCTTGTGAAGACTTACAGAAAACTTTTGACCTCTGTCATTGCCAACAAAGGGTATATAACAAAGTATTGAGATAAACTTTTGTTATTGACCAAATACTTATTTTCCACCATAATATGCAAATAAATTCATTAAAAATCTTACAATGTGATTTTCTGGACATTTTTTTCTCATTTTTCTCTGTCATAGTTGAAGTGTACCTATGATGACAATTACAGGCCTCTCTCATCTTTTTTAAGTGGGAGAACTTGCACAATTGGTGGCTGACTAAATACTTTTTTTGCCCCACTGTATCTGTCAACACAGTCATACACACGATGTATAATCCTGCAATATGATTCTAGCCCGCAATGGCAAAAATCTATTCTAATGTGGCCCTCCATGGTAAATCATTTTCCAGTTCTGGTCTAGAATGTCATTGTATGCTGTAGCATTAGGATTTCCCATGATAAAGCAGCCCCAGACCATTATTCCTTACTCCAAACATTACAGTTGGCACTATGCATTGGGGCAGATAGCATTGGCAACCCAGATGTGGAAGCATGATTCATCACGTCAGAGAACATGCTTCCACTGCTCCAGAGTCCAATGGTGGCTACTCGGCCATGGAAACCCATTGTATGAAGCTCCTGACAAACAGTTATTGTGCTGACATTGCTTCCAGTGGCAATTTGGAACTATGTAGTAAGTGTTGCAACCTTGGACAGATGATTTTTACCAGTTACCCGCTTCAGCACTCGGCGGTCCCGTCCTGTGAGTTTGTGTGGCCTACCACTTTGCAGGTGAGCCATTGTTGCACCTAGACGTTGCCACTTTACAATAACAGCACTTACAGTTGTCCGGGGCATCTCTAGCTGGGGAAGAATCTGAAGAACTGACTTGTTGGAAACGTGGCATCCTATGACGGTGCCACGTTGAAAGTCACATTGGCCATTCTAATGCCAATGTTTGTTTATGGCGATTCCATGGCTGTGTGCTCGATTTTATACACCTGTCAGCAATGGGTGTGGCAGTCTGATTATTGTACTTGACGGGTGGCCGATGTTCATAGGGATGTTGGAGTGGGCCTCAGGTCAACAATTTCTGTGTTATCATTTTAGGCACTTTACCAACCCACTCATGTCTGCTGTAACAGTGAATCCCGATTGAGTCATAGAAAGTTTGGATGAAACTTCTAAACAATGTTGCTACTTCTCAGCATTTTGTCCTGTCATTCTATTGAGTGACATGCTAAGCTTGGTGTAAAATTGTGTTGGTCAATATTGCCCTGAAAGCACTAACATGACTGCCATGGAATCGTTTAATGCCATCTAAGAACACCATAGGCTATGCTAGCGATTTTTGCTTGTAACAATGACCAAATTGTTTGTGTGGCCATAGATTGACCGAATGCAGATTTGATGAAAGATTTGACCAAGTTTCTCTGTGTGTTCTGCTATCCTCTGTGGCGTCATCGCAAGTCAGTGGTTAATTCCACTCATCCTTGCAAAAATACCACTCAGTGGTTTCAACTATGTTTGTCATTTCTTGTCCATCTCTTCTTGCATGTACATGGTACAGTGACTTCAGAAAGTATTCATACCCCTTGACTTACGCCACATTCTTGTTACAGCATAAATTCACATTTTATTAAATATATTTTATTTCTCACCCATCTACACAAAATACATCATAATAAAGTTTTAAAAAATGTTAGTAGGAATTAGCACATTTATTGAAAATAAAATCTCATTTACACAAGTATTCACACCCTGAGTCAATATACTTTAGAAATCACCTTTGGCAGCTATTAAAACTGTGAGTCTTTCTGGGTAAGTCTAAGAGCGCTGCACACCTGCATTGTACAATATTTGCACATTTTTTACAAGCTCTGTCAAGTTGATTGTTGATCATTGCTAGACAGCCATTTTCAGGTCTTGTCATAGATCTTTAAGCTGATTTATGTCAAAACTGTAACTAGGCCACTCAAGAACATACAATGTCTTGGTAAGCAACTCGTGTATATTTGGCCTTGTGTTTTAGGTTATTTTCCTGCTGAAAGGTGAATGTGTCTCCCAGTATCTGTTGGAATGCAGACTGAACCAGGTTTCCTCTAGGATTTACTTGGATCCTAAAAAAATTTAAATAATCCTTTGCCAGTGACAAGTATACCCATAACAATGCAGCTACCACCATTCTTGAAAATATAAAGCGTGGTACTGGTGTGTTGAATTTGCCCAAAACAATGCTCTGTTCAGGACAAAGTTAAATTTTTTTTAAAAAATGGCCCCATTTTTTTGCCGTTTTACTTTAGTGCCTTATTTCAAACAGGATGGATGTTTTGAAACATTTGTATTCTGTACAGCCTTTTCACTCTGTCATTTAGGTTCCTATTGTGGAGTAACGACAATGTTGATCCATCCTCAGTTTGAGTTCTCTAATTGTTTGTCACCATTGGCCTCGTGAAATTCCTAAGCGGTTTCTTTCCGCTCCGACAACAACGTTAGGAAGGACGCCTGTATCTTTGTAGTGACTGGGTGTATTGGTACACCATCCAAAGTGTAATGAATGCATGTTCCTTTGAGGATAGTAAAGTTAATGTCTGCTTTTTAGTTTTTTACCCATCTACCAATAGGTGCCCTTCTTTGCAAGGCATTGGAAAAACTCCCTGGTCTTTGTGATTAAGTCTGCGTTTGAAATACTCTGCTCAACTGAGGGACCTTACAGAATTGTATGTGTGGGGTACAGAGATGAGGCATTAGTTCAAAAAGCATGTTAAACCCCATTATCGAAACTTATTATGTCTTGTTAAGCAAATCTTTACTCCTGAATTTATTTAGGCTTGCCGTAACAAAGGGGTTGAATACTTACTCCAAAACATGTCATCTTTAAACGTTTTATTCATTTGTAAAGATTTCTAGAAACAATTCCACTTTGACATTATGGGTTATTGTGACACAAAATCTCAGTTTAAACCATTTTGAATTTCAGGCAGTAACAAAATCTGGAAAAAAGACAAGGGATGTGAAAACTTTCTGAAGGCACTGTATATGGTATATAAAGTACATCAAATATTATTCAGTACACTTTGAACACACCTCCCCCCACCCCTAATAACCATTTGATTACATCAGATTGATAATGACGTTTAATTTTTATCACTCTACGTTTGTCTCTGCCTTAAAACTGGAAAGTACCGGTTCAGAGAGAGAGTGATTACCATCATCAGTCAGTGTTTGACGTCAGTAGTCAGTCAGTCCCTGTCATTATGCTCTCATCATAACCTCTGAAGCTCACTGTCAGGCTTAAACCACTCTGGTATTGTTCAGTGTCTTTGACCTGAGGTGACACAGAGGAACACACACACACAAACTCCACTGTGAAGTAATTATGTGGCTGAGCGGAATCTGAAATAATATTGAATTAAATCTGATGATAGCCCAGCCATCAGTGCGTCTCACTGTGGGAGCCAGCCTATCTGTATATGATACCATTAACTAGGCTTTACCTCCACATAATTGACTTAAAGGAGCCGCTTGATTGAAATATTAAATCACTACTGTAATTATAAAAATAGAAGATTTGTTGGAAGCACAAGCATAGGTTTCTTATCAGACGTGTTTAAAGTGCCGTATATTGTGGGTTGAATCACAACCCTGTGAATGGTGGTGTTGGACACAGCACATCCATAGCAGAGTTATTGGATGGTCTCAAAAAAGGACTCATAAGTAAGAATTTTACGGTGAAATCCACACCAGTTGCATTTGGCACATGTGACAAATAAAATGTGATTCGACACCCACATAACACGAACCCAACCTCTAACCCCCCTGACCTCCAACCCCTGACTGTCTGTGATTGGTTACCTTTATTCTACAAAATACTTCAAATACTGTAACTGTTGTTTTAATAATAAACAGCAAGTAGCAGCAGTGTAAAAATGCAAATAGTCCGGGTAGCCATTTGATTAACTGTTCAGTCTTATGGCTTGGGGGTAGAAGCTGTTCAGGAGCCTTTTAGGCCTATACTTGGCACTCCAGTACCGCTTGCTGCGCGGTAGCAGAGAGTTATGACTAGGGTGGCTGGTGTCTGACAATTTTTAGGGCCTTCCTCAGACACCGCCTGGTGTAGAGGTCCTGGATTGCAGGAAGCTTGGCCCCAGTGATATTAGCCACTCGCCATCAGATCCTTACAAGGCACCTCAACCTACGTCCCAGATATCTCCGTCTCTTTCTCATGCGAATGACAGGGATTTGGGCCTTGTCAGGTATCTGAAGTAAATTCTTTGCGTCCGACTCGTTAAAGAAAAAAAATCTTTGTCCAGTACGAGGTAAGTAATCGCTGTCCTGATATCCAGAAGCGCTTTCCGGTCATAAGAGACAGTGGCAGAAACATTATGTACAAAATAAGCTACAAATAACACGAAAAAACACAATAGCACAAGTTAAATAAAGGTTAAATTATTTTTTATTTTTTTATTGGTTAGCTGCCATTTTACGGGCTCCTATCTCCTATCTCTCATTGTGTGTAAATTGATGAGGGGGAAAAAACGATTTAATCCATTTTAGAATAAGGCTGTGATGTGACAAAATGTGGAAAAAGTCAAGGGGTCTAAATATACACACGCTCGTAAGTCACGGATCATCAACTAGATTCAGCCGAGGGACAATTTTCTTGAGCGGATGGTCAGGGGGCCGAAACATAATTACAAATCATTTGTAATTTGGGGTGGCAGGTAGGCTAGTGGTTAGAGCGTTGGGGCCAGTAACCAAAAAGATCGAATCCCCGAGGAGACAAGGCAAAAATCTGTCGTTCTGCCCCTGAACAAGGCAGTTAAACCCACTGTTTCCCAGTAGGCCGTCATTGTAAATAAGAATTTGTTCTTAACTGACTTGCCTAGTTAAATATTAGATATATATTTTAAAGACTGCAAATTGACCGCAAGAAGCCCAAACATAATAAATTTGACTAAATCATTTCAAACCTTGCTTACATTTGTGTACAATCTTATATCTCTATAATGAGTGGGAATACTTTAGAACAGATTTCCCAAATTAAAAATCACTTGGAGCTGATTTGCTGGGTTTTTTCCCCCCCCAGTGTTATGTCCACAAATTTAAAATAAATACATTCTCAGAAAACTTGGGGGGGGGGGGGGGCAAAAAATAAAATCACCCAGTTGGGAACCCTACTGTAAATGAAGGGAGAACAGAGACAGAACGACAACATGAGTGTGGCTCAGCTTCAGTTCAGCCCCTCAAGCCAATACCTAAACCAGTCTATTGATTGTACTCACCATGTACCTCAGACTCAATGGAAGTGGACCTCTTATTTAGTTTAATGAGTAGATCAATTGGCTGGTGTTTTCCGGACGTTATCAATACAATACTGTCAGTACGCGCAGTACTATGGTTCACAAGAGACATGGTTATAGCGGAGTACCGGAGGCAGGGATAGGGAGAGGATATATCCTGCCTGGTGAGGTCTGATCTGCTTTTCCCGTCATCTCTGTAGCCCTGCCCTTTCTAACAAGCTCCTGATGAGTGAGGAATCCTGGGTAATTGCCACTGATGGCCCAAGCCTGTGGTTCTTGTCAGTTTTCACTTTAGATTATTTGCAGAGGCTTGATTCAGAGGCGTGGTGCTGAACACAGGCAAACAAAGCTGACAGACACGGTGGCCAGAGAACCAAGAAATGTGGAGAGTACGGAGACCAGGAGGGATAAGTTGACTGCTTGAAAGGATTTATTCTGATGGTCTGAGACAGTGTCCAAGTATTGCTCCTCACACACCCTGCAGGGAACAGATGGCCTTCCTACAAGACCGTATGTAAGCATTTATGGCAGTGTGTGTTTGTCATGTAGGCACTCTTATTCATTTGGTCTTCACGTAGTAGTAGCGCCTTATCAGAGGTTATTCCACACCATCAAAAAGAGCAAGCCACTGGGGCAGAGAGACGGAAAGGAAAACTCTCAATCAAGTCAATACTCTTGCTTTCAGGTAATGTCTAGGCAAATAGGGAGCGAGTCTGAAGCACAGGATTTGTTGTGGAGCTGAAATTGATTGGCGAAACACTTGAGCTGTTAGCATAGAGCCATATCATTTTTCCCCTCCAGCGTGGGTGTTTGCATGTTTGTACATGAGTGTGTCCCAAAGTGTGTTTGAGTGGAAAGTAAAACAGTAATCATCATTATGTGTATTTGTGTTTTGAGTGATTAGAGTGATTAGTGTGAGACTGTGGCGAATTGTGGCTATTGGACCTAGGCCTTCAGTGGGGGGGGGGGGGGGGGGGGGGGGGGTCTTCCAAAATGTTGTACCAAACCCATTTTTTATTGTGAAAAATAACAGAAACATCGCTTAATGCACCAACTAAATCAAAACGGGGCTGAGGCTGAGCCAAACTTCGGGCTGTCACTCACACGGAGACAGCACCTGCACAGATAATACTAACAGCAACAACAACCACAGTGCTTACACAACCCATGGTAGCCGTACGCCATCACTATTACACTATTATCACACTATTACCAAAAGCGACAAGTGACAAAGTCTGACAGGCTCGTGATGCTGAAGTGACAGCAACAGTAATACCAGCACACTCAATGTAGGAAAAGTGCACATTGTAAAACAAATAGTGCCAATAAAAAATGAAATCACTTCCCATTACCAAAAACCTTCACATTCAGCAGTTTAAATTCAATGTTTCACCGATAAACCTTGTTTTCAAAGAGAAAGCTAACATCAAGAGCTGCAATAATAATACAATTTTTTAAAAGAAAGTTCCACTCATTAGCTGCTGATCATTGGAAACTGAACTTCTTGTTGAAAGTTAATCTTGAAAACGGTGAAGCTAACAAATTAACATCCTCTCCGATAACACACATTGCAGCCGCTACGCACTTAACTAGCCAACAAACTCTAGCTAATTAGACCGCTATGAAAAATACACTACTGCTTGCTATTGCGACCTGTCGGCCTTCCATACGTTTTTGTAAAAGTGGTCCCACCAATCACATTGCACGTCAAAATGTGATTTGTTGATTCCACTGTCACTCCAAAATTCTGCCCTAATACAGTTGATTGGTAGATGCCTTCTATCTAGCTTCTGAGTTCCTGATTTAGCTAGCTTGATTTATCTCCCCAGAGACCGCCAAAGAAAATCCTCCTTTGGATATTTCCCTTTAGTGTTAACCCTTTCCTTTCCAACACAAATTGAAGAGATTAAATCAGAATACCATTGAAAATATAATTTGAATACTATTTACAATGCCTTCAAAATGTATTTATACCCTTTGACTAATTCCACATGTTGTGTGATAGCCAGAATTCAAAGGGATTCAATTGTTTCTTAATTATCTCATCAATACCCCATAATGACAAAGTGAAAACATTTTTACACATTTATTGTAAATGAAATACAAAAATCTCATACTGTACATAAGTATTCACACCCCTGAGTCAATGCATGTTAGAATCACCTTTGGCAACAATTACAGCTGTGAGTCTTCCTGGGTAAGTCTAAGAGCTTTGCACAACTAGATTGTACAATATTTTTTAAATTCTTCAAACTCTGTCAAGTTGGTGTTGATGATTGGTAGATTGCTAGACTTGAAAATGACTATAGATTTAAATAAAAATGGTAAATTGGGCCTGTTTTAGGTTATTTTCCTGCTGAAAAGTTAATGTCTCCCAGTGTCTGTTGGAAAGCAGACTGGACCAGGTTTTCCTCTAGGATTTTGCTTGTGCTTAGCTCTAATCCATTTATTTTTATCCAGCAAAACTCTAGTCCTTGCGGATGACAAGCATACTAATAACATGCAGCCACCACCATGCTTGAAAATATGGAGTGGTACTCACTAATATGTTGTGTTGGATTCGCCCCAAACATAACGCTTTGTATTTCGGACATAAAGTTCATTTCTTTGTCACATTTTGCAGTTTTACTTCAGTGCCTTATTGCAGGTTTTAGAATATTTATATTCTGAACAGGCTTTTCACTGTCATTTAGGCTATCGTTGTGGAGTAATTAATGTTGTTTATACATTCGTTTTTCCCCCATTAAACTAAACATTGGCCTCATGGTGAAATCCTTGAGCGGTTTCCTTCCTCTCCGGCAACTGAGTTAGGAAGGACGCCTGTGTCTTTGTAGTGACTGGGTGTTTATACACCATCCAAAGCCTCATTACTAACTTCCCCTTGCTCCAAGTGATATTCAATGTCTGCTTTTTAATTTTTTTATTTAAAAAAAAAAATAAACCCATCTACCAATAAGCCATTCTTTGCGAGGCATTGGAAAACCGCCATGGTTTGTGGTTGAATCGGTGTTTAAAAATTCACTGCTCAACTGAGGGACTTTACAGATAATTGTACAGTATGTGTGGGTTACAGAGATTAGGTATCCATTCAAAAATCATGTTAAATACTATTGCACACAGAATGAGTCTATGCAACTTATGTGACTTGCTAAACACATTTACTCCTGAACTTATTTAGGCTTGCCATAACAAAGGGGTTAAAAATGTATTGACTCAAGACATTTCAGCATATAATGTTTAATACATTGGAAAACATCATTCTACTTTGACATTATGGGGTATTGTGTGTAGTCCAGTGTGACAAAATCTCAATTTAAATACATGTTAAATTCAGCCTGTAACACAACAAAATGTAGAAAAAGGTCTAGTGGTATTGATAGTTTCAATATTTACAATGCCTTCAGAAAGTAAATTTATACTTTAAAACTGCAACAATTGTTTTATAAATCCTTACTCTGAAGGTGTAGAAAGCCCTCATGGTAGAGGGCTGCATTCCCGTGGGATGCCTTCAGAACTTGTGGGTCCAGACAGAGATCATTGCAGTGCGCTCTGCATTTTTCATGCTGTGGGTGGGAGCGGGCAGTCAGAAAGACGACTTTGGGCTGAAAATATTTTTTGGGATCCCACAGAATATTTGGAAAATGGTCATCTTTCTGCTTTTTTTGCGTTAACAATACAATAGGTAAGCGGAGGACAAACTTGTTCCAAGGATCAGGCAGAGTTCATTCTCCAGTTTATAAGAGTTTAGTCAAGCAATTGCAAGGAAGTTCTCCCTCAGGATAAAGCCAGAGAGTAACTTGATTATTTACAAGTCACAGTCTTTATATACTTAATCTACACAGAGCTGTTTAGACTTCCTAGGGAGGGAAGCTTACAAAAGAGATAAGGGGTAATTAGCTATACTCCCTTAAAGCATTAAAACAAATAAAAGCAGGTTTTAACCAGTTCTCACAGCCTGTGTCTCTAAGATACGGCCCAGTACATCACTGGGGCCAAGCTTCCTGCCATCCAGGACCTCTATACTAGGTGGTGTCAGAGGAAGGCACCAAAAAAAATGGTCAAAGACTCTGGTCACTCAAGTTGAAGACTTCTCTCTGCTACCGCACGGAAAGGGGTACCAGAGCTCCAAGTCTAGGTCCAAAAGGCTCTTTAACAGCTTCTACCCCCCCAAGCCATAAGACTGCTGAACAATTATTCAAGTGGACACTGCTGCTACTTGCTGTTTAGAGCCTACACAGACAGAACAATAATTCATCCTGGTTGCTAAGGAACCAATAACAAAGTCACTCCTTTGTGCAGTGTATGAAGAGGATAATGGACAGCAGAGAAAGTTACCAGTGAATGGCACTATTCCACTCAAGCATTTAGACTAAGAAAATAATTTTGTCAGAACAGTATTAAAAGCACATCTTTGTCGCATCATTCACACACACACTTTCAATTCACTGCTTCAACTTCAGTAGCATGCCTCTTCTACACTCTTAGGGGGGAAAAAGTGCAAAGTAGAACAATTTGGGAAAAACTATAGGGGAACCTTTTTTCGGGTTCTTTAAAGAACCCCTTGTATATATATAGATATATATAGACTTATATATAGACTTACAGAAATGCCTGGAATCTTTAACGAGTGTACGATAAGTAAAACAACAATGGTGCTCATGGGGAGGACACCACGGAAGAAGCCACTGATGTCCCCCCAAAAAACATTGCCTAGAACCCCCTATGAAGGGTTCTACCAATAACTATTTAATCATCTATAACTGTCTATAAAAGGGTTATACTGAGAACCCTTTTATCTTTGGAGGGTTCTTCCCACAACCTTTTACGAACAGATTGAACCCACCAGCCTTATTAGCCACCAGCCAGAGTTAGGAAATCCAACAATTGGAATTGTTAATCACTCGCAACCTGCATTCAGAAAAACTGCCAGGGTAGGGGAGCTTGAATACTGAGACTACCTCAATCATCTAAACTGGAACCACCATCTCAGTACCGGATGCAATAAATCCAATTACTAACAGATTGGATTAGTTTAGAAAACAAATTTTTGTGTAGCATAAAATTAATCAACCAATCAATGCACATGCAAAAATAGATTACAGTAAGACAAACAATTCAGAAAATCTCCCAGCAATAGAGCATGCTGGGAAATATTTAATATTGTTTTATGTAGAACCTTTGCCTTTCAAAAACGGTTTGTTGGATGTTAAAGGTTCTAGGTAGAACCCTATCCCTCCGCAAATAACTATTTTGGAACCCTTTTTTCCTATTAGTGTAGTTTGGCGTGCGAGATCTAATGCGCCTAGTATATAGAGTGGCAAGAAAAAGTATGTGAACCCTTTGGAATTACCTGGATTTCTGCATAAATTAGCCATCAAATTTGATCAGCTCTTCATCTAAGTCACAATAGACAAACAGTGTATTTAAACTAATAACAAGTTTATGTCTATATTGAATACATAATTTAAACATTCACAGTGTAGGTTGGAAATTTGAGTTTGCTATTCACAAGTGTTGCCTGATGTGAACCATGCCTCGAACAAAAGATCTCATAAGACCCAAGATGAAGAATGATTGACTTGCATAAAGCTGGAAAGGGTTACAAAGGTATATCTTACACGGAACCCAAACCAGCTGCGCGCCATCATGTATAAATGTTGTACCCCCACACCAAACGCGATCACAATACGCAGGTTAAATTATCAAAAGAAACTCAACCAATTACATTAATTTGGGGACAGTTCGAAAAGCATTAATTAAACATGCATGCCAATTTAGCTAGCTAGCTTGCACTTGCTAGCTAATTTGTCCTGGGATATAAACATTGAGTTGTTATTTTACCTGAAATGCACAAGGTCCTATACTCCGACAATTAATCCACACATAAAATGGTCAACCGAATCGTTTCTAGTTATCTCTCCTCCTACCAAGCTTTTTATTCTCTTGACTATACATTGACAACTTTCATAAATTAGGTGCATTACCGCCACTGACCTCGTTCGTCTTCAGTCACCCACGTGGGTATAACCAATGAGGAGATGGGAGAGGGAGTGGACAGATGAAACTAAAGTTAAGTTGTTTGAAAGGAACACGCACACACACACACAAACACTGTGTGGAGAAAAAAAGGCACAGCACACCAACATCAAAACCTCATCTCAACTGTAAAGTATGGTCGATGGAGCATCACGGTTTGGGGCTGCTTTGCTGCCTCAGGGCCTGGACAGCTTGCTATCAGACGGAAAAATGAATTCAAGTGTATCAAGAGATTTTGCAGGATAACGTAAGGCTGTCCGCCAAATTGAAGCTCAACATAAGTTGGACTCAACAGGACAACGACCCCAAAACGCAGAAGTAAATCAACAGAATGGTTTAAACAGAAGAAAATCCCACATCTGGAGTGGCCAAGTCAGAGTCCTGACCTCAACCCAATTGAGATGCTGTGGCATGACCTCAAGAGACCAGAAATCCCAAGAATATTGCAGAACTGAAACAGTTTGTAAAGAGGAATGGACCAATATTTAGACCGTTGTGCAGGTCTGATCCGCAACTACAGAAAACGTTTGGTTGAGGTTATTGCTGCCAGAGGGTCAACCCATTATTCAATCCAAGGGTTCACATACTGTTCCCACCCTGCACTGTGAATGTTTACACGGTGTGTTCAATAAAGACATGAAAACGTATAATTGGTTTGTGTTATTAGCTTAAGCAGACTGTCCATTGTTGTGACCTAGATGAAGATCAGATCAAATTTTCTGACCAATTTATGCAGAAATCCAGTTATCCAGAAATCCAGTTCCAAAGGGTTCACATGCTTTTTCCTTGCCACTGTATTCGGTCTCATTGAAATAGAGTAAGCTGCCTAAGCGTGGGCAAAAAATGATTAGACTATAGTGGGGGGAGCGCAACAAAACGTGAGTCAAGGCGCAATAAAAAAAAAAGATAATCATTGAAAAGGGAAAGCCACAATGCGTGCACAGGCTACCATGGTGAGTAAGCATTGCACTCTTGCAGTTTCTCTTGAGCTACGTATCGAAAAGTAAAGTCCTTCCCCAACTCTGCTCTCTTCAAACTACGTCTAGCATATTTGGCTGATATAATGGTCACTTCTGAATCTCTGGTAATTGAACCTATTTCTTAGGATGAATCAGTCCTGTGCAGATCTCTACCTCATGGTTCCTCACTGGTGTGAGATTAGTTTCAATGATAGGTGTTTGTTAATGTCCCCCCCTGCTTGGCATGAGTAGAAAGGAGAGAGAGGTGTGGTGGTAGCCATGGCTACCTGCTGATGCATGCTGCTGTGTATCTGGGCTGGTGGTGCTGTTGTGTGCAGCAGGATCAGCTGATGGGAAACACAGGCCCCAACCTGGGCTCCATACATCCCTGGCCTTCCCTTCCTGGTCTGAGCAATACTAGTTCTTATCTGTGGGTTAGCAGCCAGCAGCACAGCTGGGTAGCAGCAGGTAGGATTCTAAATGAGAAAATTAGCCTTAGCTCATTTCTCTTGCTGAATACAGCACCAGGTGTAAACTGAGGGAGGTGGGTGACATGCTGTGTTAGAGAGATGATACTTTGTTGCTCCTTGCTGAAACAAGCAAGGTTTTGTAGCAAACAAGGCAACACCCTGCAGCAGCAGCACATGCTGTCAGGAGCGGAGGAAATGAGAAAATGTGTCTTAAACACACTGAATTTTCCTATTCAAATCGGTGACCGTGGTCATTTGGCTGACCCATAACCGTCATCCACGCATCTCCGTGGACTGATGTAATTGCCTTTTAGATGCTCCTCTTTCCCCTGCATCTGTAAAATGTCACTTTCAAATGGCTTCTTGGTCGTGACTTTTACATTTAACAAAAGCTTCCACAGAGCTCTGAGGTTATCTATATTCCCTTTTATCAGCCTGGTTGTACACAGACAGACACCACACAATATTCACTAGTGGCTAATGAGTCTCACTCACTCCCGCCATCTCCATCACCCTGTGTCAGTTTCCATTGAGGCTAAAGCAGACGCATAGCAGAGAGAGAGAGAGAGAGAGATCAAGCTGCTAGGTCTGTCCCCTGTTAGTCTACTTTAGCAGGGGTTGATAAAACAGTGCCTGCTTTTGAGTGGAAGTCACTTAACAAGCAACCAGTCCCACCAACCATGCATTTACAGTCATAATCCATTATGAAGGGTCGTTGTATTCCTGTTCAGTCTTTGTCTACCGTTTCATGTCTTTCTTTCCTTAATTGTCTGGGTTCAGCTCGGCAGAGTAGTGTAATTAGAGCGCCATACAACTGGCCATCCCACTGCCAATGACTTGACTACTACCGCTTCCTCAGTCTCACAAACCGCCAACTTCCAAAATAACATCATTCAAATGGTCTCTCTTTATAGGAACCATTCAACGTTGCACTGCCGCTCTCATGCGGTATCAAACATTTGGCTGACAAATCTGGGGTGTGTAACTATGTACTTTGTGATGTTCTCAAGGCAACACACAGAGACAGAGAAAGACAGGACCTGTCTGTCACCTAGGGTAAGGACAGAGGACCCCTGGGAGAGGGACTCTGGGTGTAACAGGCTGCAGGGACAGGAAGTATCAAGTCTCACATAACCATACCTCCAAATCCCGTTGTTGGAAAATGTTGTATTAGCTGAAACAGCTAGAATGATGTGCTGGATTCCAGCAGCTACATCTTGATTGGATGTTACATTTCAAGAACCCTCCCCCATATGCCTGTAGAAGAGGTGTTGCGAGTTGTGTTTGTCACTGTTTTCTGAGTTGAAGATATTACAACTCCTCTGCTTGAAAACTTAAAAACTAAAATACGAAATGACGTGTCTGCCTACAGGCTATAGTAACATTTTAGTGTATCAAGTGTGGCCGACAGTCTATTTCAATTGAAAGTCACCACAAACATGGAATAATTAACGTTTTGATCAGGTTTTATTCTGCAATTTCCCAGCCATCCTCACACACTGTTGCTCCTACGGCACTAGTGGCCACCTTTTTAAGCGCCGCCCAAGCAAGGCATTTGATTGGTTTGATGTGTTGTGAGGGGTCACTGGTTTCCACCCTTTTGTAGCTACTTTCTACAATGCACTTTACCAGGTTTTCAAATTAGCGAAGCCTGGTTCTCAACAAGGCTAGGAAGTATCCATTCAAACAAGGTCACACTGGGCTGCACGCTGGTGCAAGTTTGTTCAGCTGTTTAGTTAGTGGCCACTACGCAAACCATGCTCAATGTGTCAGCAATGGAGAGTGGAGTGATTTTCAGAATAACTAACTAGTGTTAAGTGGATGAGCAAAATCAAGATTTTTTAAATTTATTTTTAAGATGAGTTTCACGTCCTACAAGACAGATCGGTTGAAGGACAGACATGGCATAGGAGTGACACCATCTAAAGTAAGACAATGGCTACGATCGCCATCTCTGAATTATGCAGATCTTAAGTCAGTGGCTGTAATGATGTTCAGAACACTTGGGCCTGAGGTCTTGGAGAATCATTGGAGGTGTAAATTGTTTCACCAGCTGTGTCCAATGTCCACTTAAATTAAGAGACGAAAGAGAAACAATAAGTAGACCTAAAGCTGAACTTGCTATAGTCCTCCGGTTTGTGTCAAACATTTCTCAGTTCACTGTACTACCCACTGCAGGCAACTAGAGCAGAGATGAGAGAATCAGGTTAGAGACAGATAGTCCACACAGAGAACGAAAGAGATGTAAATCCTCTTTCACCATCATAGAATCGCCCAATAGTTGTGTTCAAGAGCCTAGCTATTATAATCCTCTCGTATTGAATTGTCACACAACACAAGGAATCGTTATCTTTCCTTCCAATTCATGTCTGGAGTTAGGAATCTCATCACATACCAACATGACCCACATATTACAGCAGGGGTGGGCAACTGAAGGCTCGTGGGCCACCTCTTTTGATGGCCCTCCGAACAATTTCCCCAAAAGTTACTCAAGCGAGTTAGAATACACAAGGTGCAATTTCGAGATGAGATGTGGTTGTGCATCAGCAGTTCCTCTTATGTAAATCACTGATAGCTGACATGGGCTTATTGACTTACAAAAAATTGATAGCTGGCCGTAAAACAAATTTAGCAATCTAAACTTACTTGCCGGGGCCCCCCCCATTGATTTTGTTAGTCTCACTCAAATATAATATTAGAAATTGCAAACATTTTTCTCTACCCGATGGCAAAATGTGTACAATTGCAGGAAATTAGCTGTAAAACAGCAGATGTTCCTTTCCGCTCCATGGCAAAATGAGTAGAAATCATTTCACAAAATTAGATGTGGGTACGCAGACCCGCAAGCAACTGTGGCCCTTCATGAGTTCAGACTTTATTTGTGGCTCCCACCGCCTTCAAAGTTGCCCATCTCTTTATCACATCTATCAAGACTACCATCGCTGCTGTGTATCTGGACACAGCAATAGGATTTTGCATTGTCAGTAGGCAGTGACATCACAGGGATGCTGTGGGTTACACAAAGAACATTTCTGACTGTTCACCCTTGATATCAATGTTTGTCCTGCCCCCTCAAAACAAAGCTATTTCCACCACTGCGGCTACAGCCAAGCCCAGATAAAGTTACTTCCTCCCACTCACCCAGCGTTGTCCTTGCTTGGTGTAGCGTCGCTAAACAATCCACTTTGTTTCAGTTCCACAGTACATGGACTCATAGAACACAGACCGGAAAGTTTACTGAACATACGCATTCTTACGAGAAGGACACGGGCATGTATATTATTGCACACCAACACAATATGTAAGTGGTCACCAGTTAATTTGCACTACACTTTTAGTTAAATGTTAAAGGGTCACGAGATGGTCGCAATTAATGGGTTGTACAAAAACAACAGAAAAACAATAAGAAAAAGCCATACAGTTGGAACATGCTGCTCCAAAACCACTGCAGAACTTGATATGGGGTTGCTATTCATTATAGTGCTCAGAACAGTAGAACATAAAGTACTGTATCAAAAAAAAGCTACAGATACGACCTGCCGATAGTGTGGAAAGAGCGGCTCGCTCTGCCTACTGTCTCCCTCTCTGAAACGTCACTCCCCTCCCAAGCTAAACCCAGCAATTTGGAAAGAAAGACATGAATTGGCTCTGTGACGCCAAATGGCAGATAAAGACTGAACGGGAATACAACGATCCTTCATTAAGAGCGATGGGCCAGTAACAAAAAGAAAAAGGTAGAATCCCCATCTGACTAGGTTAAAAATCTGTCGGTCTGCCCTTGAGCGAGACACTTACCCCTAATTGGTCTTGTAGGTCGATCTGGATAAGAGCATCTGCTAAATGACTAAAAATGTAAGGTCAGCTTCATGATTACAGTAAGAGCCATTCAAAGTGAATTAGACATTTAAAAAAAGGAAGATCGAGGTGTACTGTAACAGTTTGACATCATCAGGCTTTACTCTCCACATATACAGGGGCTCTCTTTCTGTGGTAACATCTGCAAACATCCTCTGTCAGTTGGCTGTAAAAGAAAAAAAGAAAAGTGGAATTATCTTTATATCATTGTCGCCATAGTAACAAAGATCTGTGGTTAGCACAAGGCTGTTAGCAGCAGCAGGGCTTATGCATGGCTGTTTCCAAAATACAAATTTCACACTCTGCATCCTACATATGACACTATATCCACAAATGTTTCATATTTGGTGTTCACCATGGTGTTTTTTTTGTTGTTTTTTTTACACCAGATGTGATTGCTTATGGGTACCTTCATGTGTGTAAAATATTATGTTCTGATTTTTATTACATGTTAGGTGTGTAATAAAATGTACAACAGACCATCTATTGTTTAGCCTTAATGGAATGTATACTGTGTATGACTGTGATAGGTGACGGTCTCACCTAGTCATCTTAAGATGCATACATTTACTGTAGGTCGCGCTGGATAACAGGATCTGCTAAATGCCTCAAAGGTCAAATACATATTTTATCAGATCTGATATTACTGCATCGATTCATTTAATGTCAAATGTAGAATTTGTACAGTTCTTTAAAAAAAAGTAGTTGTGTGTTACATTTGACTGTAAAACCGAGCACTGCTACTTATCTCTCTGAGCCGGAAATATAGCGTTTGGCCAAGAAAATAAAAAATGATTTGTCTCTGAAATGAACCGTCAAATGATAGATTTCAAACAAGTACATGTCTGTCATTGAACAACCCCATGCCATGATTAGAGATTGTGCTTTTTCCACTAAGTTCTTTAAAAAACAAAAATATCATTTGCCAACATTTCTGAAAATGGATGTGTGTTTTGGAAAGAAACTCTTCATGTGTGTGTGAGACTCTGCACTGGAGTATGACATGACAGAATGTGTCCTAAAACACACCCTATATAGTGCACTACTTTTTACCAGGGACCATAGAGCTCTGGTCCAAAGTAGTGCACTATAAAAGAGTATATGTTGCTATTTGGGATGATGACAGAGTGTTTGTTTCTCTGAGTGAGGATGCTAATGTCCCTTTAACATCAGAGCAGCCACCCCTCTACTTTACACACTGATTGCAGCTGAATCCTGTGGATCATTTATGACTACCATGGGAGCTGTAGGGAGAGATGAAGATGTATTGTTGCCGATAGTGTGTGTGTGTGTGTGGTGGTAGAGCACACGAGGGCTAGTCTGAACATGTAAGAGCAAACACATTGTAATGTGAATGGTACAGAACCATAGATGTTTAGGAAAGACCATCAGGGTGAAGAAATGGTTTCATAAAGTTAAAACCACTTCTCTGGAACCTGGCATGGTACTCCAGCTCAACCTCTGCATCCCTGGCACGGGCCACGTAGAGCAAAACAGACGGTATGAGTACTTCAGCTCAACCTCTGCATCCCTGGCACGGGCCACGTAGAGCAAAACAGACGGTATGAGTACTGCAGCTCAACCTCTGCATCCCTGGCACGGGCCACGTAGAGCAAAACAGACGGTATGAGTACTTCAGCTCAACCTCTGCATCCCTGGCACGGGCCACGTAGAGCAAAACAGACGGTATGAGTACTGCAGCTAATCTAATGAAATGTGTCCAGATCTTTTATTTCCAAGGCCTTTAAAGGGTAATTATTGAACAGATGGCTTTTCCGGGGGCTACACACATTCATTTATGTAACACACAACTTGCTGACATAAGTACATACAAGTGGCACATTTGGGGCAGTGGCACATTTGGGGCAGTGGCACATTTGGGGCAGTGGCACATTTGGGGCAGTGGCACATTTGGGGCAGTGATAGTCCATTATGAATAGCTGTGTAGTAAAACAGGTGTGGCTACATTGAAGATATAAAAACCCGGGTCTGCTTTGGAAAAGCCTTTCTTGTAATTACACAACCCATGAGTTGCATCTGACTATCATGTAGAGGTCTTTTAGGCTGCTGCAGTACATCACGGCCCTGAAAGCAATACTTGATGCAGAACACTGTAGGAATAGACCTGGTCTTCCTGGTTTCTTCTAGTGCAATTGGTTCTCTGAAGCAGTTCAAGACCTCATTCACTCGGTCCTCCTACCTTATATTCGCTCGGTGTTTAGAGCAGATTGAGAGAGGTTTAACGTGGTAACAGAAGGAGAAATAAAACAGTTCTCATTTACTCTCCCTCCCCCTCTGACACTGGAGGTCATCTCATGCCTCCTACTACAGTCTTTGGTGCTTTGTACACCTGTGGTGCATTTATTACACATCGCTCCCTCCATGTAGTGTCCTAACCCGGGATTCAACTGGGAATTCAGAGGTGGGGGATAACTATTTGGAGGGGTTAGGGTAAGTGGTGAGCTGGGATTGAACATAAGACTAGGGTTAGAGTTACCAAATGTTATTGGTCACATACACGTGTTTAGCAGATGTTATTGCGGGTGTAGCGAAATGCTTGTTTCTCTAGCTCCGACAGTGCAGTAATATCTAACAACGTCAAGATTAGGATTATGGCTAGGGTTGAAACAGCGTGGACATGAAGCTAGGGTTATGGGCAAGGGGTTGAACATGAAGCTAGGGGTTAGGAATCGATGTACTGCTTTAGGCAATGTATTACCATTCTAGGGTTAGTACTTTTATCCTGGAGCTCGGCTCCGGGTAGCTCCGGCTCGATTTAACCCCTAGTCCTAATGCCGTTTAAACCCCCTGTTAAATGGATAATATAAATATTCCAGAGAAAAAAATATGGTTGAGAGAGACCTGCTCATGTGACTGGCAAGCCATTGACTTACTGTACTTCCTTATCCTCACTGGATGCTAATCTTGTACACTACCCCCTTAAGCACAGAGCTGGCCCCGTCATGCACAGACCCAAGTACTGTGTTTGCGTCTGTGTGCATCCACTGTATGAAATAGTATTAGCCACGCTTTACCTAGACGACAAGCCTGCCTCGGAGTTGTCAGATATATTTATTACAGAAATGTGAGTGATGTTGGGATAGAGGATTCAAAGTGAGTGGTCCCTTCACATCATATTGCCTAGCCACACCACTGTGTAGTGCAGAGCAGTGGAATCGGCTACTGCACTATCAGGCCCTGGGAGGCTGTTGACCTCCACTTTAAAAGGGGTTAGCGAAAACTTGACAGTAGCTTACAGGCAGCTCGTAGCAAGTCAAATTCTGTATTTCATATTACTACTGTATCAAAGCAAGTACTGTGTAATGACAGTACAATACCATAACATTTACTCTAAGAGGAAAAAAAATGCTACCATAATCGGAATGAATGTATTAATAAATGGATGAATTAATGACATTCTTTGAGGGACGGGTTTGTATTCACAGTATTTTACTGTAATTACAAGGTGAAAGCTCTTTGGCTGCTAGGTAAAGTGTTGAAACAGTACAGCATATTCATTTGGATTTTGTGTTTAATAAAACGGGCTTCCAAACTGGCAGCAACTACAGGGCAAAACAGACCAGAAGGACATGGCAAAGTGCTCAATCATTTAAGGTTTAAAAGGTCCCGAATAGTCATTCTGATGTAAAATAGCCTTTTTTTATTAACACATCTCCTATTTGGCATGTCTTTTGTAATGCGGCTCACAGCAGTACTGATGGATGTGTTGACATGACAACTGTGTCAGAGTTTTGAACGTCCCTTCCCCCCTTTTGTTCCATGTTAGCTGAAGCCCTAGCTAGCCAGTACCTAGGGAACACCAGACACCGATGAAAGGGGATACATAAGAATCTTTGCCATAGATTAAGCGTAAACTTTATTATATGATCTGACACCCTACAGTCATATTATGGCACTAATAGAGTAGCTATCTAGTATATAAACCACGCCCCTCCGCAAACACACCTTCTCCGATGTTTGGTTACAAGGCGATACTTATTCAAATGTGGTAAGAATAGATCAAGTTACCATTAGTGAATTAAAATGAGAGTGATGTCACCCTATCCCGGGGTGAGGGCTGTTTCCAGGACGTCTTGCGTTGGGCAGTGCCTGTGGAAAGGCCTGGGTCTTCGTTATTGTCTGGTGGAGGGGGTAGATGTGTTTACAGATGGCTGTGCAGGCTGCAGCCAGATGGCCCAGTTGGCCGCAATTCCCGCCTGCCATAGTAGTGGACGGAGCCTCTTGTTTCCTAACGTTAGGGTGTTTGACTCTGCCCACTCCGGTTGGGTCCAGTCTTTTCAGGATCAGCCATTTTAGTGCCCCAGTCCAGACGTTGTCTTCTTCTAGGACTTGGGCTGTGGCAGTCACTAAATGTTGTCAGCTGGTCAAAGACTGCTGGTCTAACGGTAATGTACCATTAATTAACATAAACATATTTAGCATCTCCAGGCCTCCACACATACAAGTAGAAATGATATATTTTCAATTTGGCAGCCTATGAAGGGGCTATGTTGAGCATAAAAGAGAATTTGAAACAGGTCCTATATGCTAGATTTAGAGTTATTTGGTAACTTTAGTTGTGAATGATACAAACCTTAGAATGTCTTAGGAATGAAAACATATGGGCTGCATGGTGCAGCTATAGGCTATTGATTTGAAAAAGTTGCAAAAAAAGCTTGCGTTCTGTTCCTTGCCTCAGGCTGCACAGCTGTTCTCATCAAGTGATCATATTTTCATCCATTAGACTATTCTCAATTGAATCTCGTATTTATTAATATGTCAAATTAGTATCAATTTAGAATGATGCATTATGAAATGGGCAGAAACGGGGGGGAGGGGGGGGACACATGGCATCTGCATTGCACGAATAGTGAATGGAAGCCGCACGCTCTCTCACCGGTCCGTTTTGTAGGCCACTTCGCTTTTATAGCTGAGCATTGTGCTTAATATGAGCAGCTGATATAGAAGACTTATTTCACTCCACACATCAACCACCGTTTTAGGAGCAGGGTCTCGCTGCCCCGACAGATGATATTCCAGCCAAACTCTGGATGCCACGGGCTCTCCAACCTTGTACCTGTACCTACCCAGTGCTTAATTTGGGAACCAAGTGAAATCTGTTCGGTAACATCGACAGTAACATGTTTTCTCAACAAAACATATTTCACTAAACTGTTGACAGCCCGTCTGCGCACTTGAGAATGGATTAAAGGAGAGAGGATATGGAAACGCATGGTGATGAGATTCTGTATAGCTGTCACCCAATTATGGAAATATAAATATGCACTATTACTAGGGTATTCAAAATAAAATTGTAAGCTGCACTGCACAATCAATGAACCGACAGCGTCTCCAAGGGCTTGCTATATGTTCTCTCCCACACTCATTGATAGCAATTTTGGAGTATAGCATAAAGTAAACAGTCCATCCAGTATGCATAATACAGTCCACACTCATAGGGGATTCCTCAAATGTATTTAGTTTGAGTATAGGCTATTGGCTAGACCAATTATGTACCAAAGACATCTTAAATCAGTTTTGTTTTGTCTTTTTCTGCCATGCATAATATGCAATAGGCCATGTATTGTTAAATAGCACAATCATAACCTTAAAAAGTGCTGTCCATTTTGTTCTGTTAGGCTTTGAAACATCCACAACCACCATGTTTTACACTCGTTGGACTAGTTAACCGTAAGGTTGCAAGATTGAATCCCATAGCTGACAAGGGAAAAATCTGTCGTTCGGCCCCTGAACAAGGCAGTTAACCCACCGTTCCTAGGCCGTCATTGAAAATAAGAATGTGTTCTTAACTAACTTGCCTATTTAAATAAAGGTGTTAATAATAAAATAAAAAAATAAAAAAATTAGAAAAGAGAAAAAAAAGGCTAAATCGGCGTCCAAAAATACCGATTTCCGATTGTTATGAAAACTTGAAATCGGCCCAAATTAATCGGCCATTTTATGATTAATCGATCGACCTCTAGTTGTAGCGAAACATCACTCCTGGGATCATCACAGTCATCTTGTTCAGGTGCTTTTTGGGTCTGCTCAAGTCCTGCAGGGGGAGGAGGAACAAACCTCAAAGTGGGCAGACACACCTGGAAGCCCGTGACACATAGGTCCATGTCGGCACTCCCCTGTGGTCTGCTGGCTCCAGGCATAGGCTGGTGTCTTTGGTCCTGCCTCCTTGCCTCTGGTGGTAATGCGGTCTGGTCTACTCCGGGTGGTTGGCAGTCTGCTGGTCCAGGTTTGGTCGGTGGCGGCCTGAGGAGGGCAGATGGAAAAAAAGAAAGGCAGGGGAGGGCTGCAGGCCAAGGGTAGAGGGTGTAAGGCTCGCCTCAAGGCAGCACTCCACTCGCCTCAAGGCCTGCATTCTGTCGTGTCCTCAGGCACCTGGTCTGTTAGTGGTTCTGGATGTTGTGGGTGTCCGGGCTACTCCGTGGACTTGGGGAGTCAGGTCGGGCGTGGTCAAGCCACTTCCTTTTCCGTATTCCCCAGTCAAGCCATTGTTACTGTTGCTGCCTCCTGGTCCGTCCAAAGAAAATTATAGAAAAAAGAGTAGGGAAAGGGATACAAGCCCTGAAAATCTCCACTCCGCAGGGTTTTGCATAATCAAGAGAAACGAGTCAATTTAAAACATGATTTAGGGCTTGCTGCCACTCCAAATCAGTCCCCTATACAGTTTAAATTGACAGAGCACAACCAAATAAACTCTGCAAAAGAGAAAATGTCTCACTGTCAACTGCATTTATTTTCAGCAAACTTAACATGTCTAAATATTTGTATTAACATAAGATTCAACAAATGAGACAAACTGAACAAGTTCCAGAGACATGTGACTAACAGAAATGGAACAATGTGTCCCTGAACAAAGGGGGGATAAAAAGTAACAGTCAGTATCTGGTGTGGTCACCAGCTGCATTAAATACTGCAGTGCATCTCCACCTAATGGACTGCACCAGATTTTCCCGTTTTCTACTGTCGTGGTAATTTCCTGTATTACTAAACATTGAGAAAGGAAACCACACACAAGTCAGAGTTATTTTATAAAGTCCATCTTTAATTATATGAGCTTTATCATAGCCCTGTGACTCTCAGATCAATTCAGTGTCTATAAATGAATTCTCTGAGAGTGCTTACAAAACAATTCTTAGTATCATTTATAGCCAAGACACACCCATCTCAACTCACATGACGAAACACAAATCTTAGGAACAGTTCACAAATAACCTTTTACTTGAAAGAGGAGTATCCCATAGCCAGATAGCATTAGCTATAAATGATCGTTCAGTTTGGTCTCCTAAGCGAAGTTCCTATCTCGTTCTTGGTACAACATAGTACCAAACCATTACCTCATCCAATGGCATATATCAATGGTCAATTCTAGATACTCCCATCTCAAAAACCATCCCTCCTGGACAAGATCAGAAAAGACAGTGAGCCTCTTAGGTCATATACTAGATCAAGATAAGGGCAACCTCAGAGGGGACATACAATAGTTACAGACACATTCCCATAAGAAGACAAGCCTCCATTCTGTCCTCCTCCCCTTCTGATATTCTTCATAGCATCACATGGTTTAACAGATACATTGACATATGAAGACAAGCCTGACCTCTCCCCTCTCTGGGGCCCAAGTAACTTTCCCACATAAGCATACTTATGAAAATTGATAAAACATGTTATTTATCAATGTTACCTAACTAATTCAGATGCTGCTACCACATCACGCACAGAGTGAACAGTATGGCTAGTGGCATTGTCATGCTGGAGGGTCATGTCCGGATGAGCCTGCAGGAAGGGTACCACATTAGGGAGGAGGATGTCTTCCCTGTAACGCACAGCGTTGAGATGGACTGAGCTTGTCATTGCAGGCAGATGATGCTGTGCCAGCAGTACGTGTGTTTCAGGCCATAGCCGCCCACCTACCCGTACGTACACAGCAGTGCACTGTGGGAAGGAGATGAGAAGTCAGAGGACCAGGGAGGGTTGGATGTATGCTGTGCATCATAATCCTGGAGTGGAACCAATGTGAGAAATGTACACAGATTTTTTTGTATTATCAACAGTAAAATACTCAAACGTTTTACTGCATCATACAGTGCATTGTGGGAAAATGTGGGCAGGGAAATAATTGCTGTATTTCGAGTGGTACTGTAATTCATCCTCACAGTACCATATCTTTGCCAAAAACCATTTTGACCAGTAGTGGGTGCATGGTATTGTTGTTTCTGGCTCATTAACACATTGAGGTGTGCCTTGTAAGAAGCTATATTTGTTGCACCCGTTAGTAAGAATGCTGTACCAATTTAACTCCTAAACTCAACAAAAAAAGACAGGGTCCTGAAAAAGGAATGTTTCTTTCAAAGATAATTTGTAAAAATCCAAATAACTTCAGATATTCACTGTAAAGGGATTTCCATGCTTGTTCTATGAACCATAAACATGCACCTGTGGAAAAGTCATTAAGACACTAACAGCTTACAGACAGTAGGCAATTAAGGTCACAGTTATGAAAACTTAAGACACTAAAGAGGTCTTTCTACTCACTCTGAAAAACATCAAAAGAAAGATGTCCCTGCTCATCTGGGTGAATGTGCCTTAGGCATGCTGCAAGGAGGCATGAGGACTGCAGATGTGGCCAGGGCAATAAATTGCAATGTCCATACTGTGAGACGCCTAAGACAGCGCTACAGGACGGACAGCTGATCGTCCTCGAAATGGAAGACCACGTGTAACACCTGCACAGGATCGGTACATCCGAACATCACACCTGCGGGACAGGTACAGGATGGCAACAACAACTGCCCGAGTTAAACCAGGAGTGCACAATCCCTCCATCAGTGCTCAGACTGTCCGCAATAGGCTGAGAGAGGCTGGACTGAGGGCTTGTAGGCCTGTTGTAAGGGAGGTCCTCACCATTACCGGCAACAACATCACCTATGGGCACAAACTCACCGTCTCTGGACCAGACAGGACTGGCAAAAAGTGCTCTTCACTGATGAGTCACGGTTTTGTCTCACCAGGGGTGATGGTCGGATTCGTGCTTATCGTCGAAGGAATGAGCGTTACACCGAGGCCTGTGCTCTGGGGAAGGATCGATTTGGAGGTGTAGGGTCCGTCATGGTCTGGGGCGGTGTGTCACATCATCATCGGACTAAGCTTGCAATCTCAATGCTGTGCGTTACAGGGAAGACATCCTCCTCCCACATGTGGTACCCTTCCTGCAGGCTCATCCTGACATGACCCTCCAGCATGACAATGCCACCAGCCATACTGCTCGTTCTGTGCATGATTTCCTGCAAGACAGGAATGTCAGTGTTTTGCCATGGCCAGCGAAGAGCCCGGATCTCAATCCCATTGAGCACGTCTGGGACCTGTTGGATCGGAGGGTGAGGGCTAGGGCCATTCCCCCCAGAAATGTCCGGGAACTTGCAGGTGCCTTGGTGGATGAGTGGGGTAACATCTCACAGCAAGAACTGTCAAATCTGGTGCAGTCCATTAGGTGGAGATGCACTGCAGTACTTAATGCAGCTGGTGGCCACACCAGATACTGACTGTTACTTTTGAACCCCCTTTTGTTCAGGGACACATTATTCAATTTCTGTTAGTCACATGTCTGTGGAACTTGTTCAGTTTATGTCTCAGTTGTTGAATCTTGTTATGTTCATACAAGTATTTACATGTTAAGTTTGGTGAAAATGAATGCAGTTGACAGTGAGAGGACGTTTATTTTTTCGCTGAGTTCATGTTGAACTGTTTATCAATGATATAACATTATGCATTGTTTAAAGTACTTTAGGTAAGAAACTTGGCTTGTCCCAGTAGTGGTGTAGAGTTGTAGTGACATGTTTTGGAATTTAGAGATCTATTATTTTGAATGCTAGAAAGTGAACAACAGTATGATAAAATATACACAAAAGTATGTCCACTTCAAATTAGTGGATTCTTCTTTTTCAGCCACACCTGTGTCTGACAAGTGTAAAAAAAAAAATAGAGCACACAGCCATGGAATCTCCATAGACAAACATTGGCAGTAAAATGGCCTACTGAAGGGCTCAGTGACTTTCAACGTGGCACCGTCATAGGATGCCACCTTTCCAACAAGTCAGTTCATCACATTTCTGCCCTGCTAAAGCTTCCCCGGTCAACTGTAAGTCCTGTTATTGTAGAGTGGAAACATCTAGGAACAACAACGGCTCAGCCGCGAAGTGGCTGGAGTGGTGCAAAGCTCGCCGCCATTGGACTCTGGAGCAGTGGAAACACGTTCTCCTGAGTGATGAGTCACACTTCACTATCTGACAGTCCAACAAGCTAATCTGGGTTTGGCGGATGCCAGGAGAATGCTACCTGCCCGAATGCATAGTGTCACCCCCTTAGTTCCAGTGAAGCAAAATCTTATTGCTACAGCATACAATGAAATTCTAGACCAGGCCTGGGAAATTATTTTCCATTGAGGGCCACATAATATATTTTTGCCAGAATCACATTACAGGATTATACATCATGTGCATGACTGTGTTGACAGACATATCGACTGTAAATGACATGCTACTTATTTTACTTTAACATTCACAGAAATTAGCCACATCCATGTTCTCCTTTTGGTAGGCATTTTCATTATTAAAACATGCAAAGTACACAGAGGGAAAATTTCACTTTGCATTCAGCACCACGAACAGAACTCTTGTTAACAGGTATGCACAAACACACCAGAAAGAGAGAGCTCAACATTACATTTAAACTACTAAGTGTGAGGAGTGAAGTCTGATGGGCATTGACTAGAGTAGTGAACTTCGGTATAGTTTTTTGGTATGCGCAGGATTGCTAAGAGGTGAGTCAGTAAGAGATGATCTATGCCTTGACCTGTTATATTTAAGCACTGAAAATGTCTGTCCACATACATAGGTTGACCCAAACAGTACAAACATCTTCTGAGCATGACTCCTAATCTTCGGAAAGTTGTTCATCAAGAGAGGCATAGAACCTTGTCAGTGACATTGGAGAACTATTCAAAACAATCACTGCATCAGACTGAAGATCAATGAGTTCAAGTTGCAGGTCAGTGGGAGCGTTATCCACATTGAAGGTGAAAGGAGACGAAACCAACAGCATGTCATTTTCAAACACTTTGAAATCCTAAAACGATGAGAAAATTCACCATTCAAAGCACGCAGCAGTAATGTATACTTCTCCCGCTGGTCATCTGACAGGGAACAGACTAGTAATGTCGGAAGGTGAGTGATATTGTTGGCTTCTACTTGGCGGATCAGGAGGAGTAATTTTCCCTTGAAGGCTTTGACAAGGCTGTACATCTGATGTGCAAAAAGGCCCTTCCCTTGTACAGTAGTTTGGAATTCAGTTATTCCATGAGGGCCATGATGTCCACAGTGAAGGCAAAAATCAGCCAACCATTCTAAATCTTGCAGTTGAAACAGGAAAGGGCCTTCCCCAAACTGTTGCCACAAAGTTGGAAGCACAGAAAAGTCTAGAAATCCACATATTTTCCTTTCATGTGCAAAAACTCTGCAATCTCTGACTTCTGGTCCCACAACCTTTTAAGCACCTTCCCGAACTCAGCCATCTCACATTTGTGTGGTAGGGGAGATCTGCATCACCGACTCTGTCTCTTCCAACAATGAGACAAACTGCCTGTGGTTTAAAAATGTTGCTCTTATGAAGTTGTAAGACGTCGCTGGAATACTAACCAACGGTACTGGGATTCATCATTACGCACACCTGGCACTCATCATTACGCACACCTGGCACTCATCATTACACACACCTGGCACTCATCATTGCGCACACCTGGCACTCATCATTACACACACCTGTTAATCATTATGATTTGCACCTGGACTTCATTACCTTCATCATTTCCTCTTCTTTATGTGTCACTCTCTTATGCTCACTCACCAGTTGGTGTTATTCTTGTGTACTGGCGTGTAGCCACATGGAATTGTCTCGTTCATGTTTTTGTTGTTTTATTGAACATTGCACCTGCTTCCCGGCTCACAGCTCCATTATTACACACTTTAGTGACTGCATCACACAGCATGGCTCATTTTCAGAACACATTTACAGAGCACCTCCTGATGAATAATACAATGCAGGAAAATAATTTTCTGATCTGGGTTCAGCTCAGCTCAGCTACTTGATCTTGTATCCTTTTCAAAAGGCCAATGTTTTTCCTGTGAAGTTTGGGCACCCATCAGTGGTCACACTGGACATCTTTTCAAAACTTAGTCCCAGCTTTGCCACACACTTATTAACCTCCTCCAATAAATATTCTCTGTATTTCCAAAGTCTGTGGTTATGCCTGGTAAGAATATCAACAGCTGTGCTTTGTCACGTGCATCACTGCTCTCATCCAGGGCCAAGGAGAAATATATATTTCTTTACCTTGTCTTTCAACTGTTGTTCCATTTTTTTCTGCGATGTCCTCAACATGCCACGTCACTGTTCGTCTTGACAGGGAAACATTTTCAAACAGCTCCTTCTTGTCGGGGCAAAGTATTGCTTCAGAGTCAACAAAACATTCTTTAATGAATTTGCCCTCTGTGAATGGCTTGCTATGTTTAGCGATTTTGTGGGACAGTACATGGCTAGCACTCGCAATTCCATTGTTTACTGAATGCAATTTTGTGAAAAGTCCTTGCTGCCTTTGCAACTGAGAAAGCAACTCTTTCGAAGCACCTGCACTCTGCTCAGAAGACATATTCCTATATTTCTCTGCATGTTTCGTCTGGAAGTGTCGGGACAAGTTGCGAATGGTAGGTCAATATTTTTTTTGACCTAGTTACAATAACACAGCATTTCAGCATGTTTTGCCATTTCTGTATAACAAAAAAAAATTGACTACAAAAGGTGGCTCTTTTACAATGGGGGTCAATGGGAAAGAATGTTTGTTTTCCCCGATTTTGGGGCGTGGTCGAGGGGAATTCCTTCTTCTGACATGAACACAGACTCGGAGTATCAACTCCTAGCTGAATTCTACGTCACTGCTACGGACAAATCACATGCCATCAATCATCTAAAGTCATCTCAAATAATGAATTAATAGAGTTCTGTTTGCCATAGATGGCTAAGGTGAATATGGGATGAAAGGCGAGTTCCTACCGCGTTCAGGAAGCCAAGATAGAGCTCTGTGTGACGTGGGGGCAGACATTTTGATCAAGAGAGACCTTTATAAAAAATATGCACATAAAATAATGTATTTTTACAGTTATAAGGAAGGTGAAATCTTATAGTTAAGTTGTTTTGTAGTTTCATTATACTATATTTGGAAAACATATGTCATTTCAAGCCTTATTAAAACAGTTTTGTTGAATAGGAAGAAATACATCATATAAAATATTTCATATTTTTTATATTGTTATCATATTTGTACTGTGTACTTGAGCTTGTGTCCTCAAAAGTGACTATGCCTCAGGAGTTTATAACAATTTTTCCAGAAAGGTGAGATTTTAACCTTTCTTGGAGTATGCAGCATTACTAGTGTTTGTTTATAGCCCTCTCATGAATAATAAATAATCACTTTTGGGGATGATGTAGATTACATTCCCCCCTGTTACAAAGGCATAGGTGTGCCTGTGTCAGTTAATACAGCACGGCTTGGAACGCTGCCCATCCAATCAGCATCCAGGATCCAACCAACCTGTTTTATAATAAAGACAATTATTGGCTAATCACACCCGTTTAGTATGTTATACATTTTTTGGATTCCATTGATAATTCAGAGTGTCTAAATCCAAAGTGTCACTTCGTGTTACTCAATTTAATTTGCACATTGTGAGCGAAATTATGAATCAATAAACTGTAAATAATAGATTTCAGGACCTGTGGCCTCCGTTCAAGAAAATTCTCAATAACCTAAAATACAATATCTCATTGGTGTTACTACTGCTACTGGTGACACAATGCTATCCTAATGGTAAAAAAAGTAAGTTATTAAACTGCCATATTCGTTGGGAAGATATACCCAAATACATACTAGAAAAAATAAGTTCATTTTGTTCCAAAATGCCATGCCCAAATGCCACCGCAATCCAAGAACGACCCTTATGTTAGCTAGAGTGGTAATGAGTCTGGTGCGTCTGAAAGGGAATTGTGTGTGTGTGTGTGTGTGTGTGTGTGTGTGTGTGTGTGTGTGTGTGTGTGTGTGTGTGTGTGTGTGTGTGTGTGTGTGTGTGTGTGTGTGTGTGTGTGTGTGTGTGTGTGTGTGTGTGTGTGTGACAGATGGATACATAGGAATTTGCCTCATGTTTAGTTTGTGCCAAAGCGAGGTCCTGTGACAATGTGGATAAAAAGTGGAGGAATGTCAGACATAGAATTGAACAATTCTCAGATTTATTAGAGGCCAAATTATTCATCTGGAGAGCTGAGTATATAGTATTTTCTCTTACTTCCTCTGAGCACAACCATCAGGCACATTTTATTTCTGCAGTAGTAGGCTATTTAGATTATTATCTGTGAGCATCAATAAGTGTTGCATCATGTTGCCATGTAAAAACAAAGTGTGAAGTAGTCAATAATATATATTTCTCCACCTCACTAAAAACTATTTCTATTTGTCAGGGATACTCACGGCAATAGAGGGGAAAACAACTATGCTTACAACTCTAACTGCTGTAAACAATGTCACGACTACTTGTGTTAGTCTCTCCTGCCTGGAGCAGCAAATAGCCATGGCGTCATTGTTGTTGTGTGTCTTGTTCAATGTCACAAACCCCTGGAGGTGGTTAACCTTTAATAGCAATAACAGCCAGGCTGGATGTGAGCAGTCGTGAAACGCTGCACTGCTGGGAGTGGGGCTGGATGGGTAGGGAGGGATGGGATGGGACTGGGGGACTAGGAAGACAGCAGACTATGATAGGCTATGACTCACAGGAGGGTGGTGGCACCTTAATTGGGGAGGACGGGCTGGGGGTAATGGCTGGAGCGGAATGGTATCAACGACATCAAAACACATGGTTTCCATGTGTTCAATGCCATTTAATTATCTTCGTTCCAGCAATTATTATGAGCTGTCCTAGGGCTGTGGCGGTCGTGAAATTCTGTCAGCCGGCGATTGTCAAGCAAATAACTGCCGGTGTCACGGTAATTTCTCCCCAATTAACATAAACACATTGAGCATGTCTAATAAATCCATTTAAATAGCCTACACTATCATAATAAATCCATGATTTATTTTCGACAGGTCTAAAGAAACATGATATGAAGAAAATATAGTCTAGTTCAGAAGGACATAAGAGCCTGAGTTCATCTTTATATTAGACCCTGATCTGGATATGCCATATTTCTGTGGGCTACACCAGTTCATTTAGCAGACAAGATTTGCTTAGAATTTCATGGCATTATTTTAGATTATTTTATAGTGTAAAGAATAAAATTGAACATTGCTGAATGAAATAGAAAGGATATTTTCTCAAAACGATTTGAGGGAGTGCACGCATGCGGCCATTCCGTGTTGAGCGGCTAACAAAGAAACTGGTCCTCCTGTCTGCTTCATTTAGAGGTATTGATGCAACTTTAGTTGCGATACAAACGTTGGGCTGTATGTTTTGATTTTGAATACATTCTGAGGCTCCATGATGCGACTCTAACGATGATTTGAAAAAAGTTGCGTGAAAGGCATGAGCTCTGCTTTGATTTTTGGCTCTCTCAGATATCTCAATTCTTACTAGCCAATGCCATCACCCGATCGGGTCCTACTCACAGGCTACAAGTGAAGACCGACACATCGGGGATGCAACTGCACGTGTCTTTATTGTTTTCCAAGGCGCATTTTGAAGATTTTGGAAGAACTGTCCACATTTCGTCAGCCAACAGGATAAGTAGGCCTAACGAACCTCAAAAGCACTAGCCTATGTCAATCTACTATCCTCATAGTACAAAAGTTGACCTATTCTGTGCGAGAAATAAATATTCAAAACATAGTCTGGGACAGTTGTGGGATGCGATAGATTCCAAATTAATACAACCACTATCAAAAAAAATGTTGTTTTTTTTTAAAAATACAATGAGGCTACAGATCAGAACGTTTAACTTAAAATGTTGCACTAAGCACAGCAATGCACTCACGGCAGTAGGCTATAAGTGTGAATGTTCCAAAATGGAATCAATTAGCGGGAAAACACCATTCTCAAAAGTCACCGCAAATGCAATTATGCATGTGATGCTTTTATTATAAAGGTGCATTTTTATGGTGAAAATGACCTTCCCCAAACTTTAAACTCACGTGCCGTGTATGTATGCCAGTTAGGCTCTACACCCGTTTTAAAGCGGATTAATCTTTATCAAAAACATATAGGCCTACTGTATGAGCTAGGCTACATGAGGTGTGCGACTATGATTAGAAAAAGTCCCCTTACTGCACTCAAGCTGGGCATCATTCACAAGTGATAGGCTAATATTGTCACCCATCAGACTATTCTTGATTAAATCTTGTCTTTACATGTACTAAATAATATATGCAAAATTAGTTTTGATTTATAATATACCCTTATCATGCACCTGTCTCAAAACAGGAGCAGGGGAAAAATACATCTACTTAAATAGCGAATGGCGGACTCTTTTCCTGTGGTTGATTTTCATGCCAGCCAGGTAGGCTATACTCCTATTGTAAAGTGTCACGCCCTGACCTTAGAGCGCCTTTTTATGTCTCTATTTAGTTTGGTCAGGGTGGGCATTCTATGTTTTGTTATCTATGATTTTTGTATTTCTATGTTTTGGCCGGGTATGGTTCTCAATCAGGGACAGATGTCTATCGTTGTCTCTGATTGGGAACCATACTTAGGTAGCCCGTTTTCCCTCCTTTCTTGGTGGGAACTTTGTTTAGGGCACATGGCCTTTGAGCATCACGGTTTGTTTTGTAGTGTTTATTGTTTTGTTCGGCGTCATTTTGATTAAATAAAAGAAAATGTACGCTCACAACGCTGCACCTTGGTCCTTTCCTTTCAACAGCCGTGACATAGAGAGGCAATGTGCTTAATATTTGGAAAATTGAGAAATAAATTGTTTGATTAGATTTTCGATTACATTTGCATTGATGTCAGAGTTATTAGAGGGACAATGGAGTGCTGAGTACCAGGCAGTTAGCAAGTTTGATAGGATACTAATGACCATCAGCAGCATCAGAGCTTGGCGAAGCCTAGTTTTTGTGACTAAACGGTCACGTGGAATTTGACTGCGATCATGACTTGTGATTGCCGGTGTGGCAGTGATATTGTCACCGTAACAGCACTAAGCTGTCCTCCCCTCAGCAGCCTCATGTGGCTATGATAGTGCCATATGTGACCGACTAGCTCAAATCGGTCTGATGTAGCAAAACATTTAATTGTGTTTTTTGTATTGGATAAAAGTAGAGACCCAGCTACAAAATGGTATATCATACACTGCATTTGAGGAACAATGGGAAAGTTATTATGCTTTGAAAGTTGATAAACTTGTAAACTCACTTTTGAGAAAATGGCCTTTGAATGTTTTGGTACTACTACTGGAGAGCCCTTTGTCTACACCCATTCAGCATCGTTCACACCTTAAACTTTAGCCCCACTAATCTCTTTAAGTGTTGATCCGAGCATTCTGTACTAACAGCAGTCAAGCACCCAAACTAACTTGCTAGCTACTTCCGTACACAAATTACTTGCAGAGTTATGTTATCCAGAGCATTGGTGACTGCAACTCTGCTGTCAGATTGTCCGTTGATCCGAACGTTCTGACCTCACAACGGAAGTCAAGCACCCAAGCTAACTAACTAACATTGGCTAGCTTTCTAGCTACTTCCAGACACAAATGATTGAACACCCCATTCTGACTATTTTACTCACCCTAGCAGAGCTGGTTTGGCGGTTTTCATGTTAACCAGAGCGATGGTGACTGTAACTGTGCTGCTGGCAACATTTGAATTACTTTTTTGCTGACGTTTACTGACACCAGCCATAATCAACAGATGTTGAGCTTTCGTAATTTCATCAGTATTTCTGCGCTCTGGCACACTCAGACAAGAGTGCTCTGAAATCGGAGTAGATGGCCAGACTGAATTTATGAACGCTCCCAAAATGGTTAATTGCATAGTGGAGTCTATTAAAACATGTAGATAGCTATCTAGCTAAACAATTAACCATAATCCCACCTCATGACGTTACTACCCTGCATGAATCTGCAGGCAGCTAACCAACCGGGTTCAATTTTAGCTAGCTACCATTAGGCTATAGCTAGCCAAGCAAATGGCTCTGAGATATGAATAATCATCCACGTAACGTTAGCTAGCGAGACAGCCAGCTAACTTTAGCTAGCTAACAGTACACTAACTTGAAATGAAACGTGTAACATCTGAAAATATAGCTAGCTAGACTTTTTTACCCGTATACATCATAGATGGACACGTCTCCTGTCGGATGCCATGGTTGCCCTTAGTTTGAAGATGTAATCCGGAGACAAGTGTTTTCTCCATCTCCTTAGCTATCATACTCGAATTCCACTGATTTCAAATCTTGGTCCCCCAGAAAGTAGAGAGCATCACTTATGCAGTTTTACAACATGATACATTAAAATAAGCTTTACCTAGACATACTAACCAGATTAAATAGACAGAAGCATGCTTTATGGCAGACCAATCCAACCTCATCTCTCGGCATGTCTAGTCCACTCATTATCTTAGCCAATCATGGGTAGGGGAAGGTTGATATCTTTTTCTGTGGCTAAACCAACTAGGCTCATAATTATACACTTTTATTCATATTTTCAGATGGCATACACGTTTGTTATTAAGGCACATGAAAGTTCACATGTTCGAGAAGGCATTTCAGCCAAACAAACACATTTTGATTTAAAAAAAAGTTATCATTCTTCAAAACGGCTCTCCTGTGAAGTAGTGACCCATGGCATACGTCTAGTTTCCTGAAACGTATCACAAATGTTGGGATGTGTGACAGTGGAATGAGGCCACAGCTGAGAGGGTAAGGGGAGGAACAGAGTGGTTGTGACTAGGGCTGTCCCCTACAAAATTTGGTCGACCGACAGTCATCTGTTCTTTTGACCAATCGATTGGTCTAAATGTTCTTACGTGTTTTTTTTTCATATACAGACACACCCTATGTTTTAATAAAATCAACATATATGTAGGCTACTGAGTTTGTCGGATCTTTCCCCCTCCTCCTGCTGCTGCTAGCCTTCTGTTTTTCTCCTGAAGTTGCTGGTAATGGGCTACACCAGCGGTCGGCAACCTTTTCCATTTGGAGTGCCAATTTATCGCTTCTACTACGTGCCAGTTACGATTTTCATAATCACATTTTCGCGGGACAGTTTAAATTAATTTATAATAAAGTCTTTATATCTCAAAATCAATGTCAGGTGGTTCCTCAAAATTTGAAATGAAAATAATACAAATCTAAAAGTAACTTCTATTTCCATTGCCAATATGTACAATTTGCCTACATAAAGCCAACAAATAAAAACATTGCACCCTGCAGGTAGACAATATCCTGATAAAAATAAATATTCTATAAATCATATTGGCTGTGCATGGCCTGTCTGCAATGAACTTGAAACATTGTATCAGCTATCAACTTGGTCCAGCTCTAAGTTGGTGCTAGCAAACTTACAACAATATATAAAATATATTGATCCCTCAGTTTCCCGTGCCCGTAAGCTCCTGACAGACCTAGCTGTAGGCTTTTTGCGCAAGGGATAAGAAGTAATTAGGTAGGCCTATTTTATGACGTTTACACGGGATCAGAGCATGACATTTTTTTCCCCTTTCATGCTGAGTGGGCATCAAAAGGGAGAGAGCTGGAAATAATTTTCAAATTGGCTACATTGAGAAACTAATGTCATTCTCAATGCATGTAAAAACAGACTTTGCTCACTTGCTGTTTGAGGTGAAAAATTACTTTGAGAAGCTCCACAGTGGGCACATTCATAGGCCTACATTTGCTCGCAGGCCAGGTAGCTTAGAACTACTTCTATACGTAATCAGGTGCATTTCCTTTCTGAAGATTTACAGTAGAGCTCCAAAACAAAGACAATTAATAAATTGACAACTTGTAAATGGAATGAAATTAACCAAAACCTGTTTCTCACAAGTGTAGACTAGGCTGTGTGCTCTGCAAACAACCTGTCCACTCCAACAATGAGAATGTTAAGACTGTCATAATAATATATTGAATGCATTAATAGAAATTACTGTCACTAAACAAACATTGTAGATTAGAAATTATGGGAATGAACTGGCCTACTACTACTAGTGTGCCATCTCCACAGCCTCTGCAATGGATTAGTCCACACAGACAGGCGTGAATCAGACAGGTGTCTCGTGTGCCATAAAAAAAGTATATATATTTGTGACTGCTTGACTAAAAAAATCTCGATCAACCAACAGCCTATCGACCAAACAAATGACCAGTCGACTAAATGGGCTCAGCCCTAGTTGTGACGCTCCGATTTCTTTTAACCAGAGGAAAGACAGGGCTCCTAGTGTACAATGAGAGGACAGTTAAAGTTTTCTGGGACACAGGTGTTGTACTACAAGTCCTTTTTGAAGATGAGGGGAGAGGTGGGTGAAGGTGCCGAGAGTGATGTGATTGTCCTGTCTGCTCTGAGACAGAAAATGTGAAATTCAGAGCAGGAGTGAAGTAAACTGTGTTTAGGAGATGCATTCAACAGTAGGAAACTGTTAATGTATACGAGAGGGACCATATGGAAAAAGTAACATTTAAAATATGTTTTTAGATACAAAATGTAGGATATACAGTATGTGAAAAAAATGTCATTGGCAAAATAATTGTATTATTTTAATTGTATTATATTAAGGAATGTATTTCAAATGTATATCACATTATAGGTTAAATGCATCGGAAAATGTATTTAAAAATGAATTCTGAAATACATTAAAGAATGTATTTAAGAATATATTTTCACTTTTGTAGTAAAAAGAGCCGAACTTCCCGTCCCTATCATTTTATAGTATTTTGTAAGAAATATATATTTTGTTAAAATATATGGCAAATATAAAACATTTGCCAAATCATATTGTAACAGTTCAACTTTAGTAGGCTCTTTGGTATCACATGCACTTAAGTCATACTCATTAAGACTGCAGAACAGGCAGTGTACAAGCGTAACCTTTAATCTTCTTCTTCTGTTTTGGTATCATGGCGTTCACACATTTGTTTGTGCATCACGCTACCTACTATGTGTATAGTCGATCACGGTACATTTTGTGATACAAAAATAAAAAGGGGGAAAGGAAGAAATTGCACCACTGACAAACCCTACACCTTTATAACACGACTAATATATAGATATACACACATGCACACACTACCGGTCAAAGGTTTTAGAACACCTACACATTCAAGGGTTTTTCTTTATTTTTATTATTTTCTACTTTGCAGAATACTAGTAAAAACATCAAAACTATGACATAACACATATGGAATCATGTAGTAACCAAAAACATGTAAAACAAATCAAAATATGTTTTATATTTGAGATTCTTCAAATAGCCACCTATTAGCCACCTTAATGACAGCGTTGCACACTCTTATCATTATCTTAACCAGCTTCAACTGGAATGCTTTTCCAACAGTCATGAAGGAGTTCCCACATGCTGATTACTTGTTGGCTGTTTTTCCTTCACTTTGCAGTTCGACTCATCCTAAACCATCTCAATTTGGTTGAGGTCAGGGGATTGTGGAGGCCAGGTCATCTGATGCAGCACTCCCATCACTCTCCTTCTTGGTAAAATAGCCCTTACACAGCCTGGAGGTGTGTTGCGTCATTGTCCTGTTGAAAAACAAATGATAGTCCCACTAAGCGCAAACCAGATGGGATGGCGTATCGCTGCAGAATGCTGTGGTAGCCATGCTGGTTAAGTCACAGACAGTGTCACCAGCAAAGCACCCCACACCATAACACCTCCTCCTCCATGCTTTATGGTGGGAAATACACATGCAGAGATCATCCTTTCACCCACACCGTGTCTCACAAAGACACTGCGGTTGGAACCAAAAATATCCAATTTGGACTCTAGACCAAAGGATACATTTCAACCGGTCCAATGGCCATTGCTCGTGTTTATTGGCCCAAGCAAGTCTCTTCTTATTATTGGTGTTCTTTAGTTGTGGTTTCTTTGCAGCAATTTGACCATGAATGCCTGATTCACAGTATCCTCTGAACAGTTGATGTTGAGATGTGTCTGTTACTTCAACTCTGTGAAGCATTTATTCTGGCTGAATTTTCTGAGGCTGGTAACTCTCTAAAGAACTTATCCTCTGCAGCAGAGGTAAATCTGGGTCTTCCATTCCTGTGGCAGTCCTCATGAGAGCCAGTTTCATCATAGCGCCTGATGGTTTTTGAGACTGCACTTGAAGAAACTTTCAAAGTTCTTGAAATTTTCGTATTGACTGACCTTCATGTCTTAAAGTAATGATGGACTGTCATTTCTCTTTGCTTATTCGAGCTGTTCTTGCCATAATATGGACTTGGTCTTTTACCAAATAGGGCTATCTTCTGTATACCCCTACCTTGTCACAACACAACTGATGGTCTCAAATGCATTATGAAGGAAAGAAATTCCACAAATGAACTTTTAAGAAGGCACAGCTGTTATTTGAAATGCATTCCAGGTGACTACCCCATGAAGCTGGTTGAGAGAATGCCAAGATTGTACAAAGCTGTCATCAAGGCAAAGGGTGCCTACTTTGAATAATGTCAAATATAAAATATATTTGGATTTGTTTAACACTTTTTTGGTTAATACATGATTCCATATGTGTCATTTCATAGTTCTGATGTCTTCACTATTATTCTACAATGTAGAAAATAGTAAAAATGAAGAAAAACCCTTGAATAAGTAGGTGTTCTAAAACTTTTGACCGGTAGAGTATATGTACAGTACCAGTGTTTAAATCAATAAAAAAATGTATAAAAAAACACTTGTAATTATTTAATTAAGTTGAAGCAAGGTTTTTACTATTGTAAATGTTTTAACCTCTAGAGTAGGAAAACATGTTTTTTACAAAGTTGAACATGTGATAATTATGACAGAATGTTCCATTTCTTTTTAATTCACCATGTTTAGGCTTGTTGGGCCCAAACATGATCTCCATTGATCAATACGTAAAGAGTAATTGAAGAAGCCGCATTAGGAACCACTTTGGCCAACCTGTAGAGTAGATGTCATAGCCATGCATTTCTGGAATATTGTCAGGTGGTACATGCATTTGAGCAAAGATGCAAAATGTATCTAGATGTATTTGAAATACATTTTAGAGGGGAGAATATCATAAAATGTAGAGAGTAAGGAAAAATGGTGCTTGGAGGGGAAAAGCCTCAATGGTCTTGCCAAACATCCGTTTGCAACGATATAGAACTTGGTTCCCAGCTCTAGGACTCCATCCAAGCAGAGATAAGTCAGTTCAGTAGTAATAGCAGTTTGACCACACACCAGTCCCTTTTCAGGCCTGGCCAGAATGCAGCAGCCAGTAATGAGATTTCAGACTCACAAATTATGTTGTGCCTACAGGCGGTCCAGGCCCTCACTAAGTCATCCAATATGTCCAATCTTCTGGGACGCACCTTTTGAGGCTGTGAGGCAACTGCTTTAAAAGAGCGAACTGCGTCATCTTAGTTTTTGCAGGCCTTTGATGAAGTTGGATGTGGAGCTTTTTCTTTGCAGACTGCACAGTGCGAGCTGTCTCTTCTCTTCAACCCAGGGGCCCTGGAGGGCCAGCATCTCTCTCTCTCTCTCTCTCTCTCTCTGAGCCAGCTCCTGAAACACAACCCAAACCAAGACACACTGCTGACTCTGACCTGAATGTATCAAACCCTTGCCCCCTCCCCCCTTCTACTATCTACACAGGAGCAGCTGCATTTGTGTTGGACAGGAGTCAGCAGGGAAACACAGTCTTCATAACATCTTTGAAATTGATACTGTGTGCTGGAAAAAGTCAGGTAGTATCCATTGTTTAGATTTTAGGGAGTCATTGCTCTGCTGTAATGGAAAAACATTTGGATGACCTGAAGTAGCACTTTTGGTTTTCATGTCTATATTTATTGCTCTCTGCCTTGATAAGAGAAGTTGTTTTTGTTTCCGCCAAGTTCCATTACTGGTGGGCAGAACGAGCAGAATCGTTAAAAAGGGCTGCAGGGCACGCCTTGCTCTCATTCGAAAAGGATAAATGTAGCCTGGCGAAAGTAAACCCAGCACAGGACACAACTAATTTGAGGTTGTTTATTCGGTCAAAGCTTTAAAGTAAGAAATAATGAGATAATATGAATCGCAGCAAAGTGAAACCCACTAAGGTAAATGACAATAGTGAAGTAAGGTCTGCGTGAAATGAATCACTAACCACAATAAACTTAGTAAAGTGCATAAAAAACTATGGTCAAGTACAGTATGTGCAAAGTGAATTGCATAAACGGTAGTGGCTCTGCGTTCTATGGGAAAACAAGAAAACATAAATCCACAGTTCACAGTTAGAAATATAAATCTAACATTTCCAATGTCTAAGTACAAAATGTACAAATGACAATAAACCAAATTAAAATACATGTATTTTGTATATTAAAATACAAAAATAGATTTGCAAGTAGCCGGCCCAAACAGCAACAACATTCTCAGTAACAGTTACAAAAAGGTTTTACCTGCAATGACTATGATATGTTGTTGTTTATCTACCTTAGTTGAGCAAGTCACTCTGGAGAAGAGTGTCTGCTAAATTATCAATAAGTAAATGTATATGTGAAGATGAACATACCAAAATGAACTGTAAAGCACACTGGGTATTATTATTGGCCTTGTTTCGGGGCGGAACTCATTAAAATAATACTCAGCGTGCTTTGTAATTATTAATTTTGACATATACAGTACATTTATATTTAGTTCATTTAGCCGACGCTCTTATCACACCATAGTGCTATCAGACTTAGGATACCAATGCAAGGTGAAAGGGAGGAAATGAAACCACTATAAAAATGTTTTTATATAAGTATTTTGTACTTTGAAAATACAAATTACAGTATTTTGAAAATACGTTGGAGTGTAGTTCAGCCCAGTGTAATTCAAATGTCAAAATACTCAGAAGTAATTAAAATACGTATTTCAAATAAATGTAAGAGAAATACTGACTATCTCTGGTCCACTTGATACCCTAACCCCACATTGAACAGCAGTTTGACCATAGATATTGATAGAGAACTCGAATGACCAAAAGCTAGTTTTAGCATGGGCAGCATCATTAAGGAGTTTCACCATTTTGAAGAAGTCAACTTGGTGGGACAACCTATGGGTTAAATGGCTCCGCCATGAGGAGCACGTGATGCCGCGGAGCTGAGCAGACGTTGACAAACCGAGCTCTTCAAAGTTATTCTATTTTTACCTAAATAACAACGTTGAAACAATATTCTAACATCGGCTGATAAATTGTCAAGTACTTACCTTCCCAAAGAGCCATGGACCTCCAACCGAGAGGCAAGAAGGACGACCAAAACGTTGTGTATTCCCAAGATAACGATAACGCTACAGCTAGCAAGATTAGAATTAGCCTTCATAACTCAGACGACAGTTCCAGACTGTTGCTCTCAGCAGCCTCTTGCGAGCCTGCCGACATGCTGGCTACTCTCCTCCGGGAAATTCAGGATGGTAACAGAGGTCTTTCTATGAAAATTGATAAGAAATCGGCTGAACTCCATTCTTCCATTGACGACCTGAAATCCTCCATGAATTATCTCCTTTTGAGAACGACTGAGGCAGAGTTGCGCATTAGCACAGTTGAAGATACCCTCGCTCGACATGACCAGGTCTTTATACAACTGCAAAAGGACAATGCCTACCTCAAAAACAAGGTAGATCAGATGGAGAACCAGAGTAGACGTAGTAATATCCGTGTGGTGGGATTGAAAGAGGACAGCGAGGGCCGTGACCCGTTCCGTTTCTTCACTGAATGGATCCCGGAGGTCCTAGGCATAATCAACTTCACTAAGCCGCTGGAAATCGAACGCGCCCACAGAACATCAGCGTCGAAACCCCGGCCAGATGAGCCCCCACGAGCCGTCCTGATCAGGTTCCTCCGTTTCCAAGACAGAGAGAAGATACTGCAACTCGCAAGAGCCAAAGGGGACATCACCATCGATGGAGAGAGGGTCAGCCTTTCCCAGATATGAGCGCGGATCTCGCCAGACGTCGCAAGCAGTTCAGACCTGCCGCCAAAGCACTGAAGGAGAAGAACATCACCGGCTACCTCATCCACCCTGCGCGGATGAAAGTTCAGTACAAAGGCCGAAGCCATCTCTTCAACACACCGGGAGAAGTGCACACTTTTCTCAAAGAACTGAGCAACGTCTGAGCCAGGACGGTCTCTCTGGGGGATAAAATGCAGTTTGTTTGTTTTCTCTGAACTGCTGGTATCTCCCGGTCACTATAATTGATTTGTACATTTTCAACTAACCATATCTTTCCGGGGTGAGTTCTATTACATTTACAGGAGAGTATATTTTGGTTTGGTCCATATCCACTGGGCGAAGCAATAAGTGGGCTTAGGCTTACTGCTTTCCCCCTCATTTATGTTAATCTTTCGAAAAGAGACTCAAGCAGCCCTTACCGTGGGAAGTAAATATTCAGCCATAAATATCTATTCACAACTTTGTTTTTAACTTAGAGAGCTCGCAGGTTTTAGTTTACACCAAGGTTTAGCTAGTAAGAGCAGGATGGAAAGCGAGCAGCAACGTATCTCTACAAGTGTATTCATGTTTGATTGTTGGGATTGTTGTTTTAGTCTGACAATCGGGGTGGGTGGGATTTTTATTATCTTTTTCTTCATTTTTTCTATGTTTATTGTTTCCTTCCTAAAGAGACACATAGGTCACTTGTGTGCTAAAACCAAAGTTGAAACATTTCCTAATTATCTGCATATGATAGATTTCCATTCAGTTACACATTTGAAACCCAACCTATGCTTAATCCACTAAAATATGTCTCATTCAACGTAAAAGGTCTTAACAGCCCGATTAAAAGGAAAAGAGTCTATACATACCTTAAGAAATTAAAGGCTGACATTGTGTTTTTACAAGAAACACATCTTACAGCCAGTGAACACAAGAAATTGAAGAGGGAATGGGTAGGAAAAGTTTTTGCATCCTCTTTTAACTCCAAAGCAAGAGGAACTGCAATTTTGATAAGTAGACCCATTCCCTTCTCCGTCAACAACACCATCTCTGATCCCTCTGGCAGGTTTGTTTTGGTGCAGGGGCATATATTTTCAGAGTCTTGGACCCTATTGAATATTTATGCTCCTAACTTCGATGACCATATGTTTATTCAGAATGTCTTCCTTCAGGTCGCTCAAGTACCACCAGGATGGCTACTGGTTGGAGGAGATTTTAATTTTTGCTTAGATACAGTTCTTGATAGGTCTTCTGATAAACCCTCACTTCTTACCAAAGCCGGCAAGCTCACCATGTCATTCATGAAAGATCTCAATTTACTAGACATCTGGAGACAGTTGCACCCACAGGATAGGGACTACTCTTTTTATTCACACCCACACAAGACACACACACGCATAGATAACTTTTTACTTTCGACACAACTGTTTCATAGAGTGTTAGATGTTGAGTATCTCCCCAGATTGCTTAGTGACCATTCTCCTCTGGTATTATCAATCTCCATTCCTACCAAGGTAAATGGAGCATATAGATGGAGACTAAATTCTACACTACTAAAGCAACCTGAATTTTGTGTATTCATCAAAGAGCAGATCAACATTTTTACTTTGACAAACAAACCCTCCGCTCCTGACAGCTTCATTCTTTGGGACACATTGAAGGCCTATCTGAGGGGACAGATTATTTCCTATACTAAAGGGCTGAAGAGAAAACACGGTGCGGAACTGAGTGCCCTTGAATCTGAAATCTCTGAGCTAGAGAAAACCTACCAAAGAGGCCCGACTAAAGATCTATACAGGCTTTTGGTAAATAAAAAACTTAAATATAATATTCTGAACACATATCAAGCTGAGAGGGCCATCACTAAATCAAAACAGCGTTATTACGAGCTTGGAGAGAAAGCTCACAAAGTATTGGCATGGCAACTGAAAGCAGAGGAAAGTAAGAGGACAATTAATGCCATAGACACTCTTACTAATGAGATATCTTTCGACCCTACTGAAATTAATAATACTTTTAAGAAATACTATGAAGACCTCTACACTTCCCAATCAAGCGGTGATCTATCAGAGATCGACTCCTTTCTCTCCTCTCTCAACCTCCCATGCCTGTCAGGGGAAGACAGCGAGCGCCTGAGTGAACACTTCTCAGTTCCTGAATTGTTGGAGGCCATTAAATCCGTACCTTCTAACAAATCTCCCGGGGAGGATGGCTTCCCTCCAGAGTTCTATAAAGAATTTAGGGAGCTGTTGGTCCCCTACCTTATGGAGGTACTTAAAAAAGCCAGAGAAGACAACTGCTTTCCAGAGTCCTTCTCTCAAGCAGTGATTACTGTAATCCACAAGAAAGGGAAAAACCCGCTAAAGTGCGCCTCCTATAGACCATTCTCTCTCCTTAACACAGATTGTAAACTGGTCACCAAGATGCTATCTAAGAGACTGGAGTCATGTCTTCCCCTGTTGGTCAACGCAGATCAGACTGGCTTCATAATTAATAGATTGTCCTCCAATAATCTCAGAAGGTTCTTTGATATAATTCACCTTGCTAACAAAAACAAAATACCTAGTGTCGCGGTCTCCCTCGACGCCGAAAAGGCCTTAGATAGGGTTGAATGGCCATACCTCTTTCGCGTCTTGGAAAAGTTGTGTTTGTAAATTTGATAAAATCACTCTACAAATCTCCTAGAGCTAGGATTGCTACCAATGGGATGACTTCCTACTCTTTCCCTCTTTATAGGGGGAACAGACAAGGTTGCCCAATTAGCCCCCACCTCTTTGCCCTCGCCATCGAACCGTTGGCTGAGGCTATTAGAACGTGCCCTGACATACATGGCTTTGAGGTGGGCCCCCATACCCATAAATTATCCCTCTTTGCGGACGACCTTATCTTATTTCTAACAAACCCAGAACACTCCCTCTCTCACTTGCAGATCCTACTACAGTGTTATAGTTATTTCGCTGGATATAAGGTCAATTTTGATAAAAGCGAAATCTTAGCGCTGTCTGTCTTTGACCATCATACCATCAAGCACAAGTTTCCTTTTAGATGGTCGCCTATGGGCTTCACATATTTGGGTAATCTGAACAACCTCTATAAACTCAATCTGGCCAGTTTGTTGCAAAAGGTGGAGGTTGACCTTTGTAAATGGAGGGACTTACCTCTCACTCTACTGGGTAGAATCAATGTAATTAAAATGAATGTCCTGCCCAGATTTCTATATCTGTTTCAATCTCTCCCTATCCCTGTTCCCGCAGCATTTTTTTCCTCTCTCGACAAGCTGACCAGACAGTTTATCTGGCACGGCAAAACCCCTAGGGTTGGCCTGGATAAACTGACCCTTGATTACAGTCAAGGGGGCTTAAACCTCCCCAATTTTAGAATGTACTACTGGGCTGCACAGTCTAGGTTTCTGACTCAGAGGTTTGACAATGGTCCCTCTCCCTCATGGTTGAACATTGAAAAGCTTGAGGTAAATGATGACACTGGGGCAGAATTGTTTTACAAATGGGACAGAAAATCTATAAAAACCATCACAGACAACCCTTTAATCATACATTCTGTCCTGGCATGGTGCAAACTGCATGAGCTGTTCGGACGAGGGGGATTCCTTTCCCCTAAAACCCCTTTATGGAACAATAGATTGATCCCTATGTTTTTCCAGAATAGTAACTTTAGACCATGGTCTGATAAGGGGGATCACTCTTCTGGAACATTGTTACGAGGAGGGAGTTCTTATGTCTTTTGACCAGCTGAAACAGAAATACCACTTGCCTAACAGGGACTTCTTTAGCTACCTACAACTACGAAACTTTATTAGGGTGACTCTCAAGGGACAATGGAACCTACCTAAGATGTCACCTATTGAACAACTCTGCCACGCAGACCAACCACTGTTCAAGACCATACGATGCTCTTATGTCAGGACTAACACTGCCTGGGCTAGATAAACCCCGACTTAGATGGGAAAAAGATCTGGGTATTGATCTTGATGAGGATCTATGGAGTGACCTATGCAGGGATGGTGTTACATCCACATTGAACTCCAGATACAGACTGATCCAGTTTAATTTCCTCCATCAGCTCTATATCACCCCACCTAGACTGCACAAGTTCAACCCAGATATCTCCTCCCTATGTTTTAGATGTGGCTCAGATGAAGGAACATTCCTCCATTCCACTTGGCAGTGTTCAAAACTACACGGTTTCTGGCAGGGGGTATGCGATACCATATCCTCAATTCACAGGGTTGCATTCCCTTTAGACCCGGAGGTCTGTCTACTGGGTAACTTTACTAACACCAATCTTAGGCAAAGCCATACTATAAAGCTAACAGACATTTTGCTAGCGATTGCCAAGAAATGTATTGCCTTGAAATGGAAATTGGATTCCTCCCTGCCAGTTGCAATGTGGCTATCGGAAGTTAATAGTTGTATCCCTTTGGAGAAAATCACTTACTGCTTGAGGAATAAGTTAAAAACATTTTACAGAATTTGGTAACCTTTTATTGACTATATGGAGAATCTCCCCCCACATCTCATTGATTGAATCTATATATAATCCTCACATAATGTTTCACACGTAATGTATAATATGTAGCCTACGGCAGGTGATCCAATGTCTCGTTATTATTTATTTCTTACTGTATGTTTGTATATATATTTTTATTTTTTTGTTACGCTCGTCTGTTACTGTCACTTTGTCCTATCGTTGTCTAATATCTTTTCACTTTTGTTTTGAATGTTCTTAATTGGAAAATGCAAAAAATATATATATATTTGTTTTAAATGGCTCTGCCATTTACTGGATGCTGAAATTTTAATAGTTAGCCTAATTCCAGTTTATGTAACAAAACAAGAAAGTATAGTGTAGAGAATCATTGTACAATCTAAACCGATGTGAAATATATTTTCCATAACCCAAAATATTGTATTTTCAGCTATTTGAAGCTTGTTTACAAAACTGAAAGTAAAAGATGAAAAGACAAAGCCTATGAACAGGAAGCATAGAAATAATGCACATATAACAGATCTACCACTTCTTAGACTTGCTTTTAATGACAATGACAGATCTATAACTCACATTTATATGTGAATTTGGTTGGGCCGCCCAAAAAGTTACAAATTCCAGCTTTACGGAAGGATCGCATAATTCCATGAAGGTCATCAGGAGGGATCAGCCAATGAATTATACTCGTGAGCAAACATTCCATAACTGCAGGTGGCAGTAAATCGCCAACTGTGGCTTTTTACCTGTTCGCTCAACAAACTCCATTTGGCAGAATGCACCCTTTCATAGAAGTAGTAGAATAAGAAAATGGACAACTTCAAAGTGGAGATGGCCTCAATGTAGCCCAATACGAGACCTTTGATTAATTATTTCATTCATTAGTAAGACAAGGTTTAAGGGCATTTCATAGCGACAGCGTTTGAGATGACTCATGGTCCAATGACTGTACCTGCTAGGAGCATGTGTCCTGCGTCCGAAGCTATATCCATAATTGGTAGACGGTTCTAATTAGAGAATTGATGTTTGCATCGCCAAGCAGTGAACAAGAAACTATTCAAATAAGATTTTAGATGTTATCCCCCCCAAATTAAAATGTAATATGGATGCCAATGTTTTGTTTTCGCTTGGCTGGAAATGTGTTTGAGCTGATCACTTTTGTCAAGTCGATGACCATTGTTGGTCACGGCCTTTCAAAGTTCGTTGCATTATGGTGGAAAAAATGGTCAGACTTGCGCCTAGAACATTACAAAAATCGTGATCCAAGGTCATGAAGTTTTCACTGCTGTCTTGCTCGTTACCAACAGCATCCTGCAGCCATCACATGCATTGTGGGAGGATCTATTGTCAACCAATCATTAGGGTGTTTTTGTTTGACCCACGCGAAGGTGACCAAAGACATGACTGAAACAGGAACCAACTTTGCCACAATTCATGTATATTTACTGTTCTCTTAAAGGGACAGTGCCATCTAGTGGGTAAAAACAAATATAGCTATGTGCTTTTGCTTATTTATTTTACTTTTATAATATTTATTTTAAAAAATCTCATATTTTTACAAACATAATAGATTAATTCCTATAAATACAAATATGTTTTCACATCAATACATGGGTTCATTATTAGTCTACTTAACACGATTTACATATGTAATAGTGTCCATGGACGTTTTTAGTAGGTCAACAAGTTTTTTTTATTCCGTTTTGATTTGTTAAAAAATGATTTTCAATGGGACAAAAAGTTGTTTTATAGTCATCATACATCTTGTCTTCCGAATCTTATTGTTCACAATGCATATTATTGTCCGCCATAGATCTTTAGTGTCGTCATCCATGTGAGTATCAAAAACACTGTGAAAATCTGTCTTGGGATTTATACATACATTGAAATCAATACTTATTTGGCATAGGACAAAATGTTATTTTAACAAAACAGCTCCACTTTACTACAGCACGCACTGGTAAACGTCTTCCAGAAAACAACCACGCAGTATCTCTGGCATTTCCTGAGTACACTTTTTGTAAATTCTTTAATTTCTGCTTTTACCACTTGGCTACATAAAATATGCAGCTTTTTCAAGAGTTGACCACGAAATGAAGAGTTTATTTCCAAAATGCTATATCTACCACTTTCCACATTTATGTTTTTTTCATCAGAAATTATTGCTTGTGTGTGTGTGTGTAAAATATTACTATTCTCAGATTTATTTTATTCATCCATTTTTAGATGTGTATGAAAATGTGTTTTTCTGCAAAACGCGATATATCCACTGTTTAGCTGGAATGGAATGTTCATATCCTGTATATTTGACAGTGATACGTGGTTCTCACCTAGCCATTTTAAGATGAATGCACTCACGGGGTCTGTCAATCCCATGCCACGACGATATAGTGAAAAACACACCAATCTCTAATAATTTCGTTAAACAATAAAAGCTCAGTTACAAACATTTTTGAAAAAGGATATATCCTGTTTTGGAATGAATCTCTTCAAATATCCATCATTTGAGTTATTTGAGTTATTTTTTGTACTGTTCTCTCCCTTTACTTTCCTCATTTATACTTTATACCTCTGTATGATTTAACCTAGTAGTCTCTACCCGACAGACCTGTTAAAGTGCTCTTTAACTGACAAGAGAGTCTATAGATTGAGCATAAACCAGACACTGCCCATTAGCTATTGAATGGATAGGAGGGGGATTGGCCCTGGCATAGTCTGGCTTTTACACAGCTATTGATACCCTAACAGCCTTCATTTGCTCGTGTGACTGTGCAGTGCTTTCCACTAACGCTTGCAGATAGGGATTTGGATTTCAATCTATGTATGGGGTAGCTCAGTATTTTGTTGATAACGGGTCATCAAACATGTCTCATAGTGCATCCAGAGGAGGACCACAAACACCAGCTTCTTCTTAACAAAGGCTCTCCCTTCAGTATCTAAATTGGGTGGCTCATATTGCTATGGAAAGCTATCTTCACAGATCCCGTCTGTCTCGAAGCAATCTCTCTTTAGGAAAATTCCATTGTTTGATTGTGTTCTCTCTCTCTCTCTCTCTCTCTCTCTCTTCTCTCTTTTTCTCTCTCACTCTGTTGTCATCTAATAAGACACACCTCCTGTTCAAAAGTTTGGGGTCATGTAGAAATGTCCTTGCTTTTGAAAGAAAAGCACATGTTGTAAATGACAATTGTAGCTGGAAACTGCTGATTTGTTTTTATAGAATATCTACATAGGCATACAGAGGCCCATTATCGGCAACCATCACTCATGTGTTACAATGGGATGTTGTGTTAGCTAATCCAAGTTTATCATTTTAAAAGACTAATTGATCATTAGAAAACCCTTTTGCATTTATGTTGGCAGAGCTGATAAGTGTTGTTCTGATTAAAGAAGCAATAAAACTGGCCTTCTTTAGACTAGTTGAGTATCTGGAGCATCAGCATTTGTGGGTTTGATTACAGGCTCAGAGTTCCTCTGTACAGTGTCTGTGTTCTTTTGCCCATCTTAATATTTTATTTTTATTGGCCAGTTTGAGATGCCTTTTCTTTGCAACTCTGCCTAGAAGGCCAGCATCCCAGAGTCGCCTCTTCACTGTTGATGTTGAGACTGGTATTTTGCGGGTACTATTTAATGGACCTGCCAGTTGAGGACTTGTGAGGTGTCTGTTTCTCAAACAAGACACTGATGTACTTGTCCTCTTGCTCAGTTGTGCACCGGGGCCTCTCACTCTTTCTATTTTGGTTAGAGCCAGTTGCGCTGTTCTGTGAAGGGAGTTGTACACAGCGTTGTACGAGATCTTCAGTTTCTTGGTATAACCTTCATTTCTCAGAACAAGAATAGACTGTTTCAGATGAAAGGTCTTTGTTTCTGGCCATTTTGAGCCTGTAATTGAACCCACAAATGCTGATGTTCCAGATACTCAACTAGTCTAAAGAAGGCCAGTTTTATTGCTTCTTTAATCAGAACAACAGTTTTCGACACACACAGATTGGTGATAGGAATTAGAGATCAGTTTGGGGACCATGAGAAAGCAGCTTGTGGGTCGGATTTGATCCCCGGGCCAGGAGGTTGAGACCTCTAAGCTAGTCTTTAAAATTCCAAACACCCCATCGTAAAGCTGCAATACTGTATGTAACTTTTTGGGCAACCCGAACAAATGCACATACTGTAGATATGTAAGTTATAGGTATGTCATTCTCAAATAAAGCAAGTCTAAGAAGCAGTAGATCTGTTATTGGTGTGCTATTTCTATGCTTCCTGTTCTAAAGTTTTGTTTTTGTGTCTTTAATTTTCGGTTTTGTACGCAAGCTTCAAACAGCTGAAAATACACTATTTTTGGTTATGGAAAGCAAATATCACAGAAATGTAGATGGTACAATGACTCTCTACACAATGACTGCTTGTTTTGTCACATAAACTGAAACTAGGAAAACTATTAGAATTTTAGCAACAGGGAAATGGCATAGAGATTTCTGCATGTTGCTATTTAAGGGGTCACTCAATGTGCTGTTGATACTAAAGATGATTTGCCTTCCTCCATTATAAGGTTTTCAGCTTCCAGAAATTGTGTACAGATCCTTTGTCATGCTGAAACACGAGGTGATGGCGTCGGACGAATGGCACGACAACGGGCCTCAGGATCTCGTCACGCATTCAAATTGCCATCGATAAAATGTAATTGTGTTCATTATCTGTAGCTTACGCCTGACCATACCATAGCCCCACCGCCACTATGGGGCACTCTGTTCACGATGATGACATCAGCAAACCGCTCGCCCACACGACTCCATACACGCTGTCTGCTATCTGCATGGTACAGTTAAAACCAGGATTCATCTGCAAAGAGCTCAATTCTCCAGCATGCCAATGGCCATCGAAGGTGAGCATTTGTCCACGGAAGTCAGTTACAACGCTCAACTGCAGTCCAGTCAAGACCCTGGTGGGGACGACGAGCACGCAGTTGAGCTTCGCTGTTTGTGCAGAAATTCCATCGGTTGTGCAAACCCACAGTTTCTGGTACCAGATGGCTGGTATCACACGATCCTGCAGGTGAAGAAGCCAGATGTGGAGGTCCTGGGCTGGCCTGGATACACGTGGTCTGCAGTTGTGAGGCTGCCAAATTCTCTAAAACTATGTTGGAGGCAGCTTATGATAGAGGAATTAACATTAAATTATCTGGCAACAGCTCTGGTGGACATTCCTGCAGTCAGCATGCCAATTGCACGCTCTCTCAAAATATGAGACATCCGTGGCATTCTGTTTAGTGACAAAACTGCACATTTTAGAATGACTTTTTATTGTCCCCAGCACAAGGTACAACTCATGCTTTTTTAAATCAGCTTCTTTATATGCCACACCTGTCAGGTGGATGGATTATCTTGTCTAAGGAGACATTTTTGCACAACATTTGAGCTAAATAAGATTTATGTGCATACACTGTAGAACATTTCTGGGATCTTTTACTTCAGCTCATTAAACATGGGACCAACACTTTACATGTTGCATTTGTATTTTTGTTCAGTATAGGTTAATACAACCAGATACATTTACAGTATTTGATGTATTTTTCTTGCTGGCCTGTTCCCGCACTCTCTCTCATGGGTTGGTGTCTGTCTCGTGTTATGTGTCCTCCTCTGCTCAAATCCATAACGGGTGTGTCATCTGACCATAAGTGTATTTGGGCATTAAACACTCAAGGAGACAAGAGGTGAGTTATACCATAATGAATTCAACAGCTCCTTGGTGGACAGTGGACACGCTTATGCTATTACCGAGGCCTCTTTCTAATAGCCAATCTCTTGTCTTTCTGCCTCTCCTTCCTTCTCTCACAAATCTCTCCTTCTTTCTAATTTTCTTTCTCTATCGCCCTACACCCCCCCCCCCTTTACACACACACACACACACACACACACACACACACACACACACACACACACACACCCAGACACACACACACACACACACTTCTCATCCTCCTTCAACCCCTGCTGTTTCCAGTGTTGTAAGTAGAGGAGTACTTGTGAGGTAATTGCATTAACTGGTTAATTTAGCGGTGCATCAGGTGAGAGAGAGAGAGGTCCTCAGCAAGCTGGAACCAGTGTTTGGGAAGTTACTTTGTAATCATAGTTTACCAAACTACCAATTACTTCACACTTAAAGAAGAGAAGTGGAGCACAGATTATTAATTACATTGACCAGATACTCTAGTGGCTGCTCTAACAATGGAAATACATGTAGGGAGGAGTAGTACATACGAGGAAAGGTCAGGTGGGACCATTCTAGCCAATGAGAGGGCAGATATACACGTGAACAACAGGCACAATTGTTTCCACTAGTTACAGTACCACAGCCACATAGTTAAAATGGGCTTAATTTAAGGTTAGGGTTAAGCATAAAGTTAGCAGTGTTATTAAGATTAGGGTTAGGTTTAAGATCACATTTTATGAAGAGAAATTGTAGAAATTGGCGGGGTTAATGACTTTGTGGCTGGGGTAACTAGGGACGACAGACAACGCTGATATAGTGTGCTACATTTCGTGGTTTCATTACACAATCATGGTGTTTTGAGTCTTTCTATTTTTACAGTATGGGTCCCTTAATGGGGGACCATTTGGGGGGGTGTCCCCAAAATGCAGACCATTATCATTGTTGTTCTGTGAGATGCTCATGTCTGCCTTCACAGGTATTGAAGCTGGCAGAAGAGTGAAGTGACAGGCTTCCACTCATCTTTCTTTCCCACTTTCTTTTTCAACCTTCTTCCCCTTAACCCTCCCTTTTCTCTTATCTAATCACACACACACACTACCTGAGCACGCCATCTCCATCCCACCACTCCAATATTTATCTCATGGACTGGTTGGCCCCAAGGTGAGTAGAGGTGGTGTTAGGTGGAGGCAATTCTGAGCTCATCTACAGAGGGTGTGCTCTCTGTTCTTTCTTGGTGGAGTCGCCTCTTAAAGCTGGCCAGACATTTTGTCAAAGGGAATCTGCCTTGTCTGAATTAGACCAGTGCTCTCATGTTCTAACACACAGAGTCTTCCAGTGTGACTGGTACTGACACGGAGGCGCTACTGCAATTAAAGTTAAATTAAGGGGGGGGGGGGGGTTGTGATTAACAGTGAAACTTCTCTATCCATCATCATTATGACCACACAAGTCTCTCTCATGGCACGCCCCCACCGACAGCCACAAGATGCATCACCACCACTTAATGATACCCCGTCATCAGCCATGGAGCCAGCATGACCGAGTGGGCCAGTTATGTCATTTATTTAAACAAATGGCTGACTATCCCCTTTACTGGTGCAAGAAAGAGTGGGGTCTTTGTGAAATACACTGGGAAAAAATGGTTCCTTGGAGAACTCTTGCCCGATAAAGAACCAGTGGGATTCTTGACGTGGCATCTACGGTTCTAAGGATAAAAGGTTCTTAAAATGTATGGAAGCCTGCAGATGTATCCCTTTCATAGCACACAGCAAATTGGCCAGTGTTAACGTGTGGGGATTTTTTTCAGTGAAAAATGTATATGGTTGATTCAAAAGTTAAATGAACACTGTAAATAGTTATATTAACACTCAGTGGTGTAAAATATATTGTATATATATATATATTGTGTTCTTTTCATATTAAAATATGTAATGTGCAAAAACAGTGAAAGAAAACTGACATTTGACATGTCCAAACTTAACAGGAATGACATTTACTCTCACGGGTGGCCCAAAATGTTATTTCTGATAGCCTCTGCTCCAATAGGCAACACCTTTGGATTACCCAAACCATCATTTTTTTTCACTGTCATGCTGGGTTGACTCAGCAGCTGGAACTTTTATGATGTAAACTGTAAGTTATTTTCAAGAAGCGTGGCCTATTGAAGGCGTGTCTTTTTCACCTCCTGTAAATGTAATTCCTGTAAATTATGTTAAGTTTGTACACAGCATATTTTTTTCCATCAATATTTTATCCCTTTACGTATTTAAATACTTTAAAAAAATGTTGTTTTGTATTTAACGAAGTGGTAACTATCCCAACATTGGGATATGTATAGAGACTTGAGCCATGCCCCTACTAAGCCATGCCTCCAGTCTTCTTATCTGACCTGGTGGGGTCAACAACCCAACTAAATGACCCAACAGGCTGGGACAAGACATTTATGCTGTTTAAACTTAGTACAGCAGACTTTCAGCACGCTTATAGAGAGGGACACTCAACAAGCACTTACACAAATAAATTACTGATGATTGGCTGAGAGAAATTGATCACAAAATTATTGTGTGGGCTGTCTTGTTAGATTTCAGTGCAGCTTTTGACATTATCAATCATAGTCTGCTGCTGGAAAAACATATGTGTTATGGCTTATCACCCCCTGCTATAATGGGGATAAATAGTTACTTGTCTAACAGAACACAGAGGGTGTTCTTCAATGAAAGCCTCTCAAACATAATCCAGGTAGAGTCAGGAATTCCCCAGGGTAGCTGTTTAGGCCCCTTGCTTTTTTCAATTTTTACTAATGACATAAGGAAAGCCAGAGTGTCTATGTATGCAGATGACTCAACACTATACATGTCAGCTACTACAGTGACTGAAATGACTGCAACACTTAACAAAGAGTTGCTGTTAGTTTCAGAGTGGGTGGCAAGGAATAAGTTAGCCCTAAATATTTCTATAACTAAAAGCATTTAATCAGGGACAAAACATTCACTAAACCCTAAACCTCAACTTAATCTTGTAATAAATAATGTGGAAATTGAGCAAGTTGAGATGACTAAACTGCTTGGAGTAAACCTAGATTGTAAACTGTCATGGTCAAAACCTATTGATACAATAGTAGATAAGATGGGGAGAAGTATGTACATAATCAAGTGTTGCTCTGCCTTCTTAACAACACTATCAACATGGCAGGTTCCTACAGGCCCTAGTTTTGTCGCACTTTGACTACTGTTTAGTCGTGTGGTCAGGTGCCACAAAAAAGGACTTAGGAAATTGCAATTGGCTCAGAACAGGGCAGCACAGCTGGCCCTTGGATGTACACAGAGAGCTAATATTAATAATATGCATGTCTATCTCTCCTGGCTCAAAGTGGAGGAGAGATTGACTTCATCACTACTTGTATTTATGAGAGGTATTGACATGTTGAATGCACCAAGCTGTCTGTCTGAACTACTGGCACACCCATGCATACCCTGCAAGGCAAGAGGTCTCTTCACAGTCCCTAAATCCAGAACAGACAATGGGAGACGCACAGTACTACATAGAGCCATGACCACATGGAACTCTATGCCACATCAAGTAACTGATACAAGTAGTAGAATTAGATTTAAAAAAACAGTTTAAAAAACACCTTATGGAACAGAGGGGACTGTTAAGCGACACACACATTGGCACAGACACGTGTACACACACACACACACACACACACACACACACACACACACACACACACACACGATAACATATGCGCTATACACACACATACACATGAAATTAGTACTGTAGATATTTTGTAGTGGTGGAGTAGGGGCCTGAGGGCACACAGTGTGTTGTGAAATCTGTGAATGCCTTAATTAATTAATGCCTTAATTTTGCTGGACCCCAGGAAGAGTAGCTGCTGCCTTGGCAAATACAAATACAAAACAACCGGCAAATCAAAAAATTTGCGCGCACACACTGAAAAATTTTGCGCGTGCACACACACACACACACACACACACACACACACACACACACACACACACACACACACCCTCATGCCCCTGTGCAACTGGCTATAAAGGAACCTCAGCCAGAGGGACAGATTGAATAAGCATCCTTCCTCCACTCCATCATCCAGCCATGTATCGGCTCCATCCCACCATCCTGGGGTGTTACCATTTATATGACCATAGTTACAACTTCAAACATACAATATCAAACAAAACACTCATCTAATATATATGAAGAGTTTTGCTCCCTTTAGTGATGATACACTAAAACAGTTGTAGTAGCCTATAAATTACATTTCAATCAGCAGTTGCTTCTTTTCTCCTGGGAATAGCCACTCAACTCTTCAATCCTAATTGGATATAGAACTTTTTGTACAGATGTCTTGTCTATGCTAATACATTTTGTTTCCTTCATTTGGTTTGGCTCATGGCTGACAGAGACTGCTACAGATACACTCATTTTTGGGTTTGGACTTACTTGTCTAATTGTCTAGAACTTGGAAACACTTTTGTGAATGAAGATAGAACACTACAAAGTAAACTTAGTAAACCATGTAATTGTTTACACGTGTGTACGTTTAATAATAATTCTTACATTGTTACGATGGAGTTTTCTGCTCTCTGTTACTGCATGTGATTCCCTTAATGAGCTGAATGGCAGCTGGTAGTGTGTTTTAATATGACACAGCCTTCAATACACTCATTCTCTCACCTGTGTTCAATTTAAGCCCCCTGTTATTGGCTCATACATCTTTGATGATAACCTACTAAGTTTTAATTTATTTATCTTGTGCGCACCATAGCAAGGACAACCTCTTGTCCTCTTGGTGATTAAGCTTTGTTTCTGAGCTAAGGTGAACTGCACACCTGAATAAATAACTGGATTGTTATTCTGTGGTGACCCTCAGGGATCAATTACGGGACCGCTATTGTATGCCATTAGGATGCATTATGAGAGTAAACCTGGCCATCAGAGAGGAACTGTTACTCTTATGCTGGTGTTAGTTATCCACCCTGCAACTGTGCACACTTGCTGGTAAATATTTTGTCTTGAGTGGCCCAAAGTCAATGCTTGTTTTCCATTGGCCAGGTACTCTTCTCTGTGTAATGTTGTGTTTCTCTTCATGCTATCCATACAGTCCAAATGCATTGCTCTGTTCTATAGTCTTATCAATACCATGATTTTGTGTATCTATTTTTTGCTGGCTCATCTCATTTATGTTGGTAGCGTTTTAGAGCAATCATGAGGCTGAGCAAATGGAATCCGGCTTGCTGGTCACAGAGATAAGCCGGACCTAATATAATCATCCCTGTTTCCCGTAGGGAGTTTACTGTATACTGTCACGTAGCGCAAGGCCAATCAGCAATATCTCCCCCACATCTGCTCTGCACTCCAGTAACACAGCTCATTAACCCAAGCCAATTCATGATCAGAGAAAGAGTAACTTGTTCATATTGTTTACACTCTGTGTTCAGCCAGTTCTCCCCTTGGCCTTGAAATATTAACGTGGATTCTAGGAAGGAAGGTGACCTCTGTGGAATGTGGACAAAGATTCTCATCTCAGACGTTCCCCCTCATTTTTCCTATCAAATTATATTTTGTACTCAGGTCACCTCCAGTGTTATACCTTATTCATCGTTCCACTTTGCATTTCTCACAGAGAAGCCAACCAAAAGCAAAGGGGTGAGGGGTGACAGACTACTCAGACTCCACAGTAGACGTTATTCTTGCAAAGGTAGAGAGAGGAAGGAGAGATGAGAACAGTCTAACGTTGAGAAGCTGATATAGCTCTGTGGATGAGAATGTTGTGGATATCATTGCCAATCAGTTGTGTTGTGACAAGGTAGGGGTTGGTATACAGTAGATAATCCTATTTGGTAAAAGACCAAGTCCTTATTATGGCAAGAACAGCTCAAATAAACAAAGAGAAACAACAGTCCATCACTACTTTAAGACATGAAGGTCAGTCAATGCAGAACATTTACAATAACATTTACAAGTGCAGTCACAAAAACCATCAAGCGCTATGATGAAACTGGCTCTCATAAAGACCGCCACAGGCAAGGAAGACCCAGAGTTACCAGTCTCAGATTGCAACCCAAATAAATGCTTCACAGAGTTCAAGTAACAGACACATCTCAACATCAACTGTTCAGAGGAGACTGAGTGAATCAGGCCTTCATGGTCAAATTTCTGCAAAGAAACCACTACTAAAGAACACCAATAATAAGAAGAGACTTGCTTGAGCCAAGAAACACGAGCAATGGACATTAGACCCGTCGAAATCTGTCCTTTGATGAGTCCAAATTAGAGATTTTTGGATCCAACCACTGTGTCTTTGTGAGATGTAGAGTAGGTTAACGGATGATCTCCGCATGTGTGGTTCCCACTGTGAATCATGGAGGAGGAGGTGTGATGGTGTGGGGATGCTTTGCTGGTGACACTGTCTGTGATTTATTTGGAGTTCAAGGCACACTTAACCAGCATGGCTACCACAGCATTCTGCAGCGATACGTCATCCCATCTGGTTTGCACTTAGTGGGACTATAATTTGTTTTACAACAGGACAATGACCCAACACACCTCCAGGCTGTGTGAGGGCTATTTGACCAAGAAGGATGATGGAGTGCTGCATCAGATGACCTGGCCTCCACAATCACCTGACCTAAACCCAATTAAGATGGTTTGGGATGAGTTGGACTGCAGAGTGAAGGAAAAGCAGCCAACAAGTGCTCAGCATATGTGGGAACTCCTTCAAGACTGTTGGGAAAAGCATTCCAGGTGAATCTGGTTGAGAGAATGCCAAGAGTGTGCAAAGCTGTCATCAAGGCAAAGGGTGGAGACTTTGAAGAATCTCAAATCTAAAATAGATTTTGATTTGTTTAACACTTTTTGGTTACTACATGATTCCATAGGTGTTATTTCATAGTTTTGATGATTTCACTATTATTCTACAATGTAGAAAATAATAAAAATAAAGAAAACCCTTTGAATGAGTAGGTGTGTCCAAACGTTTGACTGGTACAGTATATCCATTTTCTGTCAGCTGATAAGTTGAGACACATAATTAATTTTGCACTAAATCTGGATCCATATTTCTGAGACAATTCAGTAAAACTTTTAAGTTTACCACATTTAGGTCATGGAAACAACATGCCTTATAATTTATAAAGGAAAAGGAAGTAGTAAATTATTCACCAGATCGTTCTATTGTTTTTGCTCGATGGAGAATAAAACTAGACTTCCACTATGAAGCCAGAGAATTATCTCTGTGGCTCACTAGAAATTCCTGTCATGAAGTAGAAAATCCATCATTGTTTGTTTTTTTGTTTTTATCTTTTTCAAAACAGACTCCAGGAGTTGTCATTTGATTGCTGCTCTCTGTGTGTTTTTATCTGAGAAGGGTAGAATTTTCTAGCTTCCTCATGTTTGACCTACTGTGCTCTGTCAGCAGATGGTCTGTCCCTTCAGATAAATAAACCATTCTCCATGTCAACCCCTCCACCCCCTGCCCAAATACCCATACAGACTCAGAGTATGCTACGTTAACACCAACCCACTCAGCAGGATCAGGGCCAAGACTCTCCAGTCTGAGAGAACCCTTGGCAGTGAGAGTCAAGAGATGTGAGTGCATCTTTAGGGTTGAGAGCTTATTCAAATGAAAGATGAACCGTAGGCCATCTGGCTTTGTTATTGTTTTCTGTCTCTTGCTACTCGGTATTCTAATTGTGAGGACTGGCCACGTTTATCAAATGATCAAATCATCAGATCTGCTGTGCAAGAACAGGGAGATTCAAGATTGATGTCGAAATTGGACGTCTATCCATGTCCTGAGGATGTCTGGGAAATACCTTCAAAGGGGCAACAGTGAGCGCTATTACCATCAAGTAGACTTGGGTTTTCCTCTGGCGTTGTGGATGGGTATAATCCCATGACTCTGGATCAGAAGGTTATGTGTTCAATCCCAGCTGTGGACACTTTTTAGTCTATCCCAAACCTTAACCCTTACCTTAACCTCTTGGAATGAGTGCCTAAATGTAATGTTTTAAACCTGTCCCAAACCTTAATCCTTACTTTAACCATTCGGAATGCAGGCCTAAACTTAAAAAATAGGGATGGAGTTAGACACCAAGGCGTTCTTGAATGGACTAGGCCTCAGGGATGGGAAAGAGGTCATCCACATGGATGGATGAGCAGAACTTCTATGTGCTGGGCTCGCCTTTAAAGTCACGACTCTCAACCAACCCACATTTCAACTTGCATTAGATGCTGCCCTCCCTCTGTGTCTGTCAGCATACACACACAAACAGAACAGAACGGACTGGTGGAGGAGGAATTAGCTTTTCGTTAGTGATTGAGGACATGCAGTCTCTCACTCCCCCTTGATCCCCCTCTCTCTCGCTCTCGCTCTCTCTCTGTCACTACCACCTTCTCTGGAAGGCGCGCGTGTGTGTGTGTGTGTGTGTGTGTGTGTGTGTTTATGTGTGTGTGTGTTTATGTGCGCGAGTGCCCTCGTGATGAGGTGTGAGTGGTGGTGACAGGCAAGGCCAGGGCTGGAATAGTGCTGTTGGCCCCTCTGGGCTGTCATGGCAGGGCTTGATGCACCGTGACAGGGCCAGGCCAGGTGGAGCGCAGGGACACAACACAGTGGTATAGCTAGCGCTGACAGCATAGGGGCTGGGAAAAGATCCCGGGCCTGGGACCTGCACTCCAAACAGGAGCACACAAGTGAGAATGAGCTGAATCACTACAGCACTAACAGTTCATATGGCTTAATATAACTTGCGTCAGAGTAAATAAAAACCACAGCAGTCAGATTTGACGTTTGAGGCCTCAAGGGCATTGTCTTGTCTTGTCACAAAAGCTCTGAGATCATTTCTCCCCAGAGCACACAGCAAAATCAATGGTGTACATTTAACTTGGGAAGTGTCAAATGTACAGTGTCTTCAGAAAGTATTCACACCCCTTGACTTTTTCCACATTATGTTGTATTACAGAGATTTCCTGTCACTGGCCTACACACAATACCCCATAATGTCAAAGTGGAATTATGTTTTCAAAACGTTTACAAATTCATTTAAAATGAAAACCTGAAATGTTTTGAGCCAATAAGTATTCAATCCCTTTGTTATGGCAAGCTTAAATGAGTTCATGAACTCACTCTGTGTGCAATAATAGTGTAACCCCACACATACACGCTTAGTAAAAAAGTGCTAAGTAAACCAATCCATCCTTCGGTTTGTTCCCCTAGGGGAATCCTTTGCAGAGGGTTCTATCTAGAACTCTTTGTAGGGTTCTTCAAATAACCCCTTGTATGTGGTTCTACCTAGAACCTTATATGAAGGGTTATACCAATAACCTTCTTATAATTTGAAGGTTCTTCCTAGAACCATCTATGAACCGTATGAAAACCCTTTTAAATTTGGAGGGTTCTGTTAGTGTTTAAATACTGGAGAGTTGAGACCAAATCACGGACGCTGGACAGAGTGGATTTCAGTTGTAACAAAAGACAGTTTTAATGAGTCAAAGATATCTTGTCCCGCAGTTTTACGTGCACGGATCTAATTCATATAACTTGACAAGGAGTTATACAAAGGTTACATTCATTTTTATACATAGAATAAAGTAGGTGGAGTCTTGTCGTTTCGGTCTTCTGACTGGTCGGAGGGTTGGAGGCGGGCCTTGCTCTAGCCAGAGCGGGCCCCATTGGTGCACAGCAAAAGTCCTTTGCTCTTGGGACCGGCCAGTAGAGGGGGATGAGATGTGTGTTTATACAAGGAGATATTTGTGTGTCTGGAAATCTGATACCGGAGAGCAGAGGGGGTCGTGAAAGAAGAGAACAGAGGGGGTCAGTCTTATGGCTGGGTGTATGTGTTCTTGCGATGGAATGTCTTTGTTTATATGAGCTATGTGTATGAATATTTATATAACAGTTCTTCACCAACAACCTTCACCAACAACCTACACTCAGAATGACTTCCAAAGTGATTAAAATATATAAGAAGACTAACACAACCTAAACTGTAACAACCATTTCTGTAACGGGTGCAATAAATCTGATCGGATTAGTTTGGACTGCACCAGATTTGCCGAGAAAACGAGAAAACAGAGTGATGGCCTCTATTAAAAAGAGGGTAGTCCCATCAGCCTACTATATTTATTTCTCAACTTTCCTCATATTTAGCAAATTGATTATCTTTACAACAGGAGTATAGCCTACCTAAAAATGATCTACAGGAAAATCTTCCTCCATTTGCTATTTAGGTGCATAGAGGACATTTATTTTTTCCCGCTGCCCCTGTTTCTAGACAGGTGCATGATAATGGTCCATTCTACATCCAAACAAATATTATTTATTGTATGCAAAGACAAGATTAAATCAAGAATAGTCTGATGGGTGACAATATAAGCCGATCACTTGTGAATTAAATTATCACTTGTGAACGATGCACAGCATAAGGCAAGAAACAAAGCCTTTTTTGTGACTTCTTTTAATCATAGCCGCACACCTCATGTTGACTTGCCCATACGCCTATATCTTTTGAAAAGGTTTGTAAACACAACTAAAGTGGCCAAATAACTTCCTAAAATTAAGCACATTAATCTGCTTTACAAGGGGTTTAGAGCCTAACTGGCATACATCTTTTTAACCATAAAAATGCACATTTATAATAAAAGCATTACATGTGTAATCACATTTGCGGTCTAGGATCTATCGCATCCCACAACTGTCCCAGACTATGTTTGGAATATTTATTCCTCACACAGAACAGAATAGGTCAACTTTTGTACTATGGGGAATGGTAGATTGACATAGACTAGTGCTTTTGTTGTTCGCTAGGCCTACTCATCTTGTTGGCTGACGAAAAGTAAATGTGGACAGTTCTTCCAATATCTTCAATATGCACCTCGGAATTGGATAAGGAAGCTCGCAGTTGTGTCCCCGATGTGCCTGTCTTCACTTGTAGCCTGTGAAAAATACCTGATCACTCACGTGATGGAGAACCATGTGCGTGAGAGGTGCTTCAGAGCGCGGAGCACTCAGGGAGAAGAGCACAACGCAGCACTCCAGGCCAAGGGTACAATGGCCACCGGCTGCAAAAGGCATGGATTTTTTTTAGGGTGCATTACGGCCACACAAATGGGATGCCGTCGTGAAATTTGAGGCATTGTCAAGTGCTTGTCAAATTGTGAGTGAGAGACTGATAAAGTGTGAACAGCCTGCGCAAAAAAAATAGAAAGCAGAGCTCATGACTTTCAAGCGACTTTTTTCAAATCATCATTAGAGTCGCATCATGCACCCTTACAATGTATTAAAAATCAAAACATATAGCCCAACATTTGTAGAACAACTTACATTACCTCAATAACTCTAAATTAAGCATATAGCAGTACCTATTTATTTTTTAACCGCTCAGCACAGAATAGTCGCATGTGCACACTCCCTCAAATCATTTGGGAGAAAATGTCATTTCTATTTTATTCAGCTTTGTTCTATTGTATTCTTCATACTATAAAATAATGCCACGGAATTCTAAGCAAACCTTGTCTACTAAATGAGCTAGCGTAGTCCACAGCCATTTGGCATAGCCAGATCAGGACCTGACGTAAGGGACAAATGCTAAATGTGTTTATGTTAATTAACGGTCAATTACCGTGAGACCGACAGTTATTTGCTTGACAATCACCGGCTGACGGAATTTTGTGACAGCCACGGCCCTATGCAAGACCACACACACACACAAACACATGCACACACAGTCTGCATAGAGATAATAGTCTGATGCAGATTCAACTCTAACCTGTGTTTTTCCTGTTCCTCCTACAGGTGCGGGGGAGTCGGGGAAGAGCACCATTGTCAAGCAGATGAAGTGAGTTACAGACATCTTTAATCAGCAGTTTCTCTAACTGATCAGGGCACGTCATGAACTCCCTTAATATAAATAGATGAGGCACTCTATCCTCCTTTGGTTTCATCGGTCCGAGTCAGCCAGTCCTCCTCACTCCTTGTGGGATTGGTCTACAGTACTACTTTGCTGATTCAGTCCTGGCAGACAGTCAGGCATGTTGAACATAGGCATATTCATTTGTTTTTAAGGTGGGCAAATCCACTTGTCTTCCTGGCTGTGGTTTTTGGGCTGGCTTCCTCTCATCTTCCTGCCCATAATTGTCTTTGGCTACTGAAAGCATGAGTCTCAGTGCACCGAATGTTCCAGCTAGAGGTCGACCGATTCTGATTTTTCAACGCCGATACCGATTATTGGAGGACTAAAAAAGGCTGATACCGATTAAATCAGCTGATTGTTATATATACAGTGGGGAGAACAAGTATTTGATACACTGCCGATTTTGCAGGTTTTCCTACTTACAAAGCATGTAGAGGTCTGTAATTTTTGTCGTAGGTACACTTCAACTGTGAGAGACGGAATCTAAAACAAAAATTCAGAAAATCACATTGTATGATTTTTAAGTCATTAATTGGCATTTTATTGCATGACATAAGTATTTGATCACCTACCAACCAGTAAGAATTCCGACTGTCACAGACCTATTAGTTTTGTATATATATATTTGACAATATAATGACAGTTACAACAATACTGAATGAACAATGAACACTTATTTTAACTTAATATAATACATGAATAAAATCTATTTAGTCTCAAATAAATAGGTTCAATTTGGTTTAAATAATGCAAAAACAGTGTTGGAGAAGAAAGTAAAAGTGCAATATGTGTCATGTAAAAAAGCTAACGTTTAAGTTCCTTGATCAGAACATAAGAACAAATGAAAACTGGTGGTTCAATATTCCCAGTTAAGACGTTTTAGGTTGTAGTTATTATAGGAATTATGACGTGTCGACCATCTCTCTATACCATTTGTATTTCATTTCCTTTGACTATTGGATGTTCTTATAGTCACTGTAGTATTGCCAGCCTAATCTCGGGAGTTGATAGGCTTGAAGTCATAAACAGCGTTGTGCTTCAAGCATTGCTAAGAGCTGCTGGCAAACGCAGGAAAGTGCTGTTTGAATTAATGCTTACGAGTCTGCTGTCTATCAAGTATCAAATCATAGACGTAATTATAACATAATAAGCACAGAAATACGAGCCTTAGGTCATTAATATGGTAAAATCAGGAAACTATAATTTCGAAAACAAAACGTTTATTCTTTCAGTGAAATACGGAACCATTTCGTATTTTATCTAACGGGTGGCAACCCTAAGTCTAAATATTGCTGTTACATTGCACAACCTTCAATGTTATGTCATAATTATGTAAAATTCTGGCAAATTAATTACGGTCTTTGTTAGGAAGAACTGGTCTTCACGCAGTTCGCAACGTGCCAGGCGGCCCAAACTGTTGCATATACCCTGACTCTGCTTGCACTGAACGCAAGAAAAGTGACACAATTTCCATAGTTAATATTGCCTGCTAACATTAATTTATTTTAACTAAATATGGAGGTTTAAAAATATATACTTCTGTGTATTGATTTTAAGAAAGGCGTTGATGTTTATGGTTAGCTACATTTGTGCAGCGATTGTGCTTTTTTCGCGGATGCGCTTTTGTTAAATTATCACCCGTTTGGCGAAGTTGAAGTAGGCTGTGATTCAATTATAAATTCCCAGGCACCGCATTAATTATATGCAACGCAGGACAAGCTAGTTAACCTAGAAATATCATCAACCATGTGTAGTTAACTAGTGATTATGTGAAGGTTGATTGTTTTTTATAAGATAAGTTTAATGCTAGCTTGCAACTTACCTTGGCTCCTTGCAGCCACAAGGTCCTTTTGACGCTGCACTCGCGTAACAGGGTGTCAGCCTGCCACGCAGTCTCCTCGTGGATTGCAATGTAATCGGCCATAATCGGCGTCCAAAAAGGCAGATTACCGATTTGTTATCAAAACTTGAAATCGGCCCTAATTCCCATACCGATTAATCGGTCGACCTCTAGTTCTAGCCCTGTGGTTACTGTAATGACTGATCAAACCGACACTCAATTAAAGGGACACGTTCACCAATGACGTATACAAAACATGTGTATGTCTATGTCTGACACACACACACACACACACACACACACACACACACACACACACAAATGGTTTAATTATTCACATTCCTGTGTGCTAGCCAGGCGATTAATCTATTTTTCATGAGTGCAGAGTAGAGTACAGACTGTAGCTCTAAGCCCAGGTTATTACTGTAACACGGCCACATAGGGAAATCAGTACCTGGGAGACAGACATACACTCATAACACACAAGCCGTCTCAGCTCTTTAAGCATTAGCTCCGTCTCTTACCACGTCTCTTGTGTCAACATAAAAGGAGGCCAGGGAGACCAGTAAAATGCAGTAAAAATGGTTGCTTTATCCAACACCTTCAGATAGAATTACAACATTTCATAAGTAACTAACTGGGTTAAATCCCTGTACTTTTCCTATGAGGTGATATATTGCGTTGGGATTCATGTGCGGTTGTCCTGGTGCTCCTGTGCTCTCTCTGCACTGCCTCCTGCATTCTGATGAAGTCTGGATGCTAGCACCACACACACACACACACACACACTTAACATGCAGAGCGTTCCCTTGTGCATGACAAGCTGAGAAGTGGATCAGATACCAACACACAGGGGAGACAAGATGTATTACACACAGAGGAGATTTGCACAGGACTGCAGAGTAACAGAGCTAATATGCTACTAAACATTACGGTCATTGACTGAATATCCAAACTCTTAGCAACTAAACGTAGCACCTTGCACTCCAAAAAATGCTTGTTTAAAAACTACCCAGCACTGGGTGAATATTGGACAGAACACACATTGGGCTATTTTGACCCAGCCAGTTGGGTCACTTAGTTGGGTTATTGAGCTATGTCCCCACTGGGACAGATTAGAAGACGTGGCTTAGTTATGTTTGGCCACTGGTGATAGTAAATGTAATCTGTTCAGGGTATTATTATCCTCATGTATAGGAATTAGATTTACTCTCACAGGTGGCCAAAAAGAACTACCTGAAAGAGACCCCCATACTATTTTTTTTAAATCAGCTACTGCATCAACCCAGCATGAAAGTGGATACAAATCCAACTGATGGTTAAATTAACATGTTTGGTGTGGCTTTCAGATAGTTATTTTTGTCCACCCATGAGAGTAAATGCCATTCCTGTTCATCAAGTTTGTACACTGCAAATTTCAGTTCTGTCAATATTTCTGCCTATTAGATATTTTTATAGAAAATGTATAACGTTATTATTTAAATATAAGAAAGTGGTGACTATCCTTAGTCATGTTACATTTGATACTGGCTCTCCGAGGCATGCTTCAAAATCGTTAAGCACTTTACGTCAAAGCAGTGTGCCGACAGTGTGTATCACTTCATCAGAAGCACGTGACTAATGACATCCAAAGCTTTGTTTTGTCCACCAACCACCTGTATTGGTTTTGATGGAAGACAAAAGGTTACCCTGCGCACATTCAACGGCGTCTGTGACGTCATCTATAATAATTTTGCTGTTCAAAGGGACAGAGTGTAATTTAATGGGGAGGGGTGATCCAAATTATTATTTTTTTCTCTCTGGGGAGGGTTGTGTGTTTTTTTTATTGGGCACCGGGGACGGTAGTACGTTTTACCCTGGTTTACGTTCGCTATTTGCAGGTTTTACTATATATCTACTAGACAAATTTCCCCATCTGCTTGCCTGCGCCTCCCCTTTATCAAGGTGTTTTGGTACTTTCCTTCTGCACTACGCTTCTCCGTGTGCTAACTTTTACTATACCACTCTTAGAAAAAAAAGGTGCTATGTGGAACCATTTACTGTAGGGTTATTTGGTTTGTCACCATATGGAACCCTTTGCAGAGGGTTCTACCTAAAACCCTGTATGTAGACTTCGACATAGAACCCCTGTATATAGTTCTACCTAGAACCCTCTATGAAGGGTTCCACCATCCTTATTAACCTTTACTATTAAATTATTTATGACAATACATTATCTATCTATCTATCTAGCTATAACGCTGGTGGATATTGTCACGCCATGACCTTAGTTATCTTTGTTTTCTTTATTATTTTGGTTAGGTCAGGGTGTAGTTTTTGTATTATCTAGGGGGTTTTGTATGTCTAGGGTTTGTGTTTATCTAGGTGTTTATATGTCTATGGTTGCCTAGATTGGTTCCCAATCAGAGGCAGCTGTTTATCGTTGTCTCTGATTGGCGACCATATTTAGGTAGACATATTCCTTGGGTATTTGGTGGGTTATTGTCTATGTGTAGTTGCCTGTCAGTACTCATAGCTTCACGTTCGTTTCGTTGTTTTGTATAGTTTTTTCAGTGTTTATTCTTCATTAAAAGAAGCATGTATTCTTATCACGCTGCGTCTTGGTCTCCTCGTTATTACGAACGTGACAGATATACAGTGCATTCGGAAAGTATTCCGATTTTTTCCACATTTTGTTATGTTACAGACTTATTCTAAAATGAATTAATTTAAACATTTTGCGCATCAATCTACACAGAATAACCAATAATGACAAAGTGACAACAGGTTTTTAGAAATGTTGGCAAATTCATACAAAAATAAAAACTGAAATACCTTATTTACATATGTATTAAGACCCTTCACTATGAGACTTAAAGTTGAGCTCAGGTGCATCACATTTCCATTGATCATCCTTGAGATGTTTCTACAACTTGATTGGAGTCCACCTGTGGTAAATTCAATTGATTGGACATGATTTGGAAAGGCACCTGTCTATATAAGGTCCCACAGTTGACAGTGCATGTCAGAGCAAAAACAAGCCATGAGGTCGAAGGAATTGTCCTTAGAGCTCTACCTAACCTTAGAGCTCTGAGACAGAATTGTGTCACAGCACAGATCCGGGGAAGGGTACCAAAACATTTCTACAGCACTGAAGGTCCCCAAGAACACAATGGCCTCCATCATTCCTAAATGAAGTTTTGAACCACCAAGACTCTTCCTAGAGCTAGCTGCCCGGCCAAACTGAGCAATCGGGGGAGAAGTGCCTTGGTCAGGGAGGTAACCAAGAACTCGAGTGTCACTCTGACAGAGCTCCAGAGTTCCTCTGTGGAGATGGGAGAACCTTCCAGAAGGACAACCATCTCTGCAGCTCTCTACCAACCAGCCCTTTATGGTAGAGCGGCCAGACGGAAGCCATTCCTCAGTAAATGGCACATGACAGCTCGCTGGAGTTTACCAAAAGGCACCTAAAGGACTCTCAGAACATGAGAAACAAGATTCTTTGGAAACCAAGATTGAAATCTTTGGCCTGAATGCCAAGCACCACATCTGGAGGAAACCTGGCACCATCCCTACGATGAAACCATGGTGGTGGCAGCATCATGCTGTGGAGATGTTTTTCAGTGGCAGGGACTGGGAGACTAGTCAGGGTTGAGGGAAAGATGAATGGAGAAAAGTACAGAGAGATCCTTGATTAAAACCTGTTCCAGAGCGCTCAGGACTTCAGACTGGGGTGAAGGCTCACCTTCCAACAGGACAACGACCTTAAGCAAAGAGCCAAGACAATGCAGGAGTGGCTTCGGGTCTCTGAATGTCCTTGAGTGGCCCATCCAGAGCCCAGACTTGAATCCGATCAAACATCTCTAGAGAGACCTGAAAATAGCTGTGCTGCAACGCTCCCCATCCAACCTGACAGAGCTTGGGAGGATCTGCAGAGAAGAATGCGAGGAACTCCCCAAATACAGGTGTGCCAAGCTTGTAGCGTCATACCCAAGAAGACTCAAGGCTGTAATCACTACCAAAGGTTCTTCAACAAAGTACTGAGTAAAGGGTCTGAATACTTATGTAAATGTGATATTTCAGTTTCTTATCTTTAATACAATTGCTCAAATCTGTACAAACCTGTTTTTGCTTTATTATGGGGTAGTGTGTGTAGATTTATGAGGGGGATAAAAACTATTTATCCATTTTAGAATAAGGCTATAACGTAACAAAATGTATAAAAATTCAAGGGAACTGAATACTTTCAGAATGCAGACTGAACAAAAATATAAACGCAACGTGCAACAATTTCATTCAAGTTCATAATGAGGAAATCAGAAATGAGCAAATCAGACATTTTGGCCCTAATAATATTGATTTCACATGACTGGGAATACAGATATGCAATAAAGATATGCATCTGTTGGTCACAGATACATACAAAAAAAATGGGCCTCACAATGGGCCTCAGGATCTCGTCACTGTATTTTTTTTGCATTCAAATTGACATAGATTAAATGCAATTGTGTCTGTAGCTTTTGCCTGCCCATACCATAACGCCACCGACACCATGGGGCACTCTCTTCACAATGTTGACATCAGCAAACCGCTCACCCAGATGATACCATACACATGGTCTAAGGCCAGTTGAACGTACTGCTAAATTCTCTAAAACAACGTCGGAGGTGGTTTAGGGTAGGGAAATTAACAATTCTGTAGCAACAGCTTTGGTAGACATTCATCCAGTCAGCATGCCAATTGCACTCCTTCAACACTTGAGACATCTGTGGCATTGTGTTGTGTGACAAAACTGCACAGTTTAGAGTGGCTTTTTATGTCCCCAGCACAAGGTGCGCCTGTTTAATTATCATGTTGTTTTATTAGCTTCTTGATATGCCACACTTGTCAGGTGGATCTTGGCTAAAGAGAGTTGCTCCCTAACAGGGATGTTGTGAGCAATTCAAGTCGTAAGTTTACATACACCTTAGCCTAAGACATTTAAACTCAGTTTTTCACAATTCCTGACATTTAATCCTAGTAAATATTCCTTGTCTTAGGTCAGATAGGATCACCACTTTATTTTAAGAATGTGAAATGTCAGAATAATAGAAGAGAGAATGATTTATTTCAGCTTTTATTTCTTTCATCACATTCCCAGTGGGTCAGAAGTTTACATACACTCAATTAATATTTGGTAGCATTGCCTTTAAATGATTTAACTTGGGTCAAACGTTTCGGGTAGCCTTCCACAAGCTTCCGACAATAAGTTGGGTGAATTTTGGCTCATTCCTCCTGTCAGAGAAGGTGTAACTGAGTCAGGTTTGTAGGCCTCCTTGCTCGCACACGCTTTTTCCGTTCTGCACACAATTTTTCTATGGGATTGAGGTCAGGGTTTTGTGATGGCCACTCCACTACCTTGACTTTGTTGTCCTTATGTCATTTTGCCACAACTTTGGAAGTACAGTGCCTTGCGAAAGTATTCGGCCCCCTTGAACTTTGCGACCTTTTGCCACATTTCAGGCTTCAAACATAAAGATATAAAACTGTATTTTTTTGTGAAGAATCAACAACAACTGGGACACAATCATGAAGTGGAACAACATTTATTGGATATTTCAAACTTTTTTAACAAATCAAAAATTGAAAAATTGGGCGTGCAAAATTATTCAGCCCCTTTACTTTTCAGTGCAGCAAACTCTCTCCAGAAGTTCAGTGAGGATCTCTGAATGATCCAATGTTGACCTAAATGACTAATGATGATAAATACAATCGACCTGTGTGTAATCAAGTCTCCGTATAAATGCACCTGCACTGTGATAGTCTCAGAGGTCCGTTAAAAGCGCAGAGAGCATCATGAAGAACAAGGAACACACCAGGCAGGTCCGAGATACTGTTGTGAAGAAGTTTAAAGCCGGATTTGTGGCAAGAAGAAAGCCATTTCTTAAAGATATCCATAAAAAGTGTAATTTAAAGTTTTCCACAAGCCACCTGGGAGACACACCAAACATGTGGAAGAAGGTGCTCTGGTCAGATGAAACCAAAATTGAAATTTTTGGCAGCAATGCAAAACGTTATGTTTGGCGTAAAAGCAACACAGCTCATCACCCTGAACACACCATCCCCACTGTCAAACATGGTGGTGGCAGCATCATGGTTTGGGCCTGCTTTTCTTCAGCAGGGACAGGGAAGATGGTTAAAATGGATGGGAAGATGGATGGAGCCAAATACAGGACCATTCTGGAAGAAAACCTGATGGAAAAAGTCCAGACCTGAATCCAATCGAGAATCTGTGGAAAGAACTGAAAACTGCTGTTCACAAATGCTCTCCATCCAACCTCACTGAGCTCGAGCTGTTTTGCAAGGAGGAATGGGAAAAAATGTCAGTCTCTCGATGTGCAAAACTGATAGAGACATACCCCAAGCGACTTACAGCTGTAATCGCAGCAAAAGGTGGCGCTACAAAGTATTAACTTAAGGGGGCTGAATATTTTTGCATGCCCAATTTCAGTTTTTGATTTGTTAAAAAAGTTTGAAATATCCAATAAATGTCTTTCCACTTCATGATTGTGTCCCACTTGTTGTTGATTCTTCACAAAAAAATACAGTTTTATATCTTTATGTTTGAAGCCTGAAATGTGGCAAAAGGTCGCAAAGTTCAAGGGGGCCGAATACTTTCGCAATGCACTGTATGCTTGGGGTCATTGTCCATTTGTAAGATCCATTTGCGACCAACTTTAACTTCCTGACTGATGTCTTGAGATGTTGCTTCAATATATCCACATCATTTTGCTTCCTCATGAAGCCATCTATTTTGTTAAGTGCACCAGTCCCTCTTGCAACAAAGCACGCCCACAACATGATGCTGCCATCCCCGGGCTTCACGGTTAGGTGTTCTTCGGTGTTCTTCGGCTTGCAAGCATCTCCCTTTCTCCTCTAAACATAATGATGGTCATTATTTTTTTTTTGTTTCATCAGACCAGAGGACATTTGTCCAATGTGCAATTTCCCCATGTGCAGTTGCAAATCGTAGTCTGGCTTTTTTTATGGGGTTTTGGAGCAGTGGCTTCTTCCTTGCTGAGCAACCTTTCAGGTTATGTCAATATAGGACTCGTTTTACTGTGGATATAGATACTTTTGTACCTGATTCCTCCAGCATATTTACAAGGTCCATTGCTGTTGTTCTGGGATTGATTTGCACTTTTCGCACCAAAGTACGTTCATCTCTAGGATACGGAATCTGTCTCCTTCCTGAGCGGTATGACGGCTGCGTGGTCCCATGGTGTTTATACATGCGTACCGTTGTTTGTACCGGTGAAGGTGGTACCTTCAGGTGTTTTGAAATTGCTCCCAAGGATTAACCAGACTTGTGGAGGTCTACAATTTTTTTTCTGAGGTCTTGGCTGATTTCTTTTGATTTTTCCATGATGTCAAGCAAAGAGGCACTGAGTTTGAAGGTAGGCCTACATCCACAGGTACACCTTCAATTGACTCAAATGATGTCAATTAGCCTCTCTGGGATATGTGGGACGGTAGCGTCCCACTTAGCCAAAAGCCAGAGAAAATGCAGAGCTCCAAATTCAAATAAATTCCTATAAAAACAAACATGTAAGATACCAAATTAAAGCTACACATGTTGTGAATCCAGCCAACATGTCAGATTTCAAAAAGGCTTTTCGGCTAAAGCAAACGGTGCTATTATCTGAGAATAGCACCTCCATAAACAAAACAGAGAAAACATTTCAACCCTGCAGGCGCGACACAAAACTCAGAAATAACAATATAAATCATGCCTTACCTTTGACGAGCTTCTTCTGTTGTCTCCAATATGACCCATAAACATCACAAATGGTCCTTTTGTTCGATTAATTCCATCCATATATATCCAAAATATCAATTTATTTGGCGTGTTTGATCCAGAAAAACACTGGTTCCAACTTGCGCAACATGACGTCAAAATATCTCAAAAGTTACCTGTAAACTTTGCCAAAACATTTCAAACTACTTTTGTAATACAACTTTATGTATTTTTCAAGTAAATAATCGATAAAATTGAAGACGGGATGATCTGTGTTCAATACAGGAAGAAAACAAACTCTAGCATGCTTTCTGGTCATGCGCCTCTGTCAAACAGTACACATGAAGTGACCCTCGTTCAAGATGGCCATACTTCTTCATTAAACCAAGGAATAACCTCAACCAATTTCTAAAGACTGGTGACATCCAGTGGAAGCGGTAGGAACTGCAAGCAAGTCCCTTAGAAATCTGGATTCCCAATGAAAACTCATTGAAAAGAGGGTGACCTCAAAAAAAAGAAATCTGAATGGTTTGTCCTCTTTCGCCTGCTATATACGTTCTGTTATACTCACAGACATGAGTCAAACAGGCTTAGAAACTTCAGAGTGTTTTCTATCCAAATCTACTAATAAATGCATATCTTATCTTCTGGGGATGAGTTGCAAGCAGTTGAATTTGGGCATGCTTTTCATCCATAATTCCAAATGCTGCACCCTATCCTAGAGAAGTTAGCCTATCAGAGGCTTCTAAAGCCATGACATCATTTTCTGGAATTGTCCAAGCTGTTTAAAGGCACAGTCAACTTAATGTATGTAAACGTCTGACCCATAGGAATTGTGATACAGTGAATTTTAAGTGAAATAATCTGTCTGTAAACAATTGTTTGAAAAATTACTTATGTCATGCACAAAGTACATGTCCTAACCGACTTGCCAAAACTATAGTTTGTTAACAAGAAATTTGTGGAGTGGTTGAAAAACAAGTTTTAATGACCCCAACCTAAGTGTATGTAAACTTCCGACTTCAATTGTATATGTAAAAAAAATAATCTGACAAAACCATCAGTAGGCCTAGAGTTGAAAATGCGATGCGAAAACTTGTATAGCAGGATATCCGGAAACCTCCAACCAGCATTTTTGTCTATTATTGTGGTGTTGAACATGATAATGAAGCGCCTACGTCAGTATGCTTTGTTAATTGATTATGCGGTGCATTGGCAGAGAAACCTGTTGGTGGAAAATGTGTTGCATATATTCTATATAATTTTAAATATGGCATCAAAATGGAGAATATCAGATTTCCCACTAGCTGATCATTGGTCGTAGTGTCAGCGAACCATCAAACTTCTGGCCCGTAGCCCTTCGTGGGATCGACTGTGCCACAAAAGCATACTGAAGTGACAAAGTCGATATCAACATTTACAAACACAGGGTTGCTAAAGTTATTATTATTTGTCCTCTGTAACATTATTTTGAGTTAATTCTATTAGGGGGGAGGGTGTTAAATACATTTTACAGTACAAGAGGAGGGTCATGGTAAAGCATTGTTAATGTTGAGGGGAGGTGCATTATAAAAACAAATGTTTATGACACCTTGAGTTGGACCGGCTACAAAAGCATCAGTGCTCACCCTTAACATATGTTGACGACACAACAGAACAAATGAACCCGGAATGGTATTTACTCTCAAGGCAAAAAAATATGCATTTTTAGCCACGCCACCTACTAAGCCATGCCTCCAGTCTTCTGATCTGACCCGGTGGATCATAGCGCAACAAACCATGCAGCATCAACAACCCAACCTGGCTTTTTTAAAAGAAAACAACCCAAGTAAGTGATCCAACAGGCTGCGTCAAAATAATCCACCGTGTGTTCAGTCCAATATTTACCCAAATTGGGTTGTTTTAACCTAGCACACTACCTTATAATGGCTTGCCTACTTACAAATCACGGGATATTCAAACATGAACGTTCCTCTAAGCACCTAAAGAGTTGTCAATACGCCACACTGTCAGCATCACTGATGTCATTATCATCGTAACACATTACCCCCAACACTGTTCCTGACTTGAGTGACATCAGAAGAATGCTCAGGTTTGTTTTCCTTCCCGATCAGGATCATCCATGAGGATGGCTACTCAGAAGATGAGTGTAAGCAGTACATAGCTGTGGTCTACAGCAACACCATCCAGTCCATCATGGCTATCATCAAGGCAATGGGCAACCTCAAGATCGACTACACAGAAGCCGCCAGAGAGGTAAGACACACACACACACACCCACACACACACACACACACACACACATTTGGGCATGTTTTTTAGGCTCCTCTGTTTCTGCAGTCAGATAATTAGAGAAGAGGTCCAGCTTTGCCTCTACACATCCACTAGAGCTCTTGGGTTACCATGTCCTGGGCCTTAACGACAAGGTTAGTCACTATCATCCATAATCTCATGCTTGATCCAAGGAGCCATTTCATGTACTAACACAGTTTGAAAAGAACAGCCAATAGGAAATTGTGTGTACAATTATGCAGCCATTGACATACCCCACCCTTCAGTCTGGCCCCCCATTAATGAGCACACGAAGGCCTTGCAACTTTCCATGAGAATATTTCCCCAGGTGACTGAGTTGATTCCACAGGAGCTGGATACTGTATAGATCCCAGATATATAAAGATATAGATAGATAAATAAGTGCTTAATTTGAAAAAAAAATAAAGAAAATAAAATTAAACCAAATGCAGCTAGTTTGCAGTCTTTACAGCTTCAGTTTGAATTGATTATTTTAGCTGTGTTGTTGGCTAGTTCCTCAGCAACAACATTGTCCTGACAAAAGAGCACATTTTCTAGGCCAGGCATCTATGCCGTGCATCATTAGCTCATTGTTATGGATGTATCCAAATAAATGTCACAAGAAAACATCTTAAACAAACGCAAACGCAGCTTCTTTACTGTTATTCTGGCTGCACTGTTTGACGTGCCTGAAAGGTTAGCCGTAGTTGGCTAGCTACAGTAGCAAGCAAGGAAGAAGAAGGTTGCCAGCCAGTATGGCAATTGAACATTTAGAACAAACGTCCATAGATACAGAACAAAAAAAGTTAGCAACGGTTTGTGTCGGGACTATATCATGTGGAAGGATGAAATAGCATGAATAAATTACGAAAATATGGTATGCAAATATGTTATGCAAATATATTATGCAAATATGTCAATCATTATTTGAAAACGTTGCTAACCTGTTGTATAAAAGTGATAATGCCGTCAAAGCCGGTGTTTGGAGGATATATTGGCACGGTTTTCCGGCCCTTGACTTTGCTTAAGTAAAGTTGCTCTTTTCAATTGTGATATCAACATATTCAAAGGTACAGTACCAGTCAAAAGTTTGAACACACCTACTCATTCAAGGGTTTTTCTCAATTTTTACTACATTGTTGAATAATAATACAAAACTATGAAATAACACACATGGAATCACCAAGAAACATTTATTTTATATTTGAGATTCTTGAAAGTAGCCAGCCTATGACAGCTAAGTAAAGAGAAACGACAGTCCATCATTACTTTAAGACATGAATGTCAGTCAATCCGGAAGCTTTCGAGAACTTCTTCAAGTGCAGTCGCAAAAAGCATTAAGAGCTATGATGAAACTGTCTCTCATGAGGTCCACCAAAGGAAAGTCAGACCCAGAGTTACCTCTGCTGCAGAGGATAACTTCATTAGAGTTAACTGCACCTCAGATTGCAGCCCAAATAAGTAACAGACACATCTCAACATCAACTGTTCAGAGGAGACTCCGTGAATCAGGCCTTCATGGTCAAATTGCTGCAAAGAAACCACTACTAAAAGACACCAATAATAAGAAGAGACTTGCTTGGGCCAAGAAACATGAGCAATGGATGTCAGACTGGTGGAAATGTGTCCTTTGGTCTGATGAGTCCAAATGTGAGATTTTTGGTTCCAACCGCCGTGTCTTTGTGAGACGCAGAGTAGGCGAATGGATGATCTCAGCATGTGTGGTTCCCACCGTGAAGCATGGAGGAGGAGGTGTGATGGTGTGGGGGTGCTTTTCTGGTGATGCTGTCTGTGATTTATTTAGAATTCAAGGCACATTCAACCAACATGGCTACCACAGCATTCTGCAGCGATGGGCACCTCATCTGGTTTGCACTTAGTGGGCCTATCATTTGTTTTTCAACAGGACAATGACCCAACACACCTCCAGGCTGTGTATGGGCTATTTGACCAAGAAGGAGAGTGATGGAGTGCTGGATCAGATAACCTGGCCTCCACAATCACCAGACCTCAACCTAATTGAGATGGTTTAGGATGAGTTGGACCGCAGAGTGAAGGAAAAGCAGCCAACAAGTGCTCAGCATATGTGGGAACTCCTTGTTGGAAATGAATTCCAGGTGAAGCTGGTTGAGAGAATGTCATAGGAAAGAAATAGAATGGATTTCAAATCAACGCTGCTGCTCTAATCAACCAAATATTCTAAATTCCAACGTTCTACGAACATTGCTTTGGTTGATATAGCATTTTTATTAGTTAGAATTGCCTCGACAATGGACAACTATTAATGGATGTCCTGTGCATCGTGCGCACACACACACACACACACACACACACACACACACACACAGTGCTCAGGGAGATAGAGAGAGAGCGTGAGGAAGTTTAGAGAGTGATTGAGAGAGAGGCGTTTGAGGCTGTGAGTGGGTTTTCCTGCCTCCATGAGGGCCATGCAGGCTTGATAATGAAGAAGAATGCTGAAAAAGGAAAAGGTGGCACTTGGACTAGGCTGTTTATTGGAATGGGTTTATTTAAAACTGCTGGCAGGACAAATTTCACAAGCAGATTTCCTTAGCAGTGTGTCGGCACTGTGCACCTCAAAAACAACACTGCTGCTGGGTGGTTCCACCAATTAGTTGCCTATTAAATCGTGTAAAAAAATAAACAATTTAAAACAACATTTTTCCCATCTCAAGAGGTTAAATAAATATAAATTGGCAATAAGAGTAGAACCAGTTCACCTGCTTTTACATTAGGATTTGACTAATAGATGTTCATCTTTCTATTGAAAAAAATATTATAAAAAGGAATAGTTTCACCATATTAAAACTAGAGTTCAGTTCACGTAACAGGGTTGACCTTAAAATTGGGGACATGTTGTTCTTTTTACTTTAATAAAATGAATCACTAATCACATGAAATAAATAATAATCTTTAGAAATGACTTTGTCAAAGCAACAAAATAATCAGGGCTTTACAATGATGGTAAAAATGTTGGGAATAAGTGGGTTAAAATCCTCCCAGAAGTCACAGAGGATGCACAGAGGGACGAGGTCAAAATGCTGAATTTTGTCTTTATTTATACATTACTACGTGGCCAAAAGTATGTGGCCACCAATTCATGTTAGTGGATTTGGCTATTTCAGCCACACCCATTGCTGACAAGTATATACAATTGAGCACACAACAATGCAATCTCCATAGACAGACATTGGCGGTAGAATGGCCTGTACTGAAGAGCTCAGTGACTCTCAACAAGCCACTGTCATAGGATGCCATCTTTCCAACAAGTCAGTTTGTCAAATTTCTGCCCTGCTAGAGCTGCCCCGGGCAACTGTAAGTGCTGCTATTGTGGAAACGTCTAGGAGTAACACTCATTACCAAGTTCCAAACTGCTTCTGGAAGCAACGTCAGCACAATGACTGTTCATCTGGAGCTTCATGAAATGGGTTTCCATGGCCGAGCAGCTACACACAAGCCCAAGATCACCATGCGCAATGCCAAGCATCAGCTGGCGTAAAGCTCACTGCCATTGGACTCTGGAGTGATGAGTTACTCGTCACCATCTGGCAGTCCGATGGACTAATCTGGGTTTGGCAGATGCCAGGAAAACGCTACCTTATGCAATCCATAGTGCCAACTGTAAAGTTTGGTGGAGGAGGAATAATGGTCTGGGGCTGTTTTTTTATGGTTTTGGTTCGGCCCCTTAGTTCCAGTGAGGGGAAATCTTAACACTACAGCATACAATGACATTCTAGATGATTTAGTGCTTCCAACTAAAGTGGCAACAGTTTGGGGAAGGCCTTTTTCTGTTTCAGCATAACAATACCCCCGTGCACAAAGTGAGGTCCATACAGAAATGTTTTGTCGGTGTGTAAGATCTTGACTGGCCTGCACAGAGCTTTTACCTCAACCCCATCAAACACGTTATGGATGAATTGGAATGCCAACTTCGAGCCAGGCCTGATTGTCCAACATCAGTGCCCAACCTCCCTAATGCTTTTGTGGATGAATGGAAGCAAGTCCCCGCAGCAATGTTCCAACATCTAGTGAAAAGCCTTCCCAGAAGAGTGGAGGCTGTTATAGCAGCAAATGGGGACCAACTCCATATTAATGCCCATGATTTTGAAATGAGAGTTTCGGCAAGCAGGTGTCCACATACTTTTTAGACCATGTAGTGTATATATCGTTTTTTGTGTGGTCTATATTAAAGGGCAATTCATTTACTATAACAGGCTTTTCAAATTAAATATTTGTGCACAATGTCTACTTAAAATATCAAAGGGATGCAAAAGGCCCTCATTTCGTGGAACGACCCTGCTGCTGCTCCCTGCAAATGCATCATGCAGCCCAGACAATGCAAGATAAAAGTAGTTTGCTTCAGTTTGATCTTTTTTTACTTCATCGATATATCTGGAAACTTGGGGAGTTTGCTGTTCGCCAACATCAAACGATGACTACCTCAGGCTGATAAGGAAGGCTTAATTCCCAACCCATCTTCAAGTCTTTCTTCTTATTTACAGACCCATACACACACACACTCACACACAGCTTCGCTGGTCTCACCTGTCACACCCAATGAGTCTGCAGTAAGAGAAAATAGTGGTACTAGTGGTACCATGCAGAGGGCTTAGCCTGTGAACAAACTGTCAGTGTGTTCCTTAAAGAGAGCAAGCTCCAGTGTATGACCGTATATATTAGAGGGCTTCAGTCTTGGGTCTGTAGCTGTAGGATGCGTGGATGTGCTTTATAACTGTACTCTCGTCTTCACATGGCCTGAGGGGAGGGTCTAACAGGGATGAGTAGAGAGGCTGCCTTGGTTTTTAAGGGAGGATGGATTTGGCTCGCTCCTCTGTGTCTTCAGACCATCCTTCATACAGTGTGTCGCTGGACCTAGTGATACTTACTCTGTCTCCTATGCAGGCAATTAGTGCACCGGCTGCCACAAACATGCTCTCATACAGTACATTCAGACAACAGACAACATTTACGCATAGGCAGTGATGCACAAGAACACACAGAGAACAGTGCATAGACACACACACACACACACACACACAAACACACACACACACATATACTTGTGCCCGGAATTGGCTCAGTGAGTCATCCAAAACCCAGTGCCCAGGGAGGATGCAGAAGAGAGGAGATCTTGCCTCCATATGCTGTGTTATTTCATTTCATTTGCTTAGCCATTTCATATCAGAGAAAGATGCCCAAAACACAGGCAAAAAATCCTCTGTGAACTGCACTCCAAGGCTATTAAACTGTTGTCTTGTGTTTTATATTCATTTTTATTTCTATTAGTTTTAAGATTTTATTTGAAATTCTGTTTAGTTTCAGTTTGTTTCCAGATCGACTTTACTAGTTTCATTTAGTTTAGTTTAAGTTTTATTAAGACATTTCGAATACGTTTTTATATGATTAGTTTTAGTGTTAGCGTTAGGGACATAAAGTAGCCTATGCATGGGAGGGTAGTAGCCATGAATGTGTTGTATAGTTTTGGTGTTTTTGGGGATGTCACTTCTTGCCACTTTCGGGTATCACAGATGCACCTCTCCTGACTTCACTCCTCGACTCTAGTCTACTGTCGGCTGCTTTAGCCTTACCACTCAAACGCCCCCAATATCTGTGGTGCTGCTCGTGGCAACGTTATCTCGCTGAGTCTACCTTTACCTCTCAATGTGACGTGCTAGATTCAGACGCTTGAAAACCCCATTAGCAAAAAAGCTTGAAAACCCAATTTGATTTTGCCCCCAATAAGACACAAGAGGCAGTGCTGCATCATGAATACAGTCTGAAGTAAATGCCGTTGTTGGCCTCACGCAATTTACCTGTGACTGTATTCATGATACTTTTATTTATTAACATTTCATTTAACCTTTATTTAACTAGGCAAGTCGGTTAATAAGAACAAATTCTTATTTACAATGACGGCCTACCCTGGCCAAACCCTAACCCGGACGATGCTGGGACAATTGTGCACCACCCTATGGGACTCCTAATCATAGCCGGTTGTGATACAGCCTGGAATTGAACCTGGGTCTGTAGTGACGCCTCTAGCACTGAGATGCAGTGCCTTAGACCACTGCGACACTCGGGAGCCCCAGCACTGCCTCGCATGCCTTATTGCTTTTATAAAACTGTTAACAACATATTAAAATAACAATGATTTACTGTACATATTTTCATTAAAGTGTTATTTTGATAAGTAAATTAATACAATTTCATTCTTCCACCAAAAGATATAGTCCGGACAAAAATCTGGTTGTTAGATATTTTAGTCATGTTGCTACAGACCCAATCGTTAATCATTTTTGCATAGTTGCTATGCAAAAGGAGTGGTCAACCATTCCCAACAAAATGGTTGCTATGCAGGCTCGATAACGTTCTTCACATTTGCTAGCTAGCTAGCTAAATAAAACTTCAGTTAATTCAGTCACCTCAAACATTGAACCTGGAATGGCAGTATGCTATTGCGGCATTATTGTTTGGTGTGCTTTTTTTCATTAGGCATTTACTTGGATATGTCCATGACAATGACGGTGATGTGTGAAAAAGTTGTCTCGTCTGGGCACTGTTCACTCTCTATGTGTAGACCCTTTTACAGTACACGACACACTGATGTAATGCACAGATGCGTGCAACTCTTTTGCAGCCGTAAGAAAGCCATCGCCATCTGTGCCCATTCAACATAGCCTAGATTTACGTTCCATTACAAAATAACTTTTGGGGGTTCTCATATGCTTGCAATGACGTTTTGATTCGTGCCTGAACATTCGCTAAGATTATATTTGGATGTGACCTTTGCAAAATAACTATTTTTAGATGCAGCAGTTGTTAGCTATAATGCTAACGCTCATTGATATAGGCTGTAGCAAAAGCTAGCCAAAGAGCCATTTTACTGGTTTAAGTGTTTTTTAAAGAATAATGCAGTTGATTTGTGATGATAACACAAACATTCAATTGTAATCCAAAAGTAGTGGGAAATGCACTCATAAGAAACAAGTAAATAGAGGCTTTTTTTTTGCTGGTGTTCTATATTTGAACCCAACTTTGTTCTGCCACCAATTTGCACGCATCGCCCTCCTGCGACAATGTTTGTAAACACAGAAAGGCGTCAATGGTACAGAGATCAGGCAGACAGTGGGGCTTATATTAACCCCTGCTTGTACCAAACTAAATGCTAGACTGGAAGTAAAGGGAAATAATGTGCGAGTTTAGATAAATACAAGAGATGATTCGGACAGCAACATGAACATGATATTGTTATAGGGGAGCAGTGATAATTTTCAGGTGGAACAGTTTGCAGGCATGCTATGCCTGTGACGGCCAATACAGCACGGCTTGGAACGCTGCTTGTCCAATCAGCTTCCAGGATCCAAACAACCAGTTTTATGATTCCCTATAATGCACAGTATAATTCAATGACTATGAAGTTAATTCTTACATGTTCTATGTTTGAGCTGCTTTTGAAAGCCAAAGTCGAATTGAAAACATGATTGGCATTGTTCAATTTTCGTTTTCATAATAGCAAGCCAGGACTGATGGTTTGGTTAGTTAAGCTAGCAAGTCTTTGTGTTTGGTTACCAAGGCAACCACTGTAGCTAAGCTAGTAAACTTCCTAGCTACTTCCATACTAGCAAATAATAAAAACTCAAAGTGAATAATCAATCAATTTGGTGAAGTGGATGTTGAACACGTTTCTACATTTCTTGCGGAAATGTGTTCAATTATAGCCTTGGTATAAAAGGGATAATCAACTCGGGACTCTCTGGAAAATAATGCAACTAATGCAATAATGCTGAGTTTCAGTATAGTTTTTGTTTTTCAAACAAGTCTGTTCATTATTTTATTTCAGTTCCCTAATCATGAAAAAACGATTCAGTTTTCATTTTAGTTTCAGTTTTAGTTTACTGTAATAACATTGCTTCACTCCCAGTCTTAAATTGAACTGTATATTTATGGAAATTTTGTTCCACTTCACCAAATTGATTGATTATTCACTTTGAGTTTTTCTTATTTGCTAGTATGGAAACACAGGTGACACAGCAGATCTGCATACTGTACGTGTATGTGGGTGGAGAGGTGTTGTCTCATTGTATAGTATCTGGAGGTATCCATCAGTCTGTTCTGCTGAGTCTCTGGTTATGGAGGTGCCTGGCTCTCTGAGCCTAGACAGGTGTTCATCTCACTATAGAGAGATGAATGCCTGACTAGGTAGGGATTCCACAGTAGCTAGGTGGGTAAATAGCTTACTGACTTGCTAGCCCTCTACACTCAATAGCTGGACATTAGGAGAGAAATGTGTGGCCATAACTCGGAACTATTTAATGTCGTGACTTTGACCCCTTGTCTTCACATTGGCGACAGACTTCTGTTGTCATCATCACCATCATCCCATTAATTCCTGTCTATTTACAGTACAGAAGGTAGTGGGAGAAAACCCAGAGGAAATACAGTGGGGCAAAAAAGTATTTAGTCAGCCACCAATTGTGCAAGTTCTCCCAATTAAAAAGAATAAGAGAGGCCTGTAATTTTCATCATAGGCACACTTCAACTATGACAGACAAAATGAGGAAAAAAAATCCTGAAAATCACATCGTAGGATTTTTAATTAATTTATTTGCAAATTATGGTGGAAAATAAATATTTGGTCACCTACAAACAAGCAGGATTTCTGGCTCTCACAGACCTGTAACTTCTTCTTTAAGAGGCTCCTCTGTCCTCCACTCGTTACCTGTATTAATGGCACCTGTTTGAACTTGTTGTCAGTATAAAAGACACCTGTCCACAACCTCAAACAGTGACACTCCAAACTCCACTATGGCCAAGACCAAAGAGCTGTCAAAGGACACCAGAAACAAAATTGTAGACCTGCATCAAGCTGGGAAGACTGAATCTGCAATAGGTAAGCAGCTTGGTTTGAAGAAATCAACTGTGGGAGCAATTATTAGGAAATGGAAGACATTCAAGACCACTGATAATCTCCCTCGATCTGGGGCTTCACGCAAGATCTCACCCCATGGGGTCAAAATGATCACAAGAACGGTGAGCAAAAATCCCAGAAGAACACCATACCTACTGTGAAGCATGGGGGTGGAAACATCATGCTTTGGGGCTGTTTTTCTGCAAAGGGACCAGGACGACTGATCCGTGTAAAGGGAAGAATGAATGGGGCCATGTATCGTGAGATTTTGAGTGAAAACCTCCTTCCATCAGCAAGGGCATTGAAGATGAAACGTGGCTGGGTCTTTCAGCATGACAATGATCCCAAACACACCGCCCGGGCAACGAAGGAGTGGCTTCGTAAGAAGCATTTCAAGATCCTGGAGTGGCCTAGCCAGTATCCAGATCTCAACCACATAGAAAATCTTTGGAGGGAGTTGAAAGTCCAGCAACAGCCCCAAAACATCACTGCTCTAGAGGAGATCTGCATGGAGGAATGGGCCAAAATACCAGCAACAGTGTGTGAAAACCTTGTGAAGACTTACAGAAAACGTTTGACCTCTGTCATTGCCAACAAAGGGTATATAACAAAGTATTGATATAAACTTTTGATATTGACCAAATACTTGTTTTCCACCATAATTTGCAAATAAATTCATTAAAAATCCTACAATATGATTTTCTGGATATTTTTTCTCATTTTGTCTGTCATAGTTGAAGTGTACCTATGATGAAAATTACAGGCCTCTCTCATATTTTTAAGTGGGAGAACTTGCACAATTGGTGGCTGACTAAATACTTTTTTGCCCCACTGTATATCTATCTCCTGCCTGCCACTAGCTGCCACTGTCACACTTTATTACAACAGTGCATTATTTATCAGCCAGACACCTTGTCCAAAGACACTTATATATATCCCATATTAGCTATCCACACAGTGTAGATTGCCTGGCCTCTGGTTATGACAGGTCCCCAGTGATGACATAACAATATATAAAGCTACGTATTTAAACTGTGGCACAATTGACCTTGGGCCATTGGCCACCTGTCAAAACAAACCAATATTTATTAGCTTTATCTGAGTCACTCAATCATTGCTAGAGAGACCCTTTAACTATTTATGATAAGATCTTACCTCATCACAGCAGATGTGTTTGCTTGTTGATAATGTGGGTTCTCCCTCCTGAGATTTAAACATAAGCCCTCACTCTCTGCGATGTCTCTGGCAATGACTATTCTGTAGTCCTGTGGTATGTCTGACCTGCAACCTCCTAGCCCTGGCCATAATGGCCCTCTCCTGTCCGCTCCCACCCCTGCAGGATGACGCCCGCCAGCTCTTTGCCCTGTCGGCTGCTGCTGAGGAGCAGGGCATCCTGCCCGATGACCTGTCCAAAGTGATCCACCGCCTGTGGTCCGACAGCGGAGTGCAGAGCTGCTTCACACGCTCCAGAGAATACCAGCTCAATGACTCAGCCGCATAGTGAGTAGGCATAGTGTGTGTGTGTGTGTGTTTGGCTGCTTGTGTGGTTTTTGTTGTGTTAGTTAGTTGGTTAGTTTGTTTGCTGCAGCAAAGAGCGGTATGGGAGGGCCATCTTATTTGGGCTACGGTTAGTAATACAGTAAAAGACGCTCTATAACTTTAGACTACATCCCTTCATGAGGATATAAAACTCTCTGTGGTTCCCTTTCAGTCGGTCAACTCGGTACAACACAGCTATGGGGAGTTTGCACGCTGGCGTTCTCTACTGAAGAACATTAGAATCACGTCTGACAAGGCCAAAGCACTCATTCCTTCAATGTTCTTCACCTTGAGCTTAGCGGAACAATTTCACGCATTTGACAAACAAATTAACAAAAAAAATCTATCAGGCTTTGCTCCAACTTATCTATCCCACTTAAGGAGTGCCTGCTCATCCTTCTGGATGTTGTGTGTTAAAGCTCGATAACCGGTTTCGTGAGTTTGAATTTGGTAGGATTAAGTGTCTTGGGCTGAGGCATGCAAAAGTCTCCCTGGCTTAACCTGGTTGATGTGCACTCTGTCGCTGGCTAAGGGAGGCGACTTGAAGGGAGAGGTCGGGCCAGGTCGGTGGGCGCTCCCTGCCACCTGTGCCCTGCCGCCTGTGTTCTGCCTCAGTCAAGCCCCGTTTACCTCTCTTCCCAGACTTGGTCGATGATCGTCTCTTATGTGGACGGGATCAGGCTAGTTAAACAGCACTGTATAGCTAACTCATCAAGGTGAGTTAGCTAGCGTACTGCCACTGGTGCTTCCATGTGTTTGTGTAGCTCTCTCATTTAGCATATGAAGCGTTCAGTCAATTGGTTATTCTAAATTGACTGTACTGTGGCTAGTGCTAGCCTGCAGGGATAATTCCAGGTAGCAAGACTGATAAGCTGCATGTGGATGTCGGCTAGCATACAGTACTGTGACAAAAGTCTGTCTGTGCCTATAAAAGGGCCAGGCTATGGTGGGCTATACAGTACCACGGAAGCACAACGTGCTCACTAGGTGCTCGGTACCCCTTTCCATAGGTGTCTTATTACTGGGATTCATTGCTGGGTCCTCCCTCTAGCTCACTGGTCCCTATGAGGTACTTAGTGGTATAGGTCATGGACTCGGTAGGCGATTGGCAATCGTGCTTTTATCCCACACACAGTCTCTGTGGTTCATCTGAACTCCAAGATGAGATGTCTGTCTCCTGCTCAACGCGTTTTGTTCCTGGGAGTTAGATTTAATTACGAATGGCCCTGTCTGTTATCACAGATGGGGTCTGTTTTTCAGAGCTGTCTGTCCCTTTTCTAGCTGGGTTACAAGGTGCGGTGTCACCGGTACCTACTACTGGTGGGCATGATCACCTCCATGATAACGTTTTTTTCCTGGGTTCATTCTTAATGTGTGCAACCCCCGCACACATAGCGCATTGAAAGGGGAGGTGGCACTGGCTGGGGTCCCCCCTTGCCCCCCTTCCCAGATGTTTGCTGTGACAACTACCCCCAAGTGGCACTGCTAGCCCCAATTCTGACTTGTGCTCTGATATCTGCTTCACTTCACTCTCGTAAAAGCCTGGGTTTTCTGCCTATTACCTAAAATTTATCAATTGAATGTGTGAGTTCACAACTCCAATCCAGATGTGTTGGTCATTACTGAGACATGGTTAAGAAAGAGTGTTTTGAACACTGATGTTAACCTTTCTGGTTATAACCTTTTTCGGCAAGACAGATCTTCCAAAGGTGGTGGAGTGGTAATCGTTACCAAGGAACACCTTCAGTTGTCTCCACCAAGTCTGTCCCCAAGTCTGGCCCTCGTTCTCAGGTCATTGACTTCCCACCAGTCATTGCTCTTGACGTGCGTGATTCTAATGTTCTTCAGTAGAGGGCGCTGACGAGCAAACTCCCCATAGCTGTCTTGTTCCTCGTTTCCCTCCTTCAGGGAACAGTATCACGACTCAGGATATGACCCAGATGCAGACATAGGAGGCAATAGTACAAAAGACAAAGTACAGTGAGACACAGGTTTTATCTTGGACACATGAAACATAGGATGGATACGGAGGGTGCGGGGCAACAGAAGATGAACAGCAAAGGGGCTAAGGATTTTAGAGATGGGGAAACGGAATCTCCAGTGATGATGAAACAGGGGTAAAGTTTACAGGACTCCACCTAGAGGAGCAGGTCCCGAGTGGACAGCCATACACTCTGCCCATGCCGATAGCGGGAAGCAGGGGTCTGGTGGCGATCCGCTTGTCACGATACCTGGACGTGGTCTTCAAAAATAGCAGCCCGGGCTCTCTTCCAGGTATAGTGACAGCGGCGGATGAACATCTGAGCTCGAAGGGTGAGAGACCAGTGGACAAGCAGGGAAGGGTGTTATGGGCGTATTCCACCCACATGAGTTGCTGGCTCCAGGTGGTGGGGTTGACCGAGACGAGGCAACAAAGGGCCATCTCCAGGTCCTGATTGGCTCGCTCTGACTGGCCGTAAGATTGGGGGTGGAGACCAGAGGACAGGCTGGGTGACGACCCAATGAGGGTGCAGAACGCCTTCTAGAACCAGGACAAGTACTGGGGACCACGATCAGAGACAATGTCAACCGCAAGTCCATGGATCCGGAAGACGTGCTGCACCATTTGCTGAGCCGTCTCCTTGGCTGAGGGTAACTTGGGAAGGGGAATAAAATGGGCGGCTTTAGAAAACCTATCCACCACCGTCAGGATAGTAGTGTTGCCGGGAAGCCCAGTAACAAAGTCCAGGGATATATGGGACCAAGGGCGGTGAGGAACAAGGGAGTGGTTGAAGCCAGGGGCCTATGGGAGCCTGGATGGCAGGTCAATCTTGAGGAATGTGTCCATTCCAGGACCGGGGAATGGGCAGAGTCCGGGACAAACATCCGCTTAGCCCCCTCGGATTCGGACTGGGAATGCTGCACCTTACAGACCAGGCTCTCTATACCCCAGACGACTGCAGCCGGTAGACAGGAGGTAGGGAGGATGTTCTTGGGTCAGATGGAGTAGCTGCGGGGAAATACAACCGTGAGAGTGCATCAGGCTTCATGTTCTTCGACCCCGAGCAGTAGGAGAGAGTGAAATTGAAACAAGTGAATAACAGGGCCCAACGAACCTGCCTAGATTTGAGGCGATGGGAGAGGAAAGCGCAGGGGTGCAGCGTTTGGTCCTAGTCAGAACGCTGGGACAGGATGGCCCCACTCCGACATCTGAGGCTACGACCTCCACCACAAACTGACAGGGCATGTCCGGATGCATTAAGATGGGGGCTGTAGTGAATCGACATTTGAGGTCCAAGAACGCCTGGTCAGCTGCTGGAGACCATGTGAACGGAACCTTGGGAGAGGTGAGTGCTGAGAGGTGGGAAGCCAGGATGCTGTAACTCTGGATGAATCGGCGGTAGAAATGAGAAAACTCCAGAAAATGTTGCAGCTGCACCCTGAATGATCACCTTGTCGAGATCCATCTGTATATACCCTGCAGCGATGACGTATCCTAGGAAGGAGATGATGGAGCGATGGAATTCACACTTCTTCGCTTTAACCTCTTGAGTGTAGTGTTTTCGTGTTTGGCTGATAAACATACCCAATTGAAACTGCCTATTTCTCAGGCCCAGAAACTAGAATATGCATATTATTGTCAGATTTGGATAGAAAACACTCGACAGTTTCCAAAACGGTCAAAATATTGTCTGTGAGTATAGCAGTACTGATATTGCAGGCGAAAACCTGAGGAAAATCCAACAAGGAAGTGCTGTTTTTCCTGAAAGCTCTCTGTTCCATTGAATGCCTTGCCTCCATTTAAAGGGATATCAACAAGATTCATTTTCCTATGGCTTCCTCAAGGTGTGAACAGTCTTTAGACATAGTTTCAGGCTTTTATTTGGAAAAATGAGCGAGAAAGATCACACCGCGTCATTGTATGGCTGGGTGACAGCAGCGTTTTGTATGCACAATAGCTTGGAGCATCCATTTTCTCTCTCTCTCTGAAGAAGCTACATTCCCGGTTGATATATTATCGATTATATATTGTAAAAACAACCTGAGGATTGATTATAAAAATCATTGACCTGTTTCTACGAACATTATGGATACTATTTGGAATTTTAGTCTGCGATGTCGTGACCGCTTGAGCCTGTTGATTTCTGAACATAACCGGCTAACCAAATGGAGGTATTTTAGATATAAAAATAATCTTTATGGAACAAAAGGAACATTTATTGTGTAACTGGGAGTCTCGTGAGTGCAAACATCCGAATATCATCAAAGGTAAGCGATTTAATTAATTGCTTTTCTGACTTTCGTGACCAATCTACTTGGCATGGCAGAACGGCCTCCAACCCACGATAGAACCCGTAGCCAAGTCAATCAGGGGATTGTGCTTCTGGAACCATAAATATCCCAAAACCACGGGTACGTGGGGAGTATCTATGAGCAGGAACTCTATGCACTGTGTGATTTCCTGATTCTCGTAGGTCGATCGGAATCGTAGTGCGGGTGACTCTGCCAATAGATCACCCATCCAGCCCTCTGACGTCCATGGGAATGGAGAGGGGTTGAGTGGAGATGCCCAGCTCCGACACCACGGTAGCGTGAATAAAGCTTTCATCGGCCCCAGAGTCAATGAGCACCCGGAGTGATTTGGCCCGGTCCCCCCACAACAGGGTGGAATAGAGATGGGTGCGAGTAATGGGAGATTGGAAAATCCCCGTACGGCTCACCAGAGTACTCATTCTTATTGATGAGCCTGGTCTTTTTAATGGACAGGTAGAAATATAATGTTCTGTAGTCCCGCAATACAGACAGCTCCTGGTGTTCAGCATAAATGTTAATCTGGAGACAATCGAGCCCTTCCCAGTAGCTTGGGCTCTAGAGGAGGCGAGTCGACCACCCTCGGCGTGACATCGGATTCTCTCGTAAATTACTTTGAGTGTTTCCGGGATTCCTCTGAGGCGAGGCGAGAATCGAGGGTGAGCGAGGGCGACAGGGAACATATTCTCTCTCCCGCCTACGTTCTCGTAGCCGCCTATCAATCCAGATGGCCAAGGCTATGAGGTAGTCGAGGTCCATGGGCAGCTCCTGGGCTGCAAACTCATCTTTGATCACCTCCGATATTCCATGAAGGAACATGTCGAAAAATGCTTCCGTGTTCCAGGCCCTGTCAGCCGCCACTGTCAGTCACCAACGAAAATCCACTGCGTAGTCTGCCACACTACGGGAGTCTTGATGTAGCTGGAGCAATTTACGAGCACCCTCTCCCTCGGACAACGGAGAATCGAACACCTTCTGTACTTCCGCCACAAACTCCTCCAGACTGAGGCAGACGGTGGACTGTTGCTCCCACACCGCCCGTAGCCCAGGCAAGTGCCCTCCCGGACATCAGCGTTATGAGGTACCCTATCCTCGAGCGGTCCGAAAGGAACGACGAAGGCTGTAGCTCGAAGATGATGGAGAACTGGGAGAGAAAGGCCCGGCAGGTTTCAGAATCTCCAGTGTAGCACGCCGGGGGAGGTAGGCGGGGTTCTCGGGACACTGTGGTATGCTGGGAACAAGTGCCGCTGGTGGTGGTGTTGCTGAGAGTCTGGGGAATTACTGGTGTGGCTTGCTGCCTTGTAGGGAATCCGCAGAATTGCTCCAGCAATGTATCGAACGCATGGTCATGGCGTTCTGCCAGGATATGGAGTCCCTCCATAAGACATTGCAGTAACTCCTCATGTCTTCCAATGGTGGCTTCTTGCCGGGAGACAGTATTGTGGAGCTGGTCTGAGTCTGCTGGGTCAGTTATTGCCAGTTTGTACTGTCAATACTCAGGATATGACCCAGATGCAGACACAGGAGGCAGAAAGTGCAGTTCTCAATCATTTATTTTAACACAGGGAAAAGGGCAGGTCGAGGACAGGCAGAGGTTTGTAATCAGGTCAGTGTCAGGCAGGTACAGGACGGCAGGCAGGCTTGGCGTCCGAGCAGGCAGAGGTTCAGAATCACGTCAGAATCAGGCAGGTACAGGACGGCAGGCAGGCTCGGGGTCAGGGCAGGCAGAATGGTCAGAACCGGGAAAACTAGGAAATAAACCTTTGAGAAACATGAAAACGGGAAGGCACTCTGGTAAGACATGACAAGACAAGACGAACTGGCAACAGACAGAGAACACAGGTATAAATGCTCAGGGAATAATGGGGAAGATGGGCGACACCTGGAGGGGGGTGGAGACAAGCACAAAGTCAGGTAAAACCGATCAGGGTTTGACAAACAGAAAGACTTTCAATATCAACTCCTCCCTCCATCCCTTCCCTTCCTCTACTACAATCAGTATGCAATCTGCACACACACCAGGAGGCCAACATTTACCACCAGTTAGATCTCGCTATCCCCTCCTGCTGCTAGTTTATTTTTTATTCAAACTGGAAAACGAGCACCCATCTACTTTGCATACAGCTGAACAACTCGGCTTTGTCTGCCAATTTCCTCTTTAATAGCATCACAGAAACATAGGGATCATTCATTTGTTCCTAGAGAAGAAGGCTGGGTATTTACCATTATGGTATAACAATGGCAGTTGGATTGATCGATTGCTTGTATGTATCATATCAGGTTTACTCAGGACTGTGTAATACCTCTGGCCAGCCTCCCATTAGACTGATGTATGGTGGTAATGTGTTCCTCTCCTCTCCTTTCCTCTCCTCACCCTCCTCTCCTTTCCTCTCCTGCTCTCATCTCCTCTCCCATCTGCTGCTGTGTGAAACCTGTCACATTACTCCACAGGGGGAAGCATCAGCAGACAAATCTCTGAAACGTTCTCTAAATCATGATCCTCCTCCTAGCTTTGATGCTCTGACTCTCTCATATGGCTCTGTCTTGCTGGTTGGCTGTCCGGACAACATAAGAATGATAACGTGTTCATTAGTTATCTGAGATTCCATCCTGGCAGGCCCCAGGATTAGGACTCTCTTGCAGGGCAGGGTCAAGCTGCAGGGGTCAGCCTTAAGGTCAAGGATGACCTCTAGGATGACTTCCAAGGAGAGTCAGATTCCCTTAGGTTTTACATTGGTTTTCATATGCTGTTTTCTCCATACACTCTCACACTAATGATTATATATCAAGGTTGATGAATGTCCTAGTATGCATCATTCGCTTCAAGAGAACAGAGTGAATGAATTATTCTATAGTTTTTTTTATTGGATCACAAAGGCAATACAATCAATAAAACAATAGAATCAATAGAACACAAAATAATCTCCCCCTTTTTGAACAACCCCACATTCCCACCCAGTCACCCATCCCAAACATAACCCTGGCGGCACCCCATCCCCAACCCCAGTCACCCATCCCAAACATAACCCTGGCGGCACCCCATCCCCAACCCCAGTCACCCATCCCAAACATAACCCTGGCGGCACCCCATCCCCAACCCCAGTCACCCATCCCAAACATAACCCTGGCGGCACCCCATTCCCAACCCCAGTCACCCATCCCAAACATAACCCTGGCGGCACCCCATCCCCAACCCCAGTCACGTCACCCATCCCAAACATAACCCTGGCGGCACCCCATCCCCAACCCCAGTCGACGCATAATATTAAAAAACATAAACATACCAACAAAAACAAAGCAACAGACAAGCACTACAATAAAATAAAAATGACACCCAGTAAAATTGTTTACCCATATGACATCACCAGGAGATAATTGAGGCAACTACTTTCCACATTTCTATAGGAGTGTGTTTAGCTTTATTCATGCGGGCGGGGGATAACTCCAACATAACTACATCCTGAAAGTAGGCCAACCATTTCCTTATATGAAGGTCATGAGGTGGCAACCAGCGCTGGAACAACGTGTTTTTTTTTTACTTCACTTTACACTGTTTCTCATTCAGCTGCATACCTGAATCGTCGTTAGGTGAAGGAGGAATTGGTTCAAAGGGTACAGTTTTATCAATCATGTCAGAGAGAATAGACAACACTTTCCTCCCAAAACCCATAAACCTCAGGGCAACCCCATATCATCTGTTTGTATGTGCCAAGTGTATTGAAGGAACAGAGGTCACAGTTTGCGCTTAGATCCCGTTTTGCCTGAAATCTTACAAGTGGTGTCCAGTACGACCTACGACAGAGCTTAAAATGAATTCACTGATGGTTTGTGGTTCTTTGATGAGGGAAATATATTCTCCCAGTCATTTTCCCAATCAAGAGCATCATCATCAAGCAAAATCCTTTACATATACTTTAACCATTAAAATATCTTTCTGCTTTAGTAATTGAAGATGAGAGTAAATAACTGATACAAAACCTCAGGAAGAGAATGTCAAAATTCACTGGGTGCCTTTCCAAACGTGTAACCCATGGGACCCATATGGGCACGAAGCGCTGACTGCAGTCGACCCTGGCAAATCGAAAAGGAGAAATTCCAGAAAACTAAGGACACCCTCTGAGTTAAATATATACCCTACACCAGGGGTATCAAACACGCGAGGGGGTCCAATCCGTAAAAATCATATATTTTTAGGGGGGAAACAAATTAAATACTTAAAATGACTAACACCAAATCGAAACTGTGTAGAAATGACAATGGACCTACGATCAATAGAGGACTATGTTTTTGATCATTTTAACGGCATTGACAAATTAGCCATTTTCAGTGCAGCCCTCAGTACTTCGTTGGTTAATTACCTGAAGAGATCTGGAGATACCAGTACCAGTTAACTTACACATTGCTCAACCCTCCTAAAATGATCTATTGTATTAGGACCATAATATAACGTGCATTTCTTATTAGTTATACCAGAAAATAACAACTACTATGTGACCTTCTCTAAAGGTGACAGAAGCGCCATCCAATCCAGAATCAGTTGGAACCTTGTCGGTTTTCTTCATACATCGATTGAGCTCCTCTACTCAAAAGTTGATAGTCAACCAGACACCTTTCCTTAATGAACTCATTTGTGACAATGAGCTGGAGGATCTACGATTGTCTCAAGGCACAGGAGCACAGGCCCATAGCTGAAACCACTATTGACAGAGGTTGTATTGACTGATTTAGGGAAATGAGGAATCTATGGTCATGAGGATGAACACTATAGAATGGATCCCTGCTGCTTTACAAGGCTACAGTGTACATTAGTTATTTTACATACAGTGTGTTTTATATGGTCACTGTCTGTCTGTCTGCATGTCTGTGTCAGTCTGTCTGTCTGTAACATCAGAGCAGAAGGGTTTATACGATCAATACTCTGATCAATACTCTACTTTCTGATCATAAAGAATAAAGCTCTGCTTGGAATGCTAGTTGAATGGATGTGGTTTGCTCCACCATACCATGTAGTAGTTTATACCCCTTTATCAATGTGATCTTGGTAAAGCGTGGATACTGTATATCTATAGACGTTGCCAGGATCACATTGATTAAGGAGTATAGCGGAAACCTACACCGTCCAGTGGAGAAAACCAAATCCATTCTACTGATGTTGTGAGCATGTCAGTCAGTATCCCTGTCGGTGCTGTGTTCATGGACTATTGGCTGGGGTACCAGCTAGCTCTGGCCCTGGCTGATGATTCAATCCGTAGAGCAGACAGGCTGTGTCCAGCACGGAACAGAATTACAGACAGAGTGCTACGGCCCTCCCACATCACAAAGGGAAGCAGAGTGAGAAAGAGACAGGGAGGGAGGGAAGCAGAGCGAGAGAGGAAGAGTGAGAGAGTGAAATGTTCTACACAGTGAAATCATCCCTACCTCCGATGACTTTTCCATCTTTGAATTTTTTGTGTCGCATCCGGGGTGCCTGATCTATGGCCCTGCGTTATAGATCTGATTTTAGCCCTGATGTCCCTGACACATATTGATCTGAATGACAACATGGAATGTGAAGCTTCTTATCTCATGTCACCTCACATACAACCGAATAGCACGTGGAGTGGCCGATCTCATCTTAACTCCCAGTGACAGCTCTGGGATTTCTACGCATCATGGATTACAGCTCAAACTACCAATTTTGCTTTCCATAATGCTTCAAATATAATGCGTAAAAACCCATTGAAGTGAAGCGGGGGGAAAAAGTGCCGTTGCCATAGAAATGTTCCCTTTGCGGAAAGCAGAGGGAGTGAGAGAGAGAGGTGATCTAACATGACTATTTATGGCCTAGAACAAATGTAGAAAAACACAGCACGCACAGACTCTGTGGCCGTGCGTGATTAACAGAACCAATCCAGAATCACTGTTGTGCTAAAACAGAACAGCAGAGAACATCTGTGGTTGGTGTCTCTGCTTGGATGTGTGTGTGTGTGTTATTGTCTTGCCAGTGTGTGTGAGTGTCTCCCCTCCTCATAATTATCTGTCTGTTTGCCGCAGCTACCTGAATGAAATGGAGAGGATAGCCAAATCAGACTACATCCCCACACAGCAGGACGTGCTGCGGACCAGAGTCAAGACCACTGGCATCGTGGAGACACACTTCACCTTCAAAGACTTGCACTTCAAGTAAGGGCTCTCAGAACAAACTTGGCAACCTGACTAGTGTTTATTTGTATGGCTTTGTGTATTGGGGCAAACTGAGCATTACATTGTTATTATAATATATATATATATATACAGTGCCTTGCGAAAGTATTCGGCCCCCTTGAACTTTGCGACCTTTTGCCACATTTCAGGCTTCAAACATAAAGATATAAAACTGTATTTTTTTGTGAAGAATCAACAACAAGTGGGACACAATCACGAAGTGGAACGACATTTATTGGATATTTCAAACTTTTTTAACGAATCAAAAACTGAAAAATTGGGCGTGCAAAATTATTCAGCCCCTTTACTTTCAGTGCAGCAAACTCTCTCCAGAAGTTCAGTGAGGATCTCTGAATGATCCAATGTTGACCTAAATGACAAATGATGAGAAATACAATCCACCTGTGTGTAATCAAGTCTTCTTATAAATGCACCTGCACTATGATAGTCTCAGAGGTCCGTTAAAAGCGCAGAGAGCATCATGAAGAACAAGGAACACACCAGGCAGGTCCGAGATACTGTTGTGAAGAAGTTTAAAGCCGGATTTGGATACAAAAAAGATTTCCCAAGCTTTAAACATCCCAAGGAGCACTGTGCAGGCGATAATATTGAAATGGAAGGAGTATCAGACCACTGCAAATCTACCAAGACCTGGCCGTCCCTCTAAACTTTCAGCTCATACAAGGAGAAGACTGATCAGAGATGCAGCCAAGAGGCCCATGATCACTCTGGATGAACTGCAGAGATCTACAGCTGAGGTGGGAGACTCTGTCCATAGGACAACAATCAGTCGTATATTGCACAAATCTGGCCTTTATGGAAGAGTGGCAAGAAGAAAGCCATTTCTTAAAGATATCCATAAAAAGTGTCGTTTAAAGTTTGCCACAAGCCACCTGGGAGACACACCAAACATGTGGAAGAAGGTGCTCTGGTCAGATGAAACCAAAATTGAACTTTTTGGCAACAATGCAAAATATTATGTTTGGCGTAAAAGCAACACAGCTGAACACGCCATCCCCATTGTCAAACATGGTGGTGGCAGCATCATGGTTTGGGCCTGCTTTTCTTCAGCAGGGACAGGGAAGATGGTTAAAATTGATGGGAAGATGGATGGAGCCAAATACAGGACCATTCTGGAAGAAAACCTGATGGAGTCTGCAAAAGACCTGAGACTGGGACGGAGATTTGTCTTCCAACAAGACAATGATCCAAAACATAAAGCAAAATCTACAATGGAATGGTTCAAAAATAAACATATCCAGGTGTTAGAATGGCCAAGTCAAAGTCCAGACCTGAATCCAATCGAGAATCTGTGGAAAGAACTGAAAACTGCTGTTCACAAATGCTCTCCATCCAACCTCACTGAGCTTGAGCTGTTTTGCAAGGAGGAATGGGAAAAAATGTCAGTCTCTCGATGTGCAAAACTGATAGAGACATACCCCAAGCGACTTACAGCTGTAATCGCAGCAAAAGGTGGCGCTACAAAGTATTAACTTAAGGGGGCTGAATAATTTTGCACGCCCAATTTTTCAGTTTTTGATTTGTTAAAAAAGTTTGAAATATCCAATAAATGTCGTTCCACTTCATGATTGTGTCCCACTTGTTGTTGATTCTTCACAAAAAAATACAGTTTTATATCTTTATGTTTGAAGCCTGAAATGTGGCAAAAGGTCGCAAAGTTCAAGGGGGCCGAATACTTTCGCAAGGCACTGTATGTATGTATATATATATATTCTTCACCCCTTTTTCTCTCCAATTTCGTGATATCCAATTGGTAGTTACATTCTTGTCCCATTGCTGCATTTCTCGTATGGACTCGGGAGAGGCGAAGGTCAAGAGCCATGCGTCCTCCGAAACACGACCCTGCCAAGCCGCACTGCTCGCTTATCTCAGAAGCCAGCCGCACCAATGTGTCAGAGGAAACACCTTACAATTGGCAATGTCAGCGTGCAGGCGCCCAGCCTGCCACAGGAGTTGTTCGAGCGAGATGGGACAAGGACATCCCGGCCTGCCAAACCCTCCCCTAACTCACACGATTCTGGGCCAATCGTGTGCTGCCTCATGGGGTCTCCGAGGCGCAGCCGGCTGCGACACAGCCCGGGATCGAACCCGGGTTTGTAGATACACCACAAGCTCTGCGATGCAGTGTCTTAGACCGCTGCACCACTCGGGAGGACTAGCATTACATTATTACATTAATGTGAAAATGTATTCATTGCACAAATATAAACATACCAGCCCCTGGTCTATCTTTCTGCCCCCCCCCCCTTATCTTTAACCTTCTTTAGATGTGTGTGGCTTCCTTATCATGTGTAGTTCTGCCAATCACAACATTTTAAAATGTCTCCCCGAAAACACCAGTCACTCGAGACTTGAAGCCAAAAGAGGGTAGAACACATTTCAAACGTTGCTTTTTTAGATATGTCCGAAGTGTATGTGGTTGTCTGTGTCCTACATGTTTGTGTTGCAACTGAATGAGTGTGTGACCTCTGGCTGACCAGGAAGTGTTGTGAGACCCCCTCTGCCTTCCTGGCTCTGAACAGCCTGAGGGGGACGCAACAATTTTTTAATCAAAGCTCTATTTGTATCACCATTAATTTGACTTCAGAGTGAAATCTGAACTCGTCTGTAATTTACACAATGTTGATAGCAGAGCAGAGATGCTACTGGAAAGCACTGGTACATGAACATGAGCTGCTAGTTGGTCTAGTGTGAGGTGCACGTTGTGGAGTCAAGGTTCAGAGATGACAGTAACCCAGGCACATCTCTTTAAGACATCTCATACTTCCATCAGACTTGTTACAGTTTGGTTGTCACTGTGTTGCTGACAACTGTAGCGTCAACTAATAACATCATCACACCTGATACAATGGCAGATCCATTCAAGTTTCAGTGGCATGGGCTTCAAACAGCCAGATAGATGATGAGAAACATGGTGATAATCAGGTCATTCCTGTCTGTCTGTGTAAGAGGTCTGACATGAGTCCACAGTGACCTGGTTCCAGCTAAACTCAGAGCACTGGGCTGGCTGACATTTGCCTTCTGTCACAGACACGATGTCAGGGATGAATAATACATGGGGACAATCGATAAGAAAAAAAGACACTTCTTTTTATCTCCATCCCGTCGACTGTAGCTATGGTGACTAATCTCCAGGAAAATACCAACAGAATGAATGGCATAAAAATGACAACGGCAACAGAAAAAGAAAAGAGATGTGGTACATTAGAGAGAAAATGAAAGAAGAAAGTATACTTTTTTTTCACTAGCTATGTCTGTTTGTTTTGTGTCGCTATCTCTGATTACATATACAGAAACAATTTAAGCTCAGAGAACCCCATGCCTTCCGATGTATCAGCTTGGGTCGTTACATGAACATGGCAGCCAAAGTGACAGCCGGTGAGAGCCAAGTAGAGGAGCTGGGGAAAGAGGTGATGGATCAGAGAATGGAGCTGAGCTTCAACACTGGACTGCACTACTACAAGAACAAAGTAGAAGAACTGGAGAGCAAGGATACAGCCCAAAACAGCAGAACTATTCACTGTGGGCCTGATTCAGACTTATGAAATGTATGCCTTTCCTATGCACACCATTCTACACACTTCTCAGTAGTTGGTATTCAGACTTACCTTATGGAGATGAGTAACAAGGTTTGTGGCTCCCTCCCTCACTGAATGCCTTTAATTCAACCCCAGAAAACACACCCACACCTACTAATTTGATCAGGGAGTTGTTCAATTTTTCTGTTAATTTATCTAAAGCAATCCTTTTTAAATACTGTGTACCTTTTGATTTGTATTTTATCAGCACAAGTGGTTCCAAGTGGAACAACATCTACATTTTTTTTTCTGATAGAAATAACACCAACTCCATGCACTGTAATTTATAAACTGATAAAAGCTATGTAAATGAGTAATCTGTTTGGATAAGGGGTTTGTAAATATAGGCTAATTGACAATTGTTTACGTATATTTTACCTAATGATCTCTGGAGACAAATGTGAAACCACTCATATTTCAGCAAAAGTAAAAGCTTGTCAACAAGACTGGTATTTCAGCGTCTTTTCCACAGTGAAGTATAAATATTTTTCATAATTCTAATTGTACTGTAGGCCTCTGGCTTCATAATTTGCAGGGGATGAAATTTGGAGACCAAATCCTATGGAAATCCATGCGCACTGACAGCGAACTCCTGTAATGTTCTGTTTTTTAAACAGCTAATTGACCAAGTCGGTGTAATTATTTGAAATCCAATTTTGTTCTGTGAGCTCAATGTGCACATTGCACAGCTTCTGTAGAGATAAGAGTTGTAGTTTCCAACAGGCCAATATTCTACATAGTTAAGTTGTTCTTGCGTCCATCGTCGGAATGAGACCAAAGCGCAGCGTGGAAAGTGTTCATCGTACTTTATTAGAATGAGCACCAAAAAACAACAAAGGAGAAGAGAAAAAAAAATGTTAAGTTCTGCAAGGCTATACAGCTACTGTGCAAAAACAACATCCCACAAACTAGGGTGGAAAACTATAACGCTTGTCGTCTGGGGAAGGAGAGGAGGACCAAGGTGCAGCGTGGTAAGTGTTCATATTATTTAATGAAATATGCAACACTAGACAAAACAACACTAAACAGGAAACAACCACCCACAAAACACAATGGAAAACAGGCTACCTAAATATGGCTCTCAATCAGGGACAACGATTGACAGCTGTCTCTGATTAAGAACCATACCCGGCCAAACAAAGAAATAGAAAATCATAGACAGACTAACATAGACAACCCACCCAACTCACACCCTGACCATACTAAAACAAAAGACAAAACAAAGGAACTAAGGTCAGGATGTGAAAAAAACAGGCTGCCTGTATGATTCCCAATCAGAGATAACGAAAGACAGCTGCCTCTTATTGGGAACCATACCCAGCAAACAAAAAAATAGAAAACTAGAAAGCCCACCCAAATCACACCCTGACCTAACCAAATAGAGAAATAAAAAGGTTCTCCAAGGTCAGGGCGTGACATAAGTGCAGAAAATGTGGTAATTAACTACAATGACCATAGTCCATAGTCCAGCACCTACTTGTCCGGTCTGTGTGTTTCTTTTATGCGATTGTGGGGGGGATATAGAGAGCAGCTGTTGAATTAAATATATTCAGTGCGCGCAAGGGAACCACGTCTGAATACCAACTACTGAGAAGTGCATAGGAAAGTTGTGAAAAAGAAAGGCGTACGTTTCCTAAGTCTGAATCGGGGCCATGGTGAATAGTTCTGCTCTTTGGGCTGCGTCTTTGCTCTTCAGTTCCTCTACTTTGTTCTTGTAGAAGTGCAGTTCACTCTTAGTGACACTCACTTCACTCTGATCCATTACCTCTTTCTTCAGCTCCTCTACTTGGCTGTCACTTTGGCTGCCATGTTCCTCAGCTCCACTCTCTGCTCTACCACCATGCCTCTCAGCAGTCTCAGCAGCCGTGGTTCTCTCCCCATTCCCGTGACCCTGTTCAGTGATGTCATTCTCTCCAACTTCTCCACTCTCTCCCTGTGCCCATGCCCCAGAGAGGCAGAACAGCAACAGCAGCAGCATTACAGTACTACCCATTCTTAAATGAATACCTCAAACTAATGAAGCATACTGGACTCAGTCCCTTTATATACACACACTGATCTTTGTGGACCAGTACATGGGACATGAACACTCGTTCACGGTGGACATGTCAAGCTCATTGTCAAGGACTGTGGATGATAATATTATAGAGGCACAGATGATTTCATGCCAAGTCATTCACATTTTGGTTGTTGACAGAGCCACGGGACAGTCGATCCTGTCACTTAGTTCTAAACTAGATCATCTTCATCTTGTAAAAACCCATGTGTGCAGGTTGAAGCTCTCTGTAGTATAGTGGGTCATTAATGTGTGATAGAGAGGCTGTGTTGTTAGCGGGAATAACAGCTCGAGCAGGTGTATAACCTCAGCATCCCCTGATAACCAGTGTATTCACACCTGTGTGGCGTGTTCACCTGGTAGAGCCTCTGTTACAGTGTAATGTGTCTACAGTGTTTAAGTGTCAAGCGTCTGACCACTCAGAGTAAAATTCAAGCGTTTGCCCCTGTGCCTTTTAAATTACGATGAATGTAATTATATGGACAGGGGGGGGGGACCTGATTCTAGATCACGACTCCAATTGTGAGATGCTTGATACATATCGCCCCTGAGGGCTTCCTGTGTTGGCCCTGCGGTCTTTTATCACGGCCCAGCATCTCTAATGGAGCTCTCTCTGTCTCTCTCCCGAGCCGCCTTTGTTCTGAGAACAATCTCATGAAATGTTAATGCATGGCCTGGGACGGAATGTCTCCCTCACTTTCTCCCTCCCTCCCTCTCCCCCCCCCCCCCCCCCCCCCCCCCCCCCCCATCCCAATCCCTTTTTCTTCTCTACTTCTCTCCTCTATCAACTTCACCCCCTTTTTCATTTTTTCAAGCTACCTATTTTGGTGTTACAACCTTCATCTCTCTCTTTCTCTCTCCATCTTTCTTTCTCTCTCTTACTCTCCCCCCCTTTCCCCCCATCCCTCTCTCTCTCTCCCTCTCTCTCTCTCTCCTGCAGGATGTTTGACGTGGGCGGCCAACGCTCAGAGAGGAAGAAGTGGATCCATTGTTTTGAAGGAGTCACATCCATTATCTTCTGTGTTGCGCTGAGTGCTTATGACCTGGTGCTGGCTGAGGATGAGGAGATGGTGAGGAGGAAGAGTCACCTATCCTATCCTACTATATTTCTATGATCCACACATTTTCAACTGGTCACACGTTACTGGACATCTCATTCCAAAATTATGGGCATTAACATGGAATTGGTCCCCCTTTTGCTACTATAACAGTCTCCACTCTTCTTGGAAGGTTTTCCACTTGATGTTGGAACATTGCTACGGGGACTTGCTCCATTCAGCCACAAGAGCATTAGTGAGGTCGGGCACTGATGTTGGGTGATTTTGCTTGGCTGGCAGTCGGTGTTCAAATTTATCCCAAAGGATTTCGATGGGGTTGAGGTCAGGGCTCTGTGCAGGCCAGTCAAGGTCTCCCACACCGATCTCAACAAACCATTCTGTATGGACCTCACTTTGTGCATTGTCATGCTAAAACAGGAAAGGGCCTTCCCCAAACTGTTGTCACAAAGTTGGAAGCACAGCATCGTCTAGAATGTCATTGTATGCTGAATGTAGCGTTTTGAATTCCCTTCACGGGAACTAAAGGGCCTAGCCTGAACCATGAAAAACAGCCCCAGACCATTATTCCTCGTCCACCAAACTTTACAGTTGTCACTATGCAATCGGGCAGGTAGCGTTCTCCTGGCATCCATAAAATCTAGATTAGTCCATTGGACTGCCAGATGGTGAAGTGTGATTCATCACGCCAGAGAACGTGTTTCCACTGCTCCAGAGTCCAATGGTGGCGAGCTTTACACCACTCTAGCCAACGCTTGGCATTGTGTGCGGCTGCTCGGCCATGGAAACGCATTTCACGAAGCTCCCGAAGAACAGATCTTGTGCTGACATTACTTCCAGAGGCAGTTTCGAACTTGATAGTGAATGTTGCATCCGAGGACAGCTGATATGTGCGTGCTACGCGCTTCAGCACTTGGCGGTCCCGTTCTGTGAGATTGTGTGGCCTACCACTTCGCGGCTGAGCCGTTCGCGGCTGAGCACTTGACCGTGGCAGCTCTAGCAGGGCAGAATTTTGACAAACTGACTTGTTGGAAAGGTAGTATCTTACAATGATGCCACATTGACTGTCACTGAGCTCTTCAAGGCCTTTCTACGGACAATGTTTGTCTATGGAGATTGCATGTAAGAGAGTTAGTGCAAAAAAAGGGTCAATTCAGGTGGTCTGGGTATCCATTTGATTATCTACTTAGAAGTCTTGCATAGGCTTGGGGTAGAAGCTGTTCAGGGTCCTGTTATTTCCAGACTTGGTACCGCTTGTTGTGCGGTAGCAGAGAGAACAGTCTGTTGCTTAGGTGGCTGGAGTCTTTGACAATTATCTGGGTCTTCCTCTTTTACCACCTGGTATAGAAGTCTTGGATGGCAGCTCAACCCCATTGATGTAGTGGGCCATATGCGCTACCCTCTGTAGCACCTTGCGGTCAAAGCAGTTGGCTGTCAAGATGCTCTCGATGGTGCAGCTGTAGAACGTTTTGAGGATCTGAGGGCCCATGACAAGTCTTTTCAAGCTCCTAAGTGGGAAGAGGCGTTGTTGTGCCCTCTTCACGACTGTGTTGGTGTGTATGGACCCTGATAGGTCTTTAGTGATGTGGACACTGAGAAACTTGAAACTCCATTTCAACCCTGTCGATGTGAATGGGGGGAGTGCTCACCCCTCCATTTCCTGTAATTCATGATCAGCTCCGTTGTCTTACTGACGTTGGGGGAGAGGTTGTTGTCCTGACACCACACTGATATACCGCTCACACAATATTTAGAGTAAGTTTGGGCTGAGGACTTAATAACCTGAAGAGCAGTTGAAGCTGCTGAGATATCATCAAACTGTGCAATGAGCCATTTGTTTCCCTCACTGTGGTGTGAAGCACCCAATCAATACACCACTTATTTAAGTCCGGGAAAAAATAAGATGGGAGGAGCCATCCTACTTCACAGACACTGCATTTTGTTAGAGAGTGTAGCATCTTACGTTAATTCAATAGTCATGTTAAGCAGTTATATCTCACTAATTCTTAAGACCAAATAGACCATTGCTGTATTTCTATGGATGTTATGTAGACTTTCACCTGTTTTTACTAATCAGTCCTTTTTTCTATGGCACATGAATCCATTTTTAACAGTCTGCTTGAACAATATACTTCCTATAACCATATCCCCAACACAAAGACACACTCTCAGCTTCTCTATCGCTACTACTGCAGTGAGAGTGGAGAAAGCATTGACACATTCACAAAATACATAATGTACCACTACCCTATACAGCTAGATTTGAAATGTGAGGAGTTACTGCCCCCTGGTGGCAGATTTTATGTTTTATCCTTGGATGCGATGGGACCCAGTATTTGTCTGTCTGTCTACCAGAACCGGATGCATGAGAGCATGAAGCTGTTTGACTCCATCTGCAACAACAAGTGGTTCACAGAGACCTCCATCATCCTCTTCCTCAACAAGAAGGATCTGTTTGAGGAGAAGATTACAGGCAGCCCCCTGGCTATCTGCTACCCCGAGTACACAGGTAGAGAATCCTACCAATGTGTCCCCCACTGGGGACACGTTGAACCAACGTATTCCACGTTGGTTCAACGTCATTTCATTGAAAACCAGTGTGTGCCCAGTGGGTCTGTAGCACTGCGACATACAGTGGATTGCAATGCACTCTGACAGAGAAATCATATAGTTGTGATGTTTTTAAAAAAAAAAAAATTTTTACCTTTTATTTAACTAGGCAAGTCAGTTAAGAACAAATTCTTATTTTCAATGACGGCCTAGGAAGAGTGGGTTAACTGCCTGTTCAGGGGCAAAACGACAGATTTGTACCTTGTCAGCTCTGGGTTTGAACTTGCAACCTTCCGGTTACTAGTCCAACGCTCTTAACCACTAGGCTACCCTGCCAATTGTTGACGCTGTAGCGATTTCAGCAGCAGTAGTAGCTCTAGCAGAATATTGGGGGATATTGAGCACGCCAGTGATGATTTCCAAGAGATGTCAAGTAATAATTCATCAATAGTGTTTTTTTAAATCTTGGAATCAATCAGTAATGTCTGGCATCTCATCACATGCTATAATGCTTCATTTATATTGACTATGTTCACTACTCAGGAGCCAACAAATACGACGAGGCAGCGAGTTACATCCAGACTAAGTTTGAGGACCTGAACAAGAAGAAGGACACAAAGGAGATCTACACCCACTTCACCTGCGCCACCGACACCAAGAACGTCCAGTTTGTCTTTGACGCCGTCACCGACGTCATCATCAAGAACAACCTGAAGGACTGTGGTCTCTTCTAGAGGCGGGGCCAGGGGAGGCGGGGCCAGAGGAGGAGCTAAGGTGAGGACAAAGATTAGGGGAAAACCAAACATCAAATCCAATGCTGATGATATAGCCCATTATCTCTTTTGGGGATGAGATGACCATGTTAGAAAGGACTAAATCATCAGTATGGTGATGACCAGGGCCCTGTGTTTTGCGCAATCATGTGTCATAGCAAATATCTTATCCTGTATTTTAAGCCTTATCCGTACATTAGCATCACACCAAAAGCGAACGAAATATTCTAAGGATGGTGTTGGACTGTTGGCTGAAAAATCTTTAAATAAAGGTTACAATCTAGGAATGTCACATGACTGCACAAAACACAGGGCCCGAGTCATAACTGAGAACATTATAATTCACTGTATCACAATTCCAGTGGTTCAGAAGTTTACATACAGTAAGTTGACTGTGCCTTTAAACAGCTTGGACAATTCCAGAAAATGATGTCATGGCTTTAGAAGCTTATGATAGGCTAATTGACATAATTTGAGTCAATTGGAGGTGTACCTGTGGATGTATTTCAAGGCCTACCTTCAAACTCAGTGCCTCTTTGGGAAAATCAAAAGAAATCAGCCAAGACCTAAAAAAAAGCCAGACTACGGTTTGCAACTGCACATGGGGACAAAGATCGTACTTTTTGGAGAAATGTCCTCTGGTCTGATGAAACAAAAATAGAACTGTTTGGCCATAATGACCATTGTTATGTTTGGAGGAAAAATGGGGATGATTGCAAGCCGAAGAACACCATCCCAACCGTGAAGCCCGGGGGTGGCAGCATCATGTTGTGGGGGTGCTTTGCTGCAGGAGGGACTGTTGCATTTCACAAAATAGATGATATCACGAGGAGGCAAAATTATCTAGATATATTGAAGCAATATCTCAAGACGTCAGTTAAAGTTAAAGCTTGTTCGCAAATGGGTCTTCCAAATGGACAATGACCCCAAGCATACTTCCAAAGTTGTGGGAAAATGGCTCAAAGGACATCAAAGTCAAGGTATTTGAGTGGCCATCACAAAGCCCTGACCTCAATCCTATGGAAAATGTGTGGCCAGAACTGAAAAAGCGTGTGCGAGCAAGGAGGCCTTCAAAACTGACTCAGTTACACCAGCTCTATGGGCCAAAATGCACCCAACTTATTGTGGGAAGCTTGTGGAAGGCTACCTGAAACGTTTAACCCAAGTTAAACAATTTAAAGGCAATGCTACCAAATATTAATTGAGTGTATGTAAACCTCTGACCCACTGGGAATGTGATGAAAGAAATAAAACCTGAAATAAATCATTCTCTCTACTATTATTCTGACATTTCACATTCTTCAAATGAAGTGTTGATCCTAACTGACCTAAGACAGGGAATATTTACTAGGATTAAGTGTTAGGAATTGTGAAAAACTGAGTTTAAATGTATTTGGCTAAGGTGTATGCAAACTTACAACTTTAACTATACATGATGTATGATTTTGTTTTCTGATGGTTAAATTGACTCAGCAGTACATCATAGATAGACCCCCTGCATGTCTTACATGTAAAAAAAAGTTTCCCTTTCTCATTACCATACATACATACACAAACTACACGTCTCATATTTAATACACATTTGCTCAGCCCATGTCTGGGCTAGCTTACTCTTTATGCCTCTCTTCGCCAGGAGTGCTTGTACAATGAGTCTGCTGCCTGGGGGATAGAGTGGACAGACACACCACCGTCACAGACAGACTGTACCGGCCTTGAAAGCTCCTGCTTTTCTATATGGGGAAAAAAAAAACATAACAAACTGAGAAGTTGGGAGAAAAAGCCTTGCAGAATTATTCCAATGATCACTTATTCTCAACTGTCATGTCCATCCTCTCCCTCTTGTGTACTTTTGTTTATTTTCGTTGCATGTTAGATTTAATTTAATTTGATTAGGGGTCTCTTTTTTCTTCTTCTGCCAAGTCTGAATTTGATCTCAGATGTAATTCTTTTTTTTTTCTCTCTTTTCTTTCTTGTTTTATAAGTATTATCCGAGGTTAGAAAAATAGAGGAAACAACTTTTATATTCTTTACATTCACTTTACTTTAACAGATGTCGGCATTTTATGAAACTTTCAATTGCATAAAGCATTTTTTTTTTGTTGAAGGGAAACCAGTATGGAGAGAGAACATGAGTTGAGAGGAACACGTTTTTGCTAATATTTACATGACATACTAACGTTGTGTGCTGTATCATATCACTTATTATCGTTATTACACTTGACTGTCCGTAGACGATCATAGCTGTACTTCTTTAGTCGTCACAATGTAACATTCCTTCGAAAACAATTACAAAGAGTAAAGAAAAAAGTACCAATTTGAAGATTTAAAAACCTTCAAGATTTTTTAAAAAACAATATTGAAAACGTATGTTCCTAACATTGGCATATTTTGTTTTCATCCCAGGTCTTTTCTCAGTATGTTTGTGCCTTGATGTATGTTTACACCTGTTACATCTAGAGACTTGCTTTCTCCATAGTGTGAATTAGGGCTATTTCTACTCCCATACTATTCACACGGCGGATAAAGAGGTAACATAATATATATCACAGTGATGAGAAAGAAATGAACAATGATAGTGTTTTGGTAAATATTTCAAACGCTTTGAAAGTCCTACTATTGTTTCATTTAAATAAAGTTTGGATCACCTCAATTACCATTCTCCTGGTGTGTCTCTAGAATAATTGGACCTATCTACAGATTCCACTGTAAGAATGCCCTTTTGAACATGGCATAGCAATGCTAATCACATTTAATTAGGGTCTTAAAGGTAAGTAGAACATCCCCATAAGGTAAACATTGCACATCCATCCTAATGTACACAAATGTAAATGAGAATGTATCAACAGTGCCAACAATGCTTCATCCCCCAATTACATGGAGTATTCATATACATGAGGAACAGACAATGGAGGGTGATGAGGAGGGGCTTGTACATTCAAATGTAGAGCTATGGACATGATCTGCCTAAGCCTATACAGACCGTGATGTGCAGTCTTGCTCATTCCAATAAATTGATTGGGGACAATGTAACAGTCCAGCTCCAGCATTTGCGCTGTAAAACTGCCATTAAGTAAAGAATGCAGCGAATGGTGTAGGCATTGGGACAACAATGGACTCCCAACAGCCCAGGGTACCAGGCGCTCAGGTAAATCAGCGAGTAAAATAGGATGGGGGTAGTTTGAGTGTTCAAGCTTTGAGCCGTTCCGTGGTTCCAGAACAATCCGTCAGGTGGTGCTACACGCCTCTATATGCTTCAAATCAAATGTAGCCTAACTGTATCCACACGAGAAGTGCCCTTTATTCACTGTGTTGGAAATGAAAAGTTTTTCTTATTATTTCTCTATAGTGAAATGCAACTGATTACATAAACTAGGTAGGTCTAGACCTTTTTCAACAAAGCATCATGCGAGTTTTGCGGCAACTTTGAAGTTGCACATAGGTGAAGAAGCCTAAATCCAAAATGGTCTGTTGGACTATGTAGGCTAACAGCCTATGATAATAGAGAAAACATCAAACAATATAGTTAGGTACTCCAAACTGTGATAAGTAGTCTATGTTATAGGCTAGACCCTGTCCCTACGATTGATGGGCTATGTGTCTCCTTGCCCAGTCTGAGACAAATCATTTAAAAAACATCGTCTCGTCCATGATTGACACATGACTGAAATCTGAAGTCCTGGCAATTGTTTTAATTCCACACAGTAGAACTTCTCAGTTGAGGGAGATGTTTTGACGCGGTGTTTAGGTGTTGGGTCGTATTTCAGGCGCGTTGCTATTGGCGCATTATGTGATGCGCGCAGTTGACTGGCTGCGTGGTAAGAGACTGCGCTCACAAAGTACACGACCGGCCCTACAAACACATGCACTCTACTTTCTGAGGGGCGTTGAGTGGACATCGGATTTACTGAGAAAGTTGCAACCGCTTTGGATTAATTGTTCCATCAGAGGAGTCAATTATTCACCGATGTAAGTAGCCCGATCTAGAGAAATGCATCCTATAGGCTAGGCAAATTTAGCGCTAGAGAACATAATTTTGTATGCTGAATAATTATTGTCTTCTTGCAGGATAAAGTAATCCATTTGGAATTCATACAATCAGACACGACGAGAGCAATGGTAAGTTTATTTTGTAACATTTCCAGATTGTTATTTGTAGATGATTGTATGTATTATTTTGTGTGAAGTGCCTATACATTTCATCCTAACAGTTGTACAGAACAGTCGGGGAGGTTATTATCGTGAGCGGCTGAATGTTGTGGTAAATAAATCCAAATGTTCGGCGCTTATAATTTTACGCCCCTCCGGTGACAGTTAGACAATACAGAGCAGCTGAGAATAATTGTAAGTTAAAGACGACAATTTGTTGGAAAGATGACAAACTCTTGTTATTATTCCATTTGAACTTTAAGGCCTAAATCCATTTCCTTAACAAACTTTTATTGAGAAATACTGTCTTGTTTATTGCTTACTTTTCCCATAGGCTACTTAGTCATTTCTGGCCGATGCAGTTGCAAATGTCTGGAAATCAGAATATATTTTAGCTGGTTACTTACAATAGACATATTCAATGGTGCGTTATATATGTGTTATTGATGATTAATCAAGGATCAATAATGTCATAGACATGTCATTATCATTTCTGTACATGCCTCCCTCCACCATATGTGTGGAGTCCTTCCTTCTGAGTATTTTCTGTAGCACAGATATGGCCTTGTTTATTTATGTATTTATTTAACCTTTATTTAACCAGGTAGGCTAGTTGAGAACAAGTTCTCATTTACAACCGCGACCTGGCCAAGATAAAGCAAAGCAGTTCGACACATACAACAACACAGAGTTACACATGGAATAAACAAAACATACAGTCAATTTACATCAAAGTTGGATCAGCCTGTAGTGTGGTTTTCCACTTTCATTTTGAGTGTCACTCCAAATCCAGACCTCCTTGGGTTGATAAATTTGATTTCCATTGATCATTTTTGTGTGTTTTTTTGTTGTCAGCACATTCAACTATGTAAAGAAAAAACTATTTAATAAGAATATTTCATTCATTCAGATCTAGGATGTGTTATTTTAGTGTTCCCTTTATTTTTTTGAGCAGTGTATAAAGTATTGAGTGAGAACAGTAGTTCTTTGATCATGATACACTCTAATGAGCTTTCTATGAAAAAAGTTTGTTAGGCAGTTGTTTTCCGTGACAGTTCTCCTCTTTATCTCTCTGAGGTGGGCGAATTGCTCAGCTCCACATAACATCACATTTTATTTGTCACATGTGCCGAATACAACAGGTGTAGGTAGACCTTACAGTGAAATACTTACTCACAAGACCTTAACCAACAATGCAGTTTTGAAAATAAACAAAAGTAACAAATATTTAAAGAGCAGTGGTAAAATAACAGTAGCGATGCTATATACCCTACAGGGGGTACCGGTACAGAGTCAATGTACATGTAGGCAATATGTAAATGTAGGTAGAGTTAAAGTGACTATGTATAGATAATAAACAGAGAGTAGCAGCAGAGTAAAATAGTGGCGGGGGGGGGGGGGGGGGGGGGGGGTAGCCATTTGATTAGCTGTTCAGGAGTCTTTTGGGGTAGAAGCTGTTAAGAAGCCTTTTGGACCTAGACTTGACGCTAGAAAAATACCTAAAAGTAGAAAAAGTCTATATACAGTGTGTGCAAATGAGGTTAGATAAGGGAGGTAATGGCAATAAATAGGCCATGGTGGCGAAGTAATTACAATATAGCAATTAAACACTGGAGTGATAGATGTGCAAAAGATTAATTTGCAAGTAGAGATACTGGGGTGCAAAGGAGCAAGATGAATAAATAAATACAGTGTGGGGATGAGGTAGTTGGATGGGCTATGTACAGGTGCAGTGATCTGTAAGCTGCTCTGACAGCTGGTGCTTAAAGTTAGTGAGGGAGATATGAGTCTCCAGCTTCAGTGATTTTTGCAGTTAGTTCCAGTCATTGGCAGCAGAGAACTGGAAGGAAAGGCGGCCAAAGGAGGAATTGGCTTTTGGGGTGACCAGTGAAATATACCTGCTGGAGCACGTGCTACGTGTGGGTGCTGCTAAGATGACCAGTGAGCTGAGATAAAGTGGGGCTTTACCTAGCAGAGACTTGTAGATGACCTGGAGCCAGTGGGTTTGGCGACGAGTATGAAGTGAGGACGAGCCAACGAGAGCGTACATGTGGGTAGTATTTGGGGCTTTGGTGACAAAACGGATGGCAATGTTATAGACTGCATCCAGCTTGTTAAGTAGAGTGTTGGGGGCTATCTTGTAAATTACATCGCCGAAATCGAGGATCAGTTGGATGGTCAGTTTTCCGAAGGTATGTTTGGCAGCATGAATGAAAGATGCTTTGTTGCGAAATAGGACGACGATTCTAGATTTAATTTTGGATTGGAGATGCTTAATGTGAGTCTGGACGGAGAGTTTACAGTAACCAGACACCTAGGTATTTGTAGTTGTCCACATATTCTAAGTCAGAGCCGTCCAGAGTAGTGATGCTGGACGAGCATGCAGGTGCGGGCAGCGATCGGTTGAAGAGCATGCATTTAGTTTTACTTGCATTTAAGAGCAGTTGGAGGCCACGGAAGGAGAGTTGTATGGCATTGAAGCTCGTCTGGAGGTTAGTTAACACAGCGTCCAAAGAGGGGCCAGAAGTATACAGAATGGTGTCGTCTGCGTAGAGGTGGATCAGAGAATCACCAGCAACAAGAGCGACATCATTGATGTATACAGAGAAGAGAGTCGGCCCGAGAATTGAACCCTGTGGCGCCCCCATAGAGACTGCCAGAGGTCCGGACAACAGGCCCTCCGATTTGGCCTTGGAGCATTATCTCTTACCTTAACCAATGACTGACTGGTGCTCTCTACTGGTGTTTAATAACACCACAGTAATGGAAGGCTGCAGGGTACAGTTTTGCTGCTTTTTGACTGTTATGCCAGTGTTACGCTATACGTTCTAATGTTATGCTAGGGAAATTGGGTTTACATATCTAGGGCTGACAGTGGGGACTTGTGAAGAGCAGAATCAAAACAGTTGCTTTGTGAGAAGGTGTTGATGTTCATAGTGAACCATTGTTATTTAAATGAAAGCTTAAAAGTACCGGTGGCCTGGCTTTGGTCCCAGGTTAGAGCGGGTCCACCAGAGCCATGAGACACGCGTAGATGGAAACCGAAAAGTCTGAGCCTCTTGGGTAAAAAACCCAGAGGTAAATCCTTTATGGAAATGTGCAACATATTTATGTGCCTCTTTCAGATTCTCTCCGAGATTCGATTTAGGGCACAATTTGTATCACCCGAGCCTTTCGGGGTATTGTATTGAGCTAGACCTCCACACTATTGTGAAGAACAATGCACATGGCAGACCTTTCAGTGTTTCATGCGCCTCCAAGGCCCTGTCTCACTCTGTCAAACAGAGCTCTCCTCTACAGCCAAATGGTTAAGTTCCCACAGCTGTGATAACATCAGGGCATCGTCTCTGCTGATTTGGTCTCCTCACTGTGCCTCCAAACAGCACTCTGGCCTAAGACGGATGAGGGTTGAGAGGTAGCAAACACAAACATGCTACACAAGCATGCTACAAAACATGGAAAAACCTTGTAGGATTATTACAAATGAAAGTTGAACAAATTGCATCATTCTAAAGCTGTTATTTTTGGTGATTTGTAGTACAGGGGGAAATGTTTTTTAAACAAGAAATGTCCTGTGCATACAGTAGCCTGTGTTCTGTTCGCTACAACACCCGAGTGAATGGGATTGATCTTGAAGTGTTGCCTTGTCACCTTTTAACCTTGATGTGATAAGATGGATTCAGTGGTGGTTCCCAAACCATCTGGTTGTTAAGGCATCCTGAGAATATTGTTGTAATGCAACTGAATGCTATGGAAGCTTGTGTCATTCAGACTGTGTCATTCAGACTTCTATATTTCAGATGATTTTGTGATGACTTTGATATGATTCATACATGGGGTTTCTTACTCCCATTGTGTAATTCCAGAACGGTGATGTCATTTCCTGCCGGACAACATGGGCTAATCCCGAAGGCATCCTGTGATTCTTGTGTTTAGTAAAAGATGTGTAATACTGAGTGCCTCTAAAAATGTATCAGTCTCTAGTTTGTCCAACCGAAAGAGGCAGCGAGGGTTTCCCTGTACATCCTGTTCCCACAAGCCATATTCTAATCAACTCAGAGCATACCGCTGAGAAGCTTCTCCATAAAGCTGCTCTGAGGTTTAGGTGGAATGTCTGACTTGATATGTGGTGGTGGTACGGCTGCAGCGTGTGATCTCAGCTGATTAGAATCTTGGTGCAGTGCTGGATAGAAGCACAGGAAACTACTTAAGCTTTTGGACCAGGAGTTGGTCCATTCGTTTCTGTAAAAGTGCTCTGTTACACATTTTGTTCTGAAATGTTCTTAAACCATGTATGGAGGAGTCAGTGTTTTCAGTCTGTCAGTAACCAACCTGTTAAATCTCTCTCCCTGTCTTTCTAGCTGTGTCTGCGGGACTCTGGAGACTGTTTGGTGGACCAGATGCAGTACATGATGAGGTCCTTGCAGGATCTGAAACACATGAGAAGGCCGCTCAGCGAGCCATCCGGCCGTCCCGACGCAGTGACGCGCGTTTGCCAGCGGGGAACGCAGCAGCGGGAGCGCCTGACATGCCTCCGTAGACCCATCTCTGAGGCCAGCGAGGCCAGCACCTATGACTCAGCTTGCTGCCTGGCCAGCCCCGTGGAGGAGGAAGAAGAGGTGGAGGAGGATGGGCAGGAGCGGCTAATGCAGAGCTCCCCTAGCAGTGAGAAGAGTATGGAGTTTGACTCAGGCTACTCAGAGGCGTCCTGGCAGGATGACGGCGTGGTGCTCAGGAGGACCAGGAATGTACGGGTGTCTAACTCTGCCTGCCTCCGAACCAACCGGGGAGTGGGCTCTGCCGACCGGATCCGGCCCAAGTCCACGTCGGACGCTTGTCTGGAGCGCTGGACGTCATTTGAGGCAAGCAGCGACCCGGAGGACTGGACCACGTCACTGCTGAGCCGCAGCAGGAACAGACAGCCCCTGGTGCTGGGGGACAACAGCTTCGCTGACCTCATTAAGAACTGGATGGACTTGCCAGAGTGTCCTGAACCAGCAGAACTCAAGCCCCACGCAGGCCGGCGCCTGGCCAAGGACCTCCTGGTCAACATGAGGAGGAAGCTGGCGGGGATGTCAAAAAGCGTGGAGATGAGGGCCAGACCAGCAGACTCCACCAGGGTCAGTAGAGCCGCGGCATCCCCGAAACGCATGTCCTGCCCTGTAGGCTTACAGCCACGCAAACCCTTCTTTCACCAATCCCACACAGGCCTGCATGAACTGGGGACGGACTTCTACCAGTTCAACGCTCTCATGAAGACAGGCAGCCGACAACCTATCATATGTAATGACATTATCGGGTACATCTGATCTGAGTGATGTTACAGCTACGGACTCCTACCACAGACTAATGTTATTTTATTTTTTATATGCGCTTTATGTGGAAATAATGTTGAAATTGTTACAATAATAAAGTTTTTTTTTATTGAAAAGGGAAAAAGTGTTGACTGCAATAATTATTAACTTTAAGTTTTCTTAAGTTTTCTTTTTTATTATTATGTTTTATTATTAACTATTAAGTTTTATTCTTAAATGACTAATGGAATAATAATGCATGCTTAGGATTAGGTTCAGCTGTAAAAAAGGTAGTGACATTCTCGATTACATCTGGGTATAAACACTAGCACATTCTTTAAATGACCTGTCAACTGACCAACATAATGGCAGTCAGAAATCTTGCCTTTGTATACCTGCCTATTTGAATACAAATAGCAGGTTGGGTGTTGCTGTATTGTGTTTCTACTACTGTCAGATGGGAAGTTGAACATTATATTTCCAATTGTGGGTTGTTAAGCCCTGTTTATACCTGGTGCTAACATGCACCCTTTGTCCTGATATTGTCCACATTCTTATTGTGCCCACATTTTTAGACAGATGTAGGCGATTAAAATACACATCTGATCTTCCTGACCACCTCTGGAGGTAGTCATGCACACATTGTCTCTGGATAGCAATGAAGTGAAAACGGATCTGGATGGTCATACTATTTAAATCATCATTTACCGGCAGCACCGCTGACTTAAGGCATAAGTAATTGTCTTAAAATAAATACAATCATATTATTTTGAATTCATTTCTGTTAAATCATTTGCATGCAGGGGGGCATTAGCTAATCTGGTCACAAAGTGGACACAGTGGATGGATAACAGACTAATTTTAATACAATGTGTAGATGTGACAAACTTGATCAGATAGGGATCGGATCATATTGATCAGATCACGAAACTCCCACGTTAGCGCAAGGTGTAAAGAAGGCTTAGATGTGTCATATGATGCTTAGATCTAAAGGGAGTAGCCCTGTAAATGTGCAGCCTTCTAAAGACAAGTTGTCAAAACAGTCATATACATGTACAGTGTTTAATGTAGCCACACACTTAGGGTTATTCAATCTGTATCGCTAAGGCACGCTAGAAATGTAAAGGTAATTTCCTATTAAACCGACATCTGCAGCGTTTACTGTGAACGCAATCTCCTCTAATGTGTGAACATTGCCTTGAAATTTAAATCACTCTGTACCGCAGAATTTCAGCGATACGGATTGAATAGAGCCCTTAAATAACTTAAAAGGATTTTAATACATTTACAACATGAACACATCAATTAATTTATTGGAATCTAGAAACAAAAGGAAAGAAGCAGAGAAGCACATTTCCTTTCTCAATCAGTCACCTAATGAACAAAATCTAATCAAATCCCTAAACATAGGCCCATATAGCAAAGTAGTGTATTTCAGAATAGACCTACAGATCTATCCTTCTATCCATCTGGGGGCTTAATTCGAAAGAGATTACTCCATGTGCATGTGAGACCTAGTGCTGGGTAGTTCTCCACAGAGAGAGACTGATCTTAGATCCCAGAGGGAGCGAGACCAGGAATAAGATGTTTACCTCCGAGGACAGAGAGGAAGGTCTGCTCATAGCCTCCTGCCGCGGTGGTTGATGAGCTCATGGCCTGGGTCCCCCTGGGGTTTCTGTGTGTGTGTGTGTGTGTGTTTGTGTGTGTGTGTGTGTGTGTAGGGGGGGTGGTTGTTGGACTGGGCAGCTGTGTCCAGATGGTGACAGATTCAGTGAGCCTCTACTCACCCGACCCTCAATATTCCAGCACAAAGCTGACCAGGGGGCCGAGGCTCTGACTAGTGCGGGGAACCAGTCAAGCAGACTCCAGCCCAACCCAGCAGGCCTGGGCCAACTCATCTAATCCACATGCCCTGGCATATCCTCACAGCACAACTTCCCAAACACAGTCAAGACCTGCACGCAAATCTAATGATGTTTGCAAACATTGCCTCAGCATCTGTCACTTGGCATTACCCAAGGCCCAAGTTGATAAGAACAGATAATGAAGTAGTCAAGGCTTGCCAGGCAGAGGCCAGAAGGAGATGCATCTCTCTAAATCACGGTCTAGTGGAGAGATCCCCTACAACCGCTTCAATCCCTCCTCTGCAAGGGGACTGGGTTTATTTTTGGACAGTTTAGGGAAGTAATGTGTTACTTCATCTCTCCGCGCTTCTCTATTTCCAGATGTTCTATGTGGGTCAATTTCAATGAGTTCCGACTCGCACTGGTCAAATCAAATCAAAGTGTATTGGCCGAGTACACAGTTCAGCAGGTGTTATAGCGGGTGCAGCCAAATGCTTATGTTCCTAGATCCTAATGATGCAGTAAAATGTAAGATCATTCTTTTACATTTTTTTTGACAAGAAATCAAGAATGGCGTGATGAATTTGATTAACAACCCAAATAGCGCTTTAGCAAGTCATCAAATGCAACCTATATGTATGTACACTGGGAGAATTTACACAACATCAGCTAGGAATGATATGTGTGGGTGATTTGAAAAGCCATAGTCAATCGATCAATCATCAAATAATTATTTTAGCAAAAACGTTTATCTTTAATTTCAAAATCCGTAGAAGATATGAGAAAAGAAAGGTTCAGTACTTTTGTGAAGCATCACAGCGGAGTTGAAAAATATATGGCAAAAAGAAATCCAATATGGATGGTGTTAAGAGGTAGATGGGAGGGATTTAATGGAGCTGAAGGGTGGGACTAATAACAACAAGATAACCAATGTAAAATGTATATAGGTTCAGAAATGTTGTCAAATAGCACAGTTACAAACATGAACCAGAAACAGAAGAAGGCCAGGACTAAAAACAAACAAAATATCACTAATGTGAAATAGATTGTGTCTGTAAAATGTGTATAGTATGTATAAACTGAAGGTAGAAGCCTAAGTGTTATTGTTTATTAGTTTACTCCAATTGGGGGAGGGTTGCGGGGAATAATAAAGGTATATTCTAAAAAAAAGTGTGTATATGTATGTACAGTTGAAGTTGGAAGTTTACATACAATTAGGTTGGAGTCATTAAAACTCGTTGTTCAACCACTCCACAAATTTTCTGTTAACAAACTATAGTTGATCATCGTTATGTTTGGAGGAAAAAGGGGGATGCTTGCAAACTGAAGAAGACCATCCCAACCGTGAAGCACGGGGGTGGTAGCATCATGTTGTGGGAGTGCTATGCTGCAGGAGGGACTGCTGCACTTCACAAAATAGATGGCATCATGAGGAAGCAAAATTATGTGGATATATTGAAGCAACATCTCAAGTTAAAGCTTGGTTGCAAATGGGTCTTCCAAATGGACAATGATCCCAAGCATACTTCCAAAGTTGTGGCAAAATGGCTTAAGGACAACAAAGTCAAGGTATTGGAGTGACCATCACAAAGCCCTGACCTCAATGCTACAGAAAATGTGTGGGCAGAAAAAGCGTGTGTGTACAGAAAAAGCGTGTGTGAGCAAGGAGGCCTACAAACCTGACTCAGTTACACCAGCTCTGTCAGGAGGAATGGGCCAAAATTCACCCAACTTATTGTGGGAAGCTTGTGGAAGGCTACCTGAAACGTTTGACCCAAGTTAAACAATTTAAAGTCAATGCTACCAAATACTAATTGAGTGTATGTAAACTTCTGACCCGCTGGGAATGTGATGAAAGAAATAAAAGTTGAAATAATCATTCTCTCTACTAGTATTCTGACATTTCACATTCTTCAGATAAAGTGTTGATCCTAACTGACCTAAGACAAGGAATTTTTACTAGGATTAAGTGTCAGGAATTGTGAAAAACTGAGTTTAAAAATATTAGGCTAAGGTGTATGTGAACTTCCGACATGAACTGTATGTATATAGATATATATATATTTACCCCAAAAATATTTTGGGGATTGGAAATTATGCAGACAATTACATTGATGGAAGCAACAATCTATCCACGATATTAAACCTGATCCACCCCTTAGAAAAAAGAAATAAAAAATAAGTAAAATAAGAATGATATGTACGTACAGCAGTAGATATATAGGAGTAAGCTATGTCTAGAATGCAGTGTATAATTAACATATGGTGTGTAACTAAAATACAATGTACATTAGTATAAATATTATGATGTGCTATGTTGGGGATACAGATTTTAAATACACAGTGTGAAACGGTAAGTGACCACTGGTTCATTGTCTCTATAGCATGGAACAGCAGCAATGGCTGTGTGTGTGTATTTGAGTGTGTGTGATAGCTTGTGTGTATAAGCTGTTCAATAGTCTGATGGCCTGTTAATATAAGCTGTTCTTTAGTCTCTCTGTCTTAGCACTGATGGACCTGTACTGTCTCTGTCTGTCGGTCTGTGCCGTGTGAACAGTTCGTGATTCGGGTGGCTACGGTCCTTAATTATGTTTTTGGCCTTCCTTTGACACCGGGTTCTGTAGATCTCCTGGAGGGTAGACAGCATGCCCTCACCACCCTTTGGATAACCATGTAGTTGAGGGCGGAGCAGTTGCTGTACCAGGTGGTGATGCAGCCTTACAAAATGCTCTCAATGGTGCATCTTTAGAATGGGGCCATGCCAAATTTCTTCCGCCGCCTGAGGTTTTTCAACACGATATCAGTGTGGCGAGACCATTTCATGTCCTCAGTGCAAGCCGAGGAACTTTACGTTTTTGACTACATCCACTTTGGCACGATCCCTGATAAGCTCCTTTGTTTTGTTGATGTTGAAAAATAGGTTATTTTCTTGCCATCACTTCACCATGGCTCTAACCTCCTCCCTGTTGGTTGTCTCATCGTTCTTAGTAATCAGGCCTAAAAATGTTGTGCCGTCAGCAAACTTGATGATTCAGTTGGATGGAAACACAGTCATGGGTGAACAGGGACTACAGGAAGGGCTGAGCACACACCTCTGGGGTGTTGAGGATCAGCGTGGCAGAGGTGTTGTTGCACCATCTGGCGTCGGCCCGTCAGGAAATCTAGGACCTCGTTGCACAGGGAGGGGTTCAGACCCAAGGCCCCGGGCTTAATGACGAGTTTGGCGGGCACTATGGTATTAAAAGCTAAACTGTAGTCGATAAACAGAATTCTTACATAGGTATTCCTCTTGCCCAGGTGGGATAGGAAAGTGTGCAGTGCAACGGCGATCACATTGTCTGTGTATTTGTTGGGGTGGTATGCATATTGTAGTGGATCAAGGGTGTCTGTTATGTTGGAGGTGATATAGTCCTTGACTTTCAAAGCACTTCATGATGATGGGGCGATAGTCTTTTAGTTCAGTTTCCTTGGCTTGCTTGGATACAGGAACAATGGTGGCCATCTTGACGCAACATGCCAGCTAACTGGTCTGTGCATCTTCTGAGGATACGGCTTGGTATGCCATCTGGGCTTGCAGCCTTGTGAGGGTTAACATGCTTGAAGATCCTACTCACGTCTGCTACAGAGATCGGGAGCCTGCAGTCCTCGTGAGCGGTGGGGGCCCATGTCAGTGGCTCTGTGTTGTTTTCCTCGAAGCAGGCGAATAAGGTGTTTAGCTTTTCTGGCATTGAGGCATCTGTGTCCGCGACGTGGCTGGTTTTCCATTTATAATCCGTGATTGTCTGAAGTCCCTACCACATGTGTTTTATATCTGATCCATTGAATTGTGACTCCATTTGTCCCTGTACAGTTTTTATGCCTCTTTCGTTGTTTCGTGGAGGTCATAGGTGGTCTGTTTGTAATTGTCCAGGTTTCCAGACACTTTACCGGGGTTAAACGCGGTGGTTCGGCGGGTGAAGCAGGGATTTTTATTAATCTTGGAATGGAGAATATTAATGGTCTAAAGTATTTCTCCCGCGAGTGAGGCAAGAGATGTGTTGGTGGAATTTCGTGAGAATTTTCCTTGCATTTCTTTTGTTAGGAATGCGGCCTCGGGATATGATGTTTCCAGAGTTATTGAAAAAAAATTCACATTTTTCCACAATGCACAAACAGTAATTTCTAATTAATAAACTTGATTCCTCAATAAATCAAATGCATTTATAAAGCCCTTTTTACATCAGCAGATGTCACAAACTGCCGTACAGAAACAGAGCCTAAAACCCCAACAACAAGCAATGCAGATGTACGGGGGCTAGGAAGCACGGGGAAGAAACCTAGAGAGGAACCAGGCTCTGAGGGGTGGCCAGAAATCTTCTGGCTGTGGAGATTATAAGAGTACACGGCCATTAACGCCAGATTGTTCTTTAAGATGTTCAAACATTCATAGTAATCACAGTGGTTGTAGAGGGTGCAACAGGTCAGCACCTCAGGAGTAAATGTCAGTTGGCTTTTCATAGCCAAGCATTCAGAGGTCGAGATAGCAGGTGCAGTAGAGAGGGAGAGAAAGCGAGGGAGAGTCAAAAACAGCAGGTCCCAGATAAGGTAGCACGTCCGGTGAACAAGTCAGTGTTCCATAGCAGGCAGAACAGTTGAAACTGGAGCAGCAGCATGACCAAGTGGACTGGGGACAGCCAGGAGTCATCAGGCCAGGTAGTCCTGAGGCATGATCCTAGGGCTCAGGTCCTCCGGGATGAGAGGGAGAGCGAGAAAAATAATTGGAGGGAGCAGAGATAAAACAGGAAAATGACACCCGATATAACAGTGAACATTCTAGTGAACATTCTAGCAGAAGTATTTAGCACTAACTGAAGTTTATTTAGTGCTTGTCAGATCAAACAGCAGATCTCTTTGTTTCTTGGAACCTAGATCTAGCATCTCTGTTTTGTCCGAGTTTAAAAGTAGAACATTTACCACCATCCACTTCATTATGTCTGAAACACAGGCTTCCAGGGAGGGCAATTTTGGGGCTTCAGCTTGTTTCATCGAAATGTACTGCTGTGTGTCGTTCGCATAGCAGTGAAAATTGACATTGTGTTTCCGAATGACATCACCAAGCAGTAGAATATATTGTGAAAACAATAGTGGTCCTAAAATGGAACCTTGAGGAACACCGAAAGTTACAATTGATTTGTCAGAGGACAAACCATCCACAGAGACAAACTGATATATTTCCAACATATAAGATTTATAAGATTTATACCAGGCAAGAACTTGTCCATGTAGACCAATTAGGGTTTCCAATCTCTCCAAAAGAATGTGATGATCGATGGCATCAAAACCAGTAAGGTTTAGGAGCATGAGGACAGATGCAGAGCCTTGGTCTGACACCAGTTAAAGGTAATTTACCACCCTCACGAGTGCAGTCTCAGTACTAAGATGGGGATGTCTAAAACCAGACTGAAGCATTTCGGATACAATATTTATCTTCAGAAAGGCAGTGAGTTGCGGCGCAACAGCTTTTTCTAAAATGTTTGAGAGGAGTAGGAGATTTGATATACACTGATAGTTTAAAAAAATCATTTTCCAGGTCAAGGTTTGGCTTTTTCAAGAGGGGGTTTATAACTGCCACTTTTAGTGAGTTTGGTACACATCCGGAGGATAGTGAGACGTTTATTATGTTCAACATAGGAGGACCAAGCACAGGAAGTAGCTCCTTCGGTAGTTTAGTTGGAATAGGGTCCAGTGTGCAGCTGGAAGGTTTAGAGGCCATGACTATTTATGAATGTGTCATGAGATCCTCACTCTGCTATTGCATGTGGAAACTAACATTGCAGTGCGTGGCTAATGGGACATGGCTGGAGGCTGGGGGGCTGAATTGGTTATGTATGAGGGGACAGACAGGACAAGGGTGTGAGGTGTGGAGATCATTATCATTAGTCACCTGCTCTGTGCGCCATTTCCTTCAGAGCCCCTGTATTTTACATGGTGAAGGATGCTGATGGGCAGATAAAGCACGGGTGGATCTCTGTGAATCACAAAGACAGGCTGGCGGGAACCTGGGTGGTACCAATCACAGGTGATTGCAACAGGTCATTACAGAGGTCAATAATTCAATGAAATAAAATAATAGGCCATTTTTCCTGCTTATTTAATAACAGGAGTATGATAACAGAAGTGGAAAGCTATTGTTTATTTTTCGGAGCAATGCAGCTTCTAGAAATCCACCCCTTTGCAAAAATATTGCATTTCAACATCCAAATGCAGCTTGTTTGAATTCACCAATATAATTTATTTGATGTACCTTCTGCACTTGATCCAAGCAGATAAATATGAAGTGGCAGGAGTGTGTGGTTGGAATAGGAGGGTTGATACAGTGGCTCTCTGTACGGCTCTACTGTTAGGGCCTCTCAGGTCTGTCTCCTCTTGATGACATCATCTGAACAGGTACCTGATGGGAGGAAACATCCCACAGTCCTCGTCCTTGGCGAAGGAAGGGAAAATCTCCAGAATGTGCAGGTGTTGGGGGATCTGTGTATTGGTCACCTGGACTGACCACATCAGACACACTGCCATGACAATCCATTATACACATATCAACACCAGCCTGGTGGTTCAGGTGACTTAAAACAATGCTCTCCGTTCTTACTTCTAAGAATTGTTTTAACAATGAGTAGTGATGATTTTATCTCTAGTAGAAAATATGGGACATACTGTACATTATAGCAATTCAGAGAGATCAGAAGTCCTATAGATGTATGATCTCAATTGAGACAGTTTGCTAGAGAATTAAAGTAATTCTGCAGCAACAGGAAATGTGAATTTTTATGTGGATTATAATGAATAATTTTTTTTGTAGTTTCTGATACATTTTTCATAATGGCAAATCAAGTCTGACATTTTAAAGTGGAAATCGCCAACTTTAGTAGCCTTTTTATACCTTGAATACACACGTTTGCATTTCCTGTAGTGCAGGATAATTCTCAGCAACAGAAGAGATCCTACATCTGTATAAAGTGGTAAAGAACAGCTCCTGACTAGTCACAGCCATTACACTGACTGTGTCCTATAGCTAAATGGCCATCAGACAGAATACATATGGAAGGTTCTTCATATCGTCTGGATCTCAGTCCTCCATACATACAACTCATCAGGCCTGTAAACACAGGAAGCTGAGTTGGTGCCGGGGCCTGATATCCCAGGATGTGACTCCCGGAGAGGGCATTTGTCAAGCGAGGCCTGCTGTCCCACACTAACGGCCCTCTACCTCTGGCTTCACCCTGTCTTCTCTTAGCTTCCTCAGGCCAGGCGCTGGGCTGAACACAGGGCTTTCCGGGGACTGAGGTGTTAACACAAAGCCCCCAAAAGACATATGCTGTGTGTCTGGAGGAACAGAAGGAAGGGGGAGGAGGTTCAGGTTCAGAGAGGTAGAGGGGGCGAGTGTCAGGAAGAACAAAGCATAGACATGGGGGAAAGGTGGAGAGCCAAGAAATTGGCTGTCGTTTTACAAAGCTAAGCAGCATTTCCTGGTGTATACTAGAAGTCCTGTTTCAGAGCTCTGACACACTGTGTTTATGAACACATGGGTGGGGTAAGGACCTGAGGATACATATTCTTCTCTGTGTGCCAATGACTTTGAGTGAGTGAGAGAAAGAGCGTCACTTCATAATTTATTGCCAGCCTTCGGGTTGCTTTGCGTTTTGCTATGAGCGTGCCTCGACAACATAGGTACTGCCATGGCAAGCCAAAAGCGCATTGCTCACAGTTACTCAATCTTGCTCCTCACCATACGGAGCACAGGAAGCCTACAAACTAGGAAGAGCCATATCTCAGTCAGCAGTGCCCACTGATGCACATGACAGTGTGGAGATGAGTCCCTCGGCACTCCTTTTCTGTTGAGGAAACACCTCATCCTGCCATTGCCTTGTTAACAAACACCAGGGCTGCTGCGTGTGTTGATGCTTGGCTTGGATATAACCCTGTTGTTAAGGTATTCCTACACACGTTACCACATTAGAAGACAGACTAAGGTATGGTGATGACATCTCTACTGGCTCAAAAGCTTTGTTTCACCACAGTGGTTCAGGACTTACCTCTTCACAAGCCTCTCCTTGTGATTGGAGTCAGCATGGTACAAGACAGCATTCCCATAAAATAAGCTGGTGATCTCCAAACTGTATGTTTGCTGCAACATGAAGAGTAATACAACATTGCATTTAGGATCATGGGAATTAGAGCATAATAAAGTTCCTAATCAGTTCATATAGAATAACAAGCAAGATCCAATAGAGTCTTACAATTGTTCTCAAGACACTTGACACTTTAATGAAACTGGGGTCCACTTGATATCCATCATAACCTAATGAGCGCAATAGTATTATTATTTTTTGCAAAACTGTAAGTCAGTGCTTTCACACACAACGCAATTGCTAAGCACCATTTTGCAAAACAGTAAACACAACTCTCTACAGGAGACGCCAAAGCTCAGTCGACAAACAAAATGAAAACATTTGGCCACAGCTGATACAAATGGCTGAATGTGAATATGAACCTCTTCTGCACGTGTGCAAAACTTGTATGCACAATTGTTCAATCAGCAGTCATGCATAAAAGAGGTCACCTCTGAGTTGTCGTTTGCAAGAATGGACCAAGTGAGAGGCCGAGGGCAAGGACAAAGGAAAAGGTAGAGGGGCCAATAGAGGAACATAGTTCAGCTCTCAGTTACTGTAAAATGGAAAAAGGTCAAATAAAGCCATTTGTTGATGGATATTCATGCTCCTGGGTGACTTTCTTTCTGCATTTCTTTCTGCTTTGCTGCCCCAGGGCCTGGAGACAATCATCAAGTTTATCAAGACATTTTGCAGGAGAATGTAAGGCTATCTGTCCGCCAATTGAAGCTCAACAGAAGTTGGATGATGCATCAGGACAATGACCCAAAACACAGAAGTAAATCATCAACCGAATGACTTCACCAGAAGAAAATATGCCTTCTGGAGTGGACCAGTCAGAGTCCTTACCTCAATCTGATTGAGATGCTGTGGCATGGCGTCAAGAGAGCGGTTCACACCAGACAGCCCAAGAATATTGCTGAACTGAAACCTTTTTTGTCAAAAACGGTCAGAAATTCCTCCTGACCGTTGTGCAGGTCTGATTTGCAACTACAGAAAATGTTAAGTTGAGGTTATTGCCGCCAAAGGAAGGTCAACCAGTTATTAAATCTAAGGGTTCACATACTTTCCCCACCCTGCTCTGTGGATGTTTACACAGTGTGTTCAATAAAGACAAGAAAACGTATAATTGTTTGTGTGTTATTAGTTTAAGCAGACTGTGTTTGTCTATTGTTGTGTTTGTCTATAGATGAAGATCAGATAAAATGTTATGCCCAATTTATGTAGGAGTCCAGGTCATTTCAAAGGGTTCACATACTTTTCCTTGCCACTGTAAGTCTAGTATCAACAAATGGCACAGACATATAGAAGAGGGTTCACCATGTTTGGGTATATTTAAGCAACGAGAAGTGCCTGGGTGGCCACTGGGTGGTTCAAACCCTGAATGCTGATTGGCTGACAACCATGGTAATTCAGACCTTATACCATGGGTACGACAAAACATTTATCTTTACTGTTCTAATTACGTTAATAGCCTGTTACTAAAGCAATAAGGCACCTCAGGGTGTTGTGATATAGGGCCGCGTTGCGTCGTGACTAAGAACAGCCCTTGGCCATATACCACACCCTCCCCGGGCCTAATTGCTTAATTATACTCTAGTTAGTATTTATTGGGCCATTGTGTGACGATTGATTGAATTAACTTTTTATTAGATCAAAGGTTGTATGCTTTGGAGGAAGTAGTTGATTACGTGTCATGTATTTAATGTTTTGAGAATCTTACTGCTTTCTCCAAAACATGGGTCATTGTGGCCAACGTGTTTCAATTTGGGGCTACGTGTTCATTGTTTAAAAGAGTCCATTCCGTTTGAACAAATGTGCACAAGCACTGGAGAAAAACTGATTATAGAGTCTGTAACCTCAATCAACCCCTGAAGCTCAGGAAGTGGCGCAGCACAAATAAACCAGCGGATCTCAGAGTCCGGGTGTCAAAGGTTAAGGGAAAACTGGAGCAAAAGAGAGCAATGTTGTTTTTGCCAAATTCTCTGCCTCAAAATAAACAGTTGGAGGAATCAACGAGTCAATGTTTTGTCCAGGGCAGGTTAGCGACATGTGGACTCCACAGCCTATGGTTGTTGTGTTGACAGAGTAGTCATGTAGTTGACCTACGTAACTGCAGATAACGCGCTACACTAAGCAGCTATAAGGGAGAGGATAAATGGAGGGTGTGACATCTAAATAGAACGATTCAGGAAAGTGTCAGACGCTGACAGTCAAAGAGCAAAATGACAACAGGGCACGTGCAGACAGGATCAGAATGCTTACTAAAGAAGTCACCAGTAAAGGCGTTGAATAAATCTGGAGTGAAAGAAAGACTGAGAGTTCCCATCCCTCATCGACGGCCAGATGAGCCACCCCATCATACCCTCCCCTCAGCACCCTCCACACTTAACTCTCATTGTGTTTGAAGAGATGAGGGTGCCGAGGTCAGAGTAAGGTATTCCAGAGAAACCTTTCAAACGTCAAACTTTTCAATGACACACAGACATGCCATCACTACACAAACAATGTAGTATGATTGCTCTGCCTCACGAGTGGGTACAGCATCTGTCAATGGTTGGTGTGAAAATGCATGCATAGAATGCATAGATGCTTACATACAATATTTATACCAGTGTGTGTGTGTGTGTGTGTGTGTGTGTGTGTGTGTGTGTGTGTGTGTGTGTGTGTGTGTGTGTGTGTGTGTGAGAGAGAGAGAGTGTGTGTGTGTGTGTGCGCACATGGATGTCTAGTTTATCTAGTGATAAAGAGTGTCTTGTTAGTGTAGGGAGGGAGGGATGCTGTACTATTGTACCTTGATGTGTTGAAGTAGCTCTCCCAAGGTCATTTCACGTCCACGGTTTTTATTTTTAAATCACTGAGATACACTACATGACCAAAAGTATGCTTGTCGAACATCTCATTCCAAAATCATTGGGTATTAATATGGAGTTGGTACCCATTTGCTGCTATAAAAGCCTCCACTTTTCTGGGAATGATTTCCACTAGATGTTGGAAGATTGCTGTGGGGTCTTGCCTCCATTCAGTCACATGAGCAATCCTGAGGTCGGGCACTGATGTTGGGCGATTAGGCCTGGCTCGCAGTCGGCGTTCCAATTCATCTAAAAGGTGTTTGATGGGGTTGAGGTCAGGGCTCTGTGCAGGCTAGTCAAGTTCTCCCACACCGATCTCGACAAACCATTTCTGTATGGACCTCGCTTTGTGCATCTGGGCGTTGTCATGCTGAAACAGAAAAGGGCCTTCCCCAAACTATTGCCACAAAGTTGGAAGCAGAGAATCGTCTAGAATGTCGTTGTATACTGTAGCATTAAGATTTCCCTTCACTAGAACTAAGGGGCCTAGCCGGAACCATGAAAAACAGCCCCAGACCATTATTCCTCTTCCACCAAACTTTACAGTTTGCACTATGCATTGGGGCAGGTAGTGTTCTCCTGGCATCCACCAAACCCAGATTCGTCCGTCGGACGACCAGCTGGTGAAGCATGATTCATCACTCCAGAGAACACGTTTCCACTGCTCCAGAGTCTAATGGCGGACAGATTTACACCACTCCAGCTGACGCTACTCGGCCATGGAAACCCATTTCATGAAGCTCCTGACGAACAGTTATTGTGCTGATATTACTTCCGGAGGCAGTTTGGAACTCGGTAGTGAGTGTTGCAACCACCATTTTTACGCGCTTCGAACTTTAGTACTCGGCGGTCCCGTTCTGTGAGCTTGTGTGGCCTACCACTTCGCTGCTGATCCGTTGTTGCTCTTAGACGTTTCCACTTCACAATAACAGCACTTAGTTGACCGGGGCAGTTCAAGCAGGGCAGAAAGTTGATGATCTGACTTGTTACAAATGTTGCATCCTATGACGTGCCACGTGGAAAGTCCATTCTACTGCCAATGTTTTGCTATGGAGATTGCATGGCTGTGTGCTCGAGTTTATTCACCTGTCAGCAACTGGTGTGGCTGAAATTGCCAAATCCACTAATTTGAAGAGATGAACACATACTTTGTATATATAGTGTACGTACTGTATATATGAGCTATATTTGTTTTTCCTTTCCACGGTCACGTTTACCCTGAACCAGGAAGTCATTGCACAGGAAGTAGGCCTACTCCTTTCCTGCAACCTGCTAATAGACACAACACACACACACAGTCAGAACACCTTGTACATCAAATATCAGTCAGGAGAGACATCTTCCCAAAACAAGAACTGCAGCAATGGACAATTGTATTTATTTATTCAACTAGGCAAGTCAGTTAAGAACAAATCCTTATTTACAATGACGGCCTACCCTGGCCAAACCTAGACGAAGCTGGGCCAATTGTGCGCCACTCTATGGGACTCCCAATCACAACCAGATGTGATACAGCCTGGATTCTGCACTGTCGGTTAGGAGCTCGTAAGTAAGCATTTCACTATAAGGTCTACCTGTTGTATTCTGCGCATGTGACTAATACAATGTGATTGTAACCAGGGACTGAGATGCAGTGCCTTAGACCGCTGCACCACTCGGGAGCCCAACCTCAGCAGTGAGATCAGTTGCCCAATAAAACGAAGCAATGTGAAGTACAATATTTGCTTTATATCACCAACACTGGATAGGTGCAGTGAAATGTGTTGTTTTACAGGGTCAGCCATAGTAGTACAGTGCCCCTGGAGCAAATGATGATTAAGTGCCTTGCTCAAGGACACACTGCCAGATTTGTTACCTTGATGGCTTGGGTATTTGAACCAGAAACAGAGAGAGGAATATTATATCTCACATGGGGTGAATAAAGCTACATTATAAATTAAAGGGATGGAAAACCTGCAGTTTGGACACGGGGCTACCCTCCCATTATGTACATACCTTCCCTTTCTCTTAAAGGGTCATTTCACAATATCATATTCATCCTCTCCAGCACCACCCCAACATTAAAATATGTGAAGATGACACGTTACTATGCTTTGTGGTAAAAAGATAAGAGAAAGATAAGCGTTTCCTTTGACATCAACAACCAATTAGTAGACCAGTGGTAAGCAATTAGAAAGCAATGCCTGCTCATAATTGGTCAAAATCACACGATGCACACTGATGTCATTGGAAACATATCTTCCTCTATATTTTTAACTACAAAACATATGAACACACCATTTTCACATATGTTGATGTTGGGGTGATGGTTGAGATGCTGAAAATTAAGTAAATAAAGTTGAAGAATGTGATGAAGTCCACACCTCTGTGACTCTGAATCCGCTGCTTCTACTGTGAAATAACACAGGAATTTTCCACAAACTTGGCCAGACTGCACATCAAATGTAGTAACAGTGAGGGGCTTTAGTAAAGAGTTTTATGGGCCAATTTCCCTTCAGTATTTCCTGAAGCAGTGTGTAAGTCTGCCAGTTCATAAAGAGACTGTCTCTAAGTCTGGCTGTTGGACTGGAACAGTTTACTCAGACCAAGGGGTACAGGCAGGGTGGAAAACATAGATAGACATAGATGTGCTTTATCCTGTCCAGTCTGGGCTCTAAGCCAGCGTCCACTCCCTAAACTCTTATTTTAAACTAGGTCTGCATATTCGAGAGGAAACACAACAGTGCTGCAACACCACAGAAGAGTTACACATAAATGACAGTAGACGTGTCATTATGAATGTTGGGATACATGAGTAATTATCGAGTTGTGTTCGTTCTGTTGGTTTCTAGCTTGAAATGTACTTATTCATGTTACCGTACCAGTCCTTAGTGAGGGCTTTACATGTATAAGAAATGTATATGCTGGGGGTCAAGGAAGGGTAAAGAGGAACTTGGTGTGCAGAAAGTGACTGAGTGAGAAAAGGGGAAGGGCAGAAAGTTCATTTTCTGTTCAAATATATTATTGTCGAATATGAATGTTGCTAAGGAGGGCGTTAAAGGCAACAGTCTAGTTTCAGTTCTTGATAAGGCAGACCAGTTGCTGGCGGAGCCAGGACCATGAGGGATGTAGAACTCGAGACAAGGTCAACAGTTGAAGAGAGAAGACACTGCTGGGAGGGGGGTCACAGGCCCTCCCCGAAGACCATCTGATTACAGTCCTATTTCACACACACACACACACACACACTAGTTGCTGCGGAGCCAGGACCATGAGGGATGTAGAACTCGAGACAAGGTCAACAGTTGAAGAGAGAAGACACTGCTGGGAGGGGGGTCACAGGCCCTCCCTGAAGACCATCTGAATACAGTCCTATCTCACACACACACACACACACACACACACACACACACACACACACACACACACACACACACATACACACACACACACACATACACACGAGGGTCCAGGACTGAGGCAGGGCCATGACAATACGAGTAAGAGGAACCTACTGTGTTTCTGCCTAACACCAAAGAAGGATTGGTTATCTTAGATATGCAAGGAGGGGTGACTCCGCCTAGTCGTGAGGTATAAAGATGTGCTTGAGTGGCTTGTATGTTGTCTTTGCAGCTGTATGACCAAATGGGGTGAATAAACTTGGTTTGAGCTTTTTCTAGAGGTCCTTGAGTTTTTACTCTGTTTGTTCAGTACCAAACAGCATGTCATCAATACACCCAGAATGCAACACTAATGCCAACCAAAGCCTGTCTAATGGGAGTAATGGGCTTCATAACCCTAAAATAGCCAGAACATAGAGCTTCTGTCAGTATTCTACTGAGCTATATGAAGCTCATCGTCAAGGTGTGTTGGCTGGGAGACCTCTGGTTTTATGCCATGATTATACCAGGCACTACATCTAGCAATCAAACCATTCATTTTCAATGGGGGGGAGCAGACATATACACCCAGCGACTTAATGGTCAGTGACGACGATCTCAGTGACAGGAGTTCAAATTATCAGTGACGCGACTGCTCAAAACCAATCGGCGAAGGGAGCTAGCTTTGACACTATGCTAGATGAGGTGATGTTATACATGCTGTTTGGAATATACACTAAGTGCAGTGGCGGCTGGTGGGAGGAGCTGTAGGAGGACGGGCTAAATGCTGCACAGCCAATAAAGACGTAGGATCGACCGTGCAGCGCCTTTTACCCTACAAGGTCCGGAGCCTGCTGATTCTCTGTTCTACATGATAATTAACTGCACACACCTGGTGTCCCAGGTCTAAATCAGTCCCTGATTAGAGGGGAACAATGAAATATGCGGTGGAACTGGCTTCGAGGTCCAGAGTTTAGTTGGAGGGCCATAAAGGATCAAGCTGCGATGGCCTCTAACCCCAACCACTGTTCCTCTAACAGGATCAATCCCAGTACTCTAAACACAGTCCGAGAATGCCTCATCATAGCAATCCAGTTAAAGCTCAGCAAACATTTTTGCTTCTGTTGCCACCAGATGGACATGACTCCAGTGGCGTCACGTGACCCAGCGGTTTACCATCAACATCCTAATCCTCTCTCAGGCTCCATGTGCACAACCCGAAGGAAAGTGTCAAGTCACCTGACCACGGCAGTGCCACTCACACGAGAACGTGTCAAAATATGTCGCTTCCTGGGCCTAACCAAACGCAAGGTCTGTCTGGGTTTTTTTTTTGTGAAAGATTAAAAGTTGGCCTGAGACACGAATAACAGAACCTGGGTCCAATTATCTGCGCTTCAGCAGCCAAGAGGAACAGTCATGGAGTATCTTACTGTCGTACTACCACTGCCTGCCTGCCTGCCTGCCTGTCTGGTGGGGTTAGGGATATGAAGACACACTCGCAGTTTGCTGCCTTATTGGGTGTGTAGAGATGTTCTCTTATGAATTAGAGGGAGAGCCAAAAAGGAGGGGTTGTTTTAAACTTAACAGAGAGACTGTAAAACCTATAAAAACACAGATGTTGTGAGACTGTCGTCTTTGTGAAGAACTGCCTTGTTGAGGTTTTCCAGAGAGAATGGACCAGAGCAATGTTTCTAATTGAGGCCTTTCTGCGTAGATTGTTCAGAATATTACCCAGGCTATTTTTACTCTGCCTCCCTCCCTTCCTCTCTCACGGGCCTCTCCAGGAACTCTACAAGGAGCCTTCAGCCAATTGGCCACCCCATCAGTCTCTATAAGTAAGAACATAAGTAAGAACGGTGGAAACAACCAAGACGGCTGCTGCTGGAAACAATTACAAAGTTCTGAGACTCAACCCCCCTCCAATGTTTCTTTCTGTTTGAATTCCCAGAGTTAAAAAAAAACACAATCGTCCCCATTGAACTGTAAACTAAAACAAAGGGACCCAAAATGGTGGACAACAGCATATGTCTCTGCTTTGATGGTTTCAATTAACTCGCACATTTGAGGGAACGTTCAATAAGGGAACTAACACAAAGCATGAGAGCCTCCACTTACTGGTGATGCATAATGATAGGCTTTGCCGGTGATTTATTTATAACTGCCTTGAATCCTGATTGATTGAAACACCCTCTTGTCAAATCAAATTTGAACACCCTGGCACTGGGTCTTAAATGCTGGCTGACCCCAAATCTGTCAGAGTGTTGTGCTGAGATGGGGCAGTGTTCGGCTGCCACCCAGAGAGCAGCAATCCATATGAGATCTCAGAGTGTGAATCTACAGAATATGGACCGATGGTGGACAGGAGTGTGCAGTTCATGTCAAACGCGGCCCCTCTGGAGTTTGTCCTCAAGTCTACTTTGGTCTAATTTGAGACAGTCGGTGCAAAGCTGTTTAGAACCGGATCTTCTGATGAGCTGGGATATATGAGGAGAGAGAGAGACATGCAGACTGACAGACAGGCAGGCAGGCACCCACAACATATGGCCCATGTTGAGAACAGTCTGTCATGGACACAGGTTTTCATGCAGCCCTCTCCGTCCATGGAGCACAGCCAACATTCTTATCTGCTCTCCTCATGTCATAGCCTGCTTTATAACTCTCTACTCAAACACGTCTTTACAGTTGTTGCCAGAACAACTGAGTATCAGAGCATGTACAGTACCAGTCAAAAGTTTAGACACACCTACTCATTCCAGGGTTTTTCTTTGTTTTTACAATTTTCTACATGGGAGAACAATAGTGGAGATATCACATCTATGAAATAACACACATGGAATCACGTAGGAACCAAAAATGTTTTCAACAAATCTAAATATATTTTATAGCCACCCTTTGCCTTGATGACAGCTTTGCACACTCTTGGCATTCTCTCAACCCACTTCATGAGATAGTCCCCTGGAATGTATTTAAATTAACAGGTGTGGAAGTTCTTTCCTTCTTAATGCGTTTGAGCCAATCAGTTGTGTTGTGACAAGGTAGGGGTGGTATACAGAAGATAGCCCTATTTGGTAAAAGACCAAGTCCATATTATGGCAAGAACAGCTCAAATAAGCAATGAGAAATGACAGTCCATCATTACTTTAAGACATGAAGGTCAGTCAATACAGAACATTTCAAGAACTTTGAAAGTTTCTTCAAGTGCAGTCGCAAAAACCATCAAGCGCTATGATGAAACTGACTCTCAGAGGACCGCCACAGGAAAGAAAGACCCAGAGTTACCTCTGCTCCAGAGGATAAGTTCATTAGAGTTACCAGCCTCAGAAATTGCAGCCCAAATAAACGCTTCACAGAGTTCAAGTAACAGACAACATCAACTGTTCAGAGGAGACTGCGTGAATCAGGCCTTCGTTGTCGAATTGCTGCAAAGAACCCACTACTAAAGGACGCAGATAATAAGAAGATACTTGATTGAGCCAATAAACACGAGCAATGGACATTAGACTGGTGGAAATCTGTCCTGTGGTCTGAGGAGTCCAAATTAGATATTTTTGGTTCCAACCGCCATGTCTTTGTGAGATGCAGAGTAGGAGCATGGATGATCTCCGCATGTGTGGTTCCCACCGTGAAGCATGGAAGAGGAGGTGTGATGGTGTGGGGGTGCTTTGCTGGTGACACTGTCTGTGATTTACTTAGAATTCAAGGCCTACGTAACCAGCATGGCAACCACAGCATTCTGCAGCGATACGCCATCCCATCTGGTTTGCACTTAGTGGGACAATAATTTATTTTTCAACAGGACAATGACCCAACACACCTCCAGGCTGTGTAAGGGCTATTTGACTGAGAAGAAGAGTGATGGAGTGCTGCATCAGATGACCTGGCCACAATCACCCAACCTCAACCCAATTGAGATGGTTTGGGATAAGTTGTACCGCTGAGTGAAGGAAAAGCAGCCAACAAGTGCTCAGCATATGTGGAATGTAGAAAATAGTAAAAATAAAGAAAAACACTTGAATGAATAGGTGTGTCCAAACTTTTGACTGGTACTGTATATCATAGGATTATGCACATGCACACACATCAAAAATCCAGATGAGGAAGCTACATTACAACATTATCTATGCTTACAAAATGTTGGCCCTCATGGTGCATTCCTCCCTTCATCTATATTGTTAGATAGATAACCATGATTAGAAGTGGATCCCTCTCCCAGAGAGAAATGTTCCTTTCAGATTGAGGCAGCTCCCTCTCTCTATCAGGATGTCTACATGAACCGCATGTCGCTGTGCTGTTAGGGATCTCCTCTTCTCTCAGGCAGGAAGCTGGGTGGGACATCCACTGAGACTCCACTGCTACTTCCTGAGGAAAAGGAAACTAGGCTGGGGCAGTGATGGCTTCCAGGAAAAGACAGGGAATCAGGAATTGTCCTCTATAGACACCTTGACATCCCAGGATTTTTTAACACACAACTTCCCAGAACCAGCTCAATTCAGCCGGTTACACCACTGTACATATATCCAGTTAATCCACAGCCCTTTACAAGGCAGAAACACATACACAGTCAAGGACACAGAGATAGAGACACACACAGACACACACACACCTCACCACACACACCTAACTCTGCATCCAGATGAAGCCAGACGTAAACACAGGAAAATAGGAAAGCCATTCATTAGCAGACCACATGGCTCAATGAACGGCAACCCACACAAACTTAGTATGACATATAACAGAGCTCAGTGATAGACGGAGCCCACAAATAGCAACAACTCCTGACAGCTGATATAACTCGCAGGGAAGCCAGGGGAAGTTCTGCCATTTAGTCTAGTGAACCCCAGCACCGGACTGATAAGGCAACCAGAATGGACCTGAGTCTGAGTCCCTGTCAAAGAGGACAATCGTGTGTGCTGGCCATTTTGAAAAGGCCACATTGTTAGCTGTGGTACTGGGACTGTAATTACGATGTAAGGCAGCAATCTGCCCCTTCACACAATGGCCCATTCTCCTGGGCAGGAAGCTGGCTCAGGGGGCTAACCTTGATAAATCCTCCATCCTGCAGCACCAAAATCTCAACAACGGATTCACTTTTAGAAACTTAACCAAATTGACTTGAGTTTTTTGGGGGGTAAAGTGGGTCCTTTGGACAATTTCAAAGTGAGCTTTTGAGAGACAGATGGGATACAATCTGTGCAGCCGTATAGATTATCGCATTATGACAGCGATCCATCTTGTATTCACCCTCTTCTCTTTCTTTCTGTGGTCTTTATCTTTCCTTTAATTTAATGGTTTCAAATCAGAGAGAGAGAGAGAGAGAGAGAGAGACAGCTTTGACATTTTCATATATCCTCCTCACACCCAGCCAGAACGTGACATAAGTCATTTCAGGAAATACCTATCTCTGGGCAGTTCTCTCTTCCGGCTGATGGGAGCAGTGAAACCAGAGAAATAAGTGAACAATCAATTTCCTCTTCTCCCCCGTTGTGCGTATCATGGCAGTATTACAAACCCTCCACTGACGTCCTCTCTACGTCATACTGACACCACACAGGGCATGCCAGGAACGTGATGCAACCCATGTGTCTGAATATCAATAACTGCCCAAGACCCAGTGAAGAGTCAGCTGGGATGCCATATTGTCAGTCTTTTTTTTTTTTTTTTTGACATGCTACTTCTAAAAGTGGTGTATGATAGCTACCCAATTGTGATGATAACGCAGATATGCACTTGTGTTTGTTTTCGATTGTATTGGTGGTGGTGTTGTGCATCTAGAGCCTGGGATCGTTATTGATCATTGTTGATCATGGTTCCCATAGGAGCACTGCAAGGAGGCGGATGGCAGCATAAAAGCCTCAACGTCCAAACTTCTCCTCGCTCTCTAGTCTCGTACCGCCACTCAAAAGCTTTCCAGTGTACCCACCTGTCTGACATCACTCATCAATCTACCAACACCGGACACACACCCCCACAATCGGGGTATATTACGGAGCAACCCTCATTCAAGATGGTTCATTGTTATTAAGCAAACATACCTAGGCTACGTTCCAGTATGTACTGCAAGTTTACACTAATTGTAAGTCTATCAATGCAAATTCACCAATCCAGGGAAGCAGAGGAACAAAAATGGAGGGAGGGAGGGAGTGGCAGGCAGGCAGGCATGCAGGCGGGCGGGTGGGCGTACGTGCGGGCGGGCGGGCGGGTGGGCGTACATGCGGGCGGGCGGGCAGGCAGGCAGGCAGGCAGGCAGGCAGGCAGGCAGGCAGGCAGGCAGGCAGGCGAAGAATCCCTCAGGAGACTGCAAGGGATTTAATACTCAGGCTAAAAGTGGCAGCAGCCAGTCAGTCCATTTCTAAAAGCCTCTATTGACACGTGAAAAGACAAACAGAAGCTCTGAAAGATTGTCTTTTAAATGAGCAGAAAGCAGCGCTCCACCGACTGTGATGACCTATGGCAGAAGGACTGAGTCAATCAAATCTGTTCCTTACAAATGTTCCTCTCCAATTGACAGGTTGGGTCCTGTAGGTACTCAGTAGGAAAATGGTTTGAACTGACTCACTGATGCAAACAAGTGTGTCAAAGAGCTTTGTGAGTAATACTAGCAACTTTAAAACCAAAGACTTGTTTTGAGGTAACGATGATTCATGTTTGTTACAAGGATGATATTTTTTTTGAAAACTCATCAATCACCACATGCAGTTAAGTATGTGCAGCTGCTTTCGTAAAAGTGCCAGAAAAGATCACATGCAGGGTTTTCCTGCTTTTCACTTTCAAGTGCTGAGCTTGAATATGATTTGGATGTTACCAACATTCTCACCTCATTAAAACAGTAGCTATTCTGTATGTGGTACACAGAAAACATTACCCCATTGGCCCCATGTGGGTATTTGGTGGGTAAGGTGGGCAGGGGCCAGCCCACACATGGACTACACCAGCCTAACACGGGATAGCCCGGCACAGGCTAGCCCACAGCAATCCCACATCGGCCTGACCTAGCCCCTTTTTCAGATAGAACCTGACAGTTCTAAGCTCACAAATTATTTTTGCACAACCGTTACTGAGATTGTCGTTCCAGTGTAAGTGTTCTGTTGTGCAATGTCAAAAAATATTGATCTTCTACACTGCCAATGATGAAGTCTGTAAATACTTTTTTCGCCAATCCAAACGGGTGGGCTTATTTCAGGCAAATTGAGGACTGCAATTGGGGGCACAGCTGCCTTGGAGCACAGTGTTGCCAAACCATGTCACAGCACCAATGTGCCTTGCTGCGACACAGCTGCTGTCCCCGACGTAGCATTTATGCCCCTACCCGTGTGCTTCTCTGCCTGTGTGTGAGCCATTGCTGTGACCGGTCACAGACAACTTCTCCCACTCTGTTTGTGGCAGAATTGAGTGCGGAAAGTCGCTAAATGCTATCAGAATCATAGAAACCATCGATATCAAAACTCTGAAAAGTAGCTGAATTTGTCGCTAGACCCTTTTACCAATAAAAGTCGCTGGAGGGGTCGGCCAAATGTGGGCAACCAATATTTTTTACCCCCTGGGCTCTATTGATCCACTCTTATTGCAACAGGAGGTCACATCTATATTGTCGCAAGACTTAATAGAATAATCAATTATGAAACACCAGTAACATTCCATGTGTTATTATGTCTAACGAGGGCCTCATCGTTAGCCTTATCATCAGCCGTATGTTCAACTACGGTGCTCAACACATGGAAACAGTTGTATATGTAATGCTGCAGACATATTTGGCTCTGGCGACCCTCAGTCGGTGTGACATTTGACCGATCAATGCATTGGGACTTTATAGACTCTGGAGCAACTAGCCCATACAGAAAAAAATGCATGTGATGCCTGACAATATTCCAGAAATGCATGGCTATGACATCTACTCTACAGGTTGGCCAAAGTGGTTCTTAATGCGGCTTCTTCAATTACTCTTTACGTATTGATCAAAGGAGACAATTTTTTTTGGACCACCAAAAGCCAAAACTTTGGCAGTGATGCAATTACATTTGTGATGGTGAGTATATATTTGTGTACGTTCTGGCATAAAGAGCATGTCAGAGTTTACTAGGACAGTGGGTTGTCCTAGTGGGTTGGAGTCAGGCGCAGAGAGCAGAGGGTTGGTAAATCGTAATTTATTCTCCGGCACAAAACGGTCACGCCAAAACACAGGGCGCATAAAACAGACCAGCCCAAACACAGGACCAAACAGTCCGGAGAAAACAAACACAAAACACATCCACAACCAACAGAGTAACAATCCCGCACAAACCTAGGCGGCCCTAACAGGCTTAATTAGACATAAATCAAGAAACGAAACAAGGAACAGGTGCAACCAATAAGACAAAATTAAACGAAAAGGAAAAAGGGATCGGTGGCGGCTAGTAGACCGGCGACGAACAGGCAGGGGAGCCTGTGATAGTCGTGACAGGTTTTCCCATCTCAAGAGGTAAAAAATGAGTATCGTAAGTGCCTCTCTTCAGCTTAATTTAATAATGAAAAAAGTTTTTCAGATTTTATTGATTCAAACAAAAACTATACATTGTACAATATGTCAAAGTGTAGGTCTAGGTATTGTGCAATGAATGATATTATACGGCTGGCTCTGCAGTGAATGGCTAGCGGTGTTATTGTGAGTTCATAACCAAGTGGGAAGTGGAACGGCCCTCCAACAGCCTCCAGAATTTATGCTGCAATAGTTTATGTGTCGGGGGGCTAGGGTCAGTCTGTTATATCTGGAGTATTTCTCCTGTCTTATCCTGTGTCCTGTGTGAATCTAAGTATGCCCCCTCTAATTCTCTCTCCCTCTAATTTTCTCTCTCTCTCTCTCTCTCTCTCTCTCTCTCTCTCTCTCTCTCTCTCTCTCTCTCTTTCTCTCTCTCTGAGGACCTGCTCTCTAGGATCATGCCTCAGGACTACCTGGCCTGATGACTCCTTACTGTCCCCAGTCCACCTTGTCGTGCTGCTGCTCCAGTTTCAACAGTTCTGCCTGCGGCTATGGATCCCTGACCTGTTCACTGGACGTGCTACCTGTCCCAGACCTGCTGTTTTCAACTCTCTCTCTACCGCACCTGCTGTCTCTAATGATCGGCTATGAAAAGCCAACTGACATTTACTCCTGAGGTGCGGACCTGTTGAACCCTCTACAACACTAAGATTATTATTATTTGACCCTGCTGATCATCTATGAACGTTTTAACATCTTGGCCATGTTCTGTTATAATCTCCACCCGGCACAGCCAGAAGAGGACTGGCCACCCCTCAGAGCCTGGTTCCTCTCTAGGTTTCCTCCTATGTTCTGGCCTTTCTAGGGAGTTTTTTCTTAGGCACCATGCTTCTACATCTGCATTGCTTGCTGTTTGTGGTTTTAGGCTGGGTTTCTGTACAGCACTTTGTGCCATCGGCTGATGTAAAAAAGGCTTTATAAATACATTTGATTGATTGAAACTAGTTAAAAGCTTGTTTTGCGCAACAGGGAAGGGCAATTGAATACAAGATTCACATTTTAAAACATGTAATGTTAAAACATTCCTAGCCTGTCTATCTATGGGTAACAGGGTTTGAAGTGTTACGCTCAGTTTTTCACCAGAAAACACCAGAAAATTGCCAAAAAGAGTATCACCAGCTCACCTGCTTTGACACAGTGATTTGAGAATTAAAATCTTCCCAGAAGTCACAGAGGGTGCATGGAAGGACATGTCAAAATGCTAAGTCTTTATTCATATTCAAATGTATCAAATGTATTTCATTCTCCATGTGTTCTACAGTATATTAAAGGGTACTTTATTTCATATGACAGGCTTTCAAAAATGCAATATTGTTGCATAATTTCTACTTAATTACATATCAAACGGAACGCAAAAGGCACTCATTTCGTGGAACAACCCAGTACACGTTAAGTTTTGCCCGTTGGACATTGGTTGCAATGCTGTCGTCAAGTTCGTTAGTAGTTATTTGTAATATGCACATGAAAGCCATGGGGTCACTACATGAGTGATAATGTATCATGTTTTTAGTCTTTTTTTAATGAATGTTAGTGCTTTTAGTATGTGTCAAGTACAATAAAAATGCATTTTGACAAAATATATTGCCTATTAGAATACTTGGAATCGATGGTTCTGGGGTGTGTGGCTTTGTCTTGGTGCTTTTTGGCCTCCCATGACACAAATTGTCATGTCATCTGTTATGTTGTGTTCTGTTAAAAGTCAAGGTTGAACACTGCCAATTCCGTGGTCCTAATGAGACTGACATAAGTGCATGTGATACCAAACAGCCTACTAGTTTCATTGGTAAGACAGTCACCATTTATGATTTTAATTATTGTATTTTATTTTTGACCATTTTAAATACATTTACTTTACACCCGGCAATAGATACGTACACCAAAAGCTGTTGAGGATATAAACACAATAAAGCCATAGGACTTATTTCCATTGGGGTCCCCTGTCAGTTACAGACAGAAACTATGCACAACAACATAAAAACAAATATAGATTTTTTCATAGGATTCCTAAAATACAGCACATTGAACTATCTGCACTGCGGGACTTCCTTTTTCGATCTAAATGAGTTCCTACTTTCTACTTTATGATGCTATTGTTGACTGCCCCCGCATGCCAGTTTGTGACCCATACCTAATATACTTCCCCTGTCAGTTACAGACAGATACTCAACATTGTTCATTACTACAACTACAAGACAGTGGACCGAGGACGGTGTGCAGGACGTCAAAACTTGCTTACGCAGCCAGGGTCACAGACCATCACCTTGACGATACCAAAAATAAACACACACCTGTGCAAGCCCTCAAACACAAGAGTGGTTAGGCTACTGTATTACAGGTCATCATGTGTGTTATATAAAACCAATACTAACATCTAAACTTCTCCTGTTCTATCCAAAGGGCCAAGTTCAGACCAAAGCTTGTGGGTTAGCAAAGCTTTGGTCATAGCAATTGTGTAAACGGGTCTCAAATTTGGGGGAAAGGCGCAACAGTCGTCAGTTTCATGATTTATTTCGCCATACATGTCACAGTAGGGATTTGGAATGACTGTCTCAACATCCAGAGACCTCTGAGCTCTCAGGCATCTGACCAGCAGCAACCCTGTCCTCCTCTCTGTTTATCTGGGATTAACCCTGACACACACACACACACACACACTAACACAAGCACGCGCGCACAAGCACCAAAAAACATCTGCTTATCAACCAGTCAAGAATTATTTGAGTCAACCCGAATGAGGTTGTAGTTTTTATGCACAAACAAGGCAATGCTACATGGTTTCACGACACTATTGTTAGGCTGTGTATGAACACTTGCACAGTCAAATAAATAGGACCGTGTAAGTGCTTTGTGTGTGATAGAGTTGGAGTGTGCATACTGCAAGTTCGTGCAAGTGCTTAGGTGTGTGTGTTTTATTGTCAGCAGTCCAAAAGGCTGCCTTGCCAGCAGCATAAATTCTAGCCTTCCTCAGAAGCCATATCCTGCGGGCAACCTCTGCAAATTCTATTCAACAGGGAAATTGAGGGTGTATGAATGTACCATAAGTGAGGGGGATATTGTTACAGTGTTGCCCTTCTGCTTCTTTAGCTGACACATGGAACTACACTGCCCCCCTGTTGTTATGACTTACTGCCTTTTTACAGCAATCTTGACCATAGGAAAAATAGGCATTTGAATTCCGAGCAGGACACACACACACACACACACACGCACGGACGGACACACATGCACACACAAAAGACACGTTTAAGTTCGATTTATTAGACGACCAGAGGAAAATTAGGCCAGGGCATACCGAGGATACTTCAGATTGGACGGCATTCCGCACGGAGACCTTTTATATATTTAGTTAGACCGACTTTATTTTCATGCTTTGGGCCTGCTGTAATATTGGAAGATTATATGTTGGAAAATGTTAAACATGATTTATTTCCGTCTCAGCTTTATCCCATGGGGGATGGTCATTTACATTATGTCGTTTCACACGAGACTTTCTTAACTCTCTCAGCATAAACACACCAGGTCATTAGCATCAGTAAATACCATCTGAAACCACAGCCTGTAGACCTCCACAGGTTTTTTCCAATTGCTTACTACTACATTAATGTGGAATTTAAGACCAATAAAGATACATTTTATTAGTCATTTTCCATTACAAAACTGTACGTGTTCCATGTTTTCTACCCTAAGCATGCATGTTTAACTTTAAGATGAACTTATTGGTGTCCCAAAGGGGACAAATGCACACACGCACACACACGTTCATGCACAGATCTTGAACTGCCCAAAACCTTAAGAAGAGCAAGGCCTTTGTTAAGCCTCTTCTATCCTCCGGGCCTGTCTAGCCTTGTTCTGCAATGGAGATCTGAGTGTGTCTGTGAGTAATCCGTCTCATCTGGAGTAGAGATCTGAGGGTGAGACTGCATACGGCCTCTCACCACCTGTCACATAACATACAGTAAGTCCGGCTGTGTATATGTGTGCGTGAAATCATAACATTGGCCAGTACGAACACAGAGACAGAGTGCTGAGCTCAGAAGCAGCAGTAACCCCATCAGAAGCCCCAGGAGCTGTGGTTGGAAGCTGTGGCAGCAGCAGACAAGCTAATTAGCACACTAATTAGAGGCTTGGCCTGGGGCACTTTACTGGCCTGCCACCACTCCACACCTCTCTTACCCTAACACCTCCATGTGAAAAGAGGGATACAGATCTATAACAAAGAACAAACTGCAGAAACATATCCATGATCAAATACAAATTGTAGAATCAACTATTAAAGACTACTAGAACCCACTAGATTATTCAATCGATTACTTTGAATGAACTACAGGACGAAATACAAACCCTCCAACCTAAAAAGGCCTGTTGGGTTGATGGTATCCTAAATGAAATGATAAAATATACAGACCACAAATTCCAATTGGCAATACTTAAACTCTTTAACATCATCCTCAGCTCTGGCATTTCCCCAAATATTTGGAACCAATGACTGATCATCCCAATCCACAAAAGTGGAGACAAATTTGACCCCAATAACTACCGGGGGATATGCGTCAACAGCAATCTTGGGAAAATCCTCTGCATTATCATTAACAGCAGACTCGTACATTTCCTCAGCGAAAACAATGTACTGAGCAAATGTAAAATTTAAGGCTTTTTAACAAATGACCATACAACAGACCACGTATTCACCTTGCAGACCTTAATTGGGAAACAAACAAACCAAAACAAAGGCAAAGTCTTCTCATGCTTTGTTGATTTAAAAAAAGTTTTTGACTCAATTTGGCATGAGGGTCTGCTATACAAATTGATGGAAAGTGGCGTTGGGTATACAAACAGCAAGTGTGCGGTTAAAATTGGCAAAAAAACTAATTTCTTTCCACAGGGCCGGTGGGTGAGACAGGGATGCAGCTTAAGCCCCACCCTCTTCAACGTATACAGTTGAAGTCAGAAGTTTACATACACTTTACCCAAATACATTTAAACTCAGTTTGTCACAATTCCTGACATTTAATCCTAGTAAAAATGTAATGTCTTTGGTCAGTTAGGATCACCACTTTATTTTAAGAATGTGAAATGTCAGAATAATAGTAGAGAGAATTACTTATTTCAGCTTTTATTTCTTTCATCACATTCCCAGTGGGTCAGAAGTTTACACACACTCAATTAATATTTGGTAGCATTGCCTTGAACTTGTTTAACTTGGGTCTAACATTTCAGGTAGCCTTCCACAAGTTTCCAACAACAAGTTGGGTGAATTTTGTCCCATTCTTCCTGACAGAGCTGGTGTAACTGAGTCAGGTTTGAAGGCCTCCTTGCCCACACACGCCTTTTCAATTCTGCCCACACATTTCCTATACGATTGAGGTCAAGGCTTTGTGATGGCCACTCCAATACCTTGACTTTGTTGTCCTTAAGCCATTTTGCCCAACTTTGGAAATATGCTTGGGGTCATTGTCCACTTGGAAAACCCATTTGCAACCACGCTTTAACTTCCTGACTGATGTCTTGAGATGTTGCTTCAATATATCCACATAATTTTGCCTCCTCATGATGCCATCTATTTTGTGAAGTGCAAGCAGTCCCTCCTGCAGCAAAGCACCCACACAACATGATGCTGCCACCCTGTGCTTCATGGTTGGGATGGTGTTCTTCGGCTTGCAGCCGCCCCCTTTTTCCTCCAAACATAACAATGATCATTATGGCCAAACAGTTCTGTTCTTGTTTCATCAGACCAGAGGACATTTCTCCAAAAAGTACGATCTCTTTCCCCATGTGCAGTTGCAAACCGTAGTCTGACTTTTTTATGACGGTTTTGGAGCAGTGGGCTTCTTCCTTGCTGAGCGGCCTTTCAGATTATGTCGATATAGGACTCGATTTACTGCAGATATAGATACTTTTGTACCTGTTTCCTCCAGCATCTTCACAAGGTCCTTTGCTGTTGTTCTGGGATTGATTTTCACTTTTCGCACAAAAGTACGTTCATCTCTAAGAGACAGAACGCTTCTCCTTCCTGAGCGGTATGACGGCTGCGTAGTCCCATGGTGTTTATACTTGCATATTATTGTTTGTACAGATGAACATGGTACCTTCAGGTGTTTGGAAATTGCTCCCAAGGATGAACCAGACTTGTGGAGGTCTACAATATTTTTTCTGAGGTCTTGGCTGATATCTTTTGATTTTCCCATGAGGTCAATCAAAGAGGCACCGAGTTTGAAGCTAGGCCTTTAAATACATCCACAGGTACACCTCCAATTGACTCAAATGATGTCAATTAGCCAATCATAAGCTTCTAATGCCAAGACAATTTTCCAAGCTGTTTAACGGCACAGTGAACTTAGTGTATGTAAACTTCTGACCCACTGGAATTGTGATACAGTGAATTATAAGTTAAATAATCTGTCTGTAAACAATTGTTGGAAAAATTACTTGTGTCATGCACAAAGCAGATGTCCTAACCGACTTGCCAAAACTATAGTTTGTTAACAAGAAATTTGTGGAGTGGTTAAAAAACGAATTTTGGTGACTCCAACCTAAGTGTATGTAAACTTCCGACTTCAACTGTATAACAACGAATTGGCATAGCACTAGAACAGTCTGCAGCACCCTGCCTCACCCTACTATAATCTGAAGTCAAACGTCTACTGTTTGCTGATGATCGTGTTCTTCTGTCCCCAACCTAGGAATGCAAACAGCAGCACCTAGATCTTCTGCACAGATTCTGTCAGTAAGACAAAAATAATAGTTTTCCAACAAAGGTCCAGGTTCCAGGACCACGAATACAAAATCCATCTAGACACTGTTGCCCTAGAGCACACAAAACACTATACACAACTCAGCCTTAACATCAACGCCACAGGTAACTTCCACAAAGCTGTGAATGATCTGAGAGACAAGGCAAGAAGGGCCTTCTATGCCATCAAAAGGAACATAACAAATCAAATCAAATCAAATCGAATTTTATTTGTCACATACACATGGTTAGCAGATGTTAATGCGAGTGTAGCGAAATGCTTGTGCTTCTAGTTCCGACAATGCAGTAATAACAAGTAATCTAACTAACAATTCCAAAACTACTGTCTTGTACACAGTGTAAGGGGATAAAGAATATGTACATAAGGATATATGAATGAGTGATGGTACAGAGCAGCATAGGCAAGATACAGTAGATGGTATCGAGTACAGTATGTACAAATGAGATGAGTATGTAAACAAAGTGGCATAGTTTAAAGTGGCTAGTGATACATGTATTACATAAGGATACAGTCGATGATATAGAGTACAGTATATACGTATGCATATGAGATGAATAATGTAGGGTAAGTAACATTATATAAGGTAGCATTGTTTAAAGTGGCTAGTGATATATTTACATCATTTCCCATCAATTCCCATTATTAAAGTGGCTGGAATTGAGTCAGTGTCAGTGTGTTGGCAGCAGCCACTCAGTGTTAGTGGTGGCTGTTTAACAGTCTGATGGCCTTGAGATAGAAGCTGTTTTTCAGTCTCTCGGTCCCAGCTTTGATGCACCTGTACTGACCTCGCCTTCTGGATGATAGCGGGGTGAACAGGCAGTGGCTCGGGTGGTTGATGTCCTTGATGATCTTTATGGCCTTCCTGTGACATCGGGTGGTGTAGGTGTCCTGGAGGGCAGGTAGTTTGCCCCCGGTGATGCGTTGTGCAGACCTCACTACCCTCTGGAGAGCCTTACGGTTGAGGGCGGTGCAGTTGCCATACCAGGCGGTGATACAGCCCGCCAGGATGCTCTCGATTGTGCATCTGTAGAAGTTTGTGAGTGCTTTTGGTGACAAGCCGAATTTCTTCAGCCTCCTGAGGTTGAAGAGGCGCTGCTGCGCCTTCTTCACGATGCTGTCTGTGTGAGTGGACCAATTCAGTTTGTCTGTGATGTGTATGCCGAGGAACTTAAAACTTGCTACCCTCTCCACTACTGTTCCATCGATGTGGATAGGGGGGTGTTCCCTCTGCTGTTTCCTGAAGTCCACAATCATCTCCTTAGTTTTGTTGACGTTGAGTGTGAGGTTATTTTCCTGACACCACACTCCGAGGGCCCTCACCTCCTCCCTGTAGGCCGTCTCGTCGTTGTTGGTAATCAAGCCTGCCACTGTTGTGTCGTCCGCAAACTTGATGATTGAGTTGGAGGCGTGCGTGGCCACGCAGTCGTGGGTGAACAGGGAGTACAGGAGAGGGCTCAGAACGCACCCTTGTGGGGCCCCAGTGTTGAGGATCAGCGGGGAGGAGATGTTGTTGCCTACCCTCACCACCTGGGGGCGGCCCGTCAGGAAGTCCAGTACACAGTTGCACAGGGCGGGGTCGAGACCCAGGGTCTCGAGCTTGATGACGAGCTTGGAGGGTACTATGGTGTTGAATGCCGAGCTGTAGTCGATGAACAGCATTCTCACATAGGTATTCCTCTTGTCCAGATGGGTTAGGGCAGTGTCTAGTGTGGTTGAGATTGCATCGTCTGTGGACCTATTTGGGCGGTAAGCAAATTGGAGTGGGTCTAGGGTGTCAGGTAGGGTGGAGGTGATATGGTCCTTGACTAGTCTCTCAAAGCACTTCATGATGACGGATGTGAGTGCTACGGGGCGGTAGTCGTTTAGCTCAGTTACCTTAGCTTTCTTGGGAACAGGAACAATGGTGGCCCTCTTGAAGCATGTGGGAACAGCAGACTGGTATAGGGATTGATTGAATATGTCCGTAAACACACCGGCCAGCTGGTCTGCGCATGCTCTGAGGGCGCGGCTGGGGATGCCGTCTGGGCCTGCAGCCTTGCGAGGGTTAACACGTTTAAATGTCTTACTCACCTCGGCTGCAGTGAAGGAGAGTCCGCATGTTTTCGTTGCAGGCCATGTCAGTGGCACTGTATTGTCCTCAAAGCGGGCAAAAAAGTTATTTAGTCTGCCTGGGAGCAAGACATCCTGGTCCGTGACTGGGCTGGATTTCTTCCTGTAGTCCGTGATTGACTGTAGACCCTGCCACATGCCTCTTGTGTCTGAGCCGTTGAATTGAGATTCTACTTTGTCTCTGTACTGGCGCTTAGCTTGTTTGATAGCCTTGCGGAGGGAATAGCTGCACTGTTTGTATTCGGTCATGTTACCAGACACCTTGCCCTGATTAAAAGCAGTGGTTCGCGCTTTCCGTTTCACACGAATGCTGCCATCAATCCACGGTTTCTGGTTAGGGAATGTTTTCATCGTTGCTATGGGAACGACATCTTCAACGCACGTTCTAATGAACTCGCACACCGAATCAGCGTATTCGTCAATGTTGTTATCTGACGCAATACGAAACATCTCCCAGTCCACGTGATGGAAGCAGTCTTGGAGTGTGGAGTCAGCTTGGTCGGACCAGCGTTGGACAGACCTCAGCGTGGGGATGTGTCTGCTTGGGGGGGGATATATACGGCTGTGATTATAATCGAAGAGAATTCTCTTGGTAGATAATGCGGTCTACATTTGATTGTGAGGAATTCTAAATCAGGTGAACAGAAATATTTGAGTTCCTGTATGTTTCTTTCATCACACCATGTCACGTTGGCCATGAGGCATACGCCCCCGCCCCTCTTCTTACCAGAAAGATGTTTGTTTCTGTCAGCGCGATGCGTGGAGAAACCCGTTGGCTGCACCGCTTCGGATAGAGTCTCTCCAGTGAGCCATGTTTCAGTGAAGCAAAGGACGTTACAGTCTCTGATGTCCCTCTGGAATGCTACCCTTGCTCGAATTTCATCAACCTTGTTGTCAAGAGACTGGACATTGGCAAGAAGAATGCTAGGGAGTGGTGCACGGTGTGTCCGTCTCCGGAGTCTGACCAGAAGACCGCCTCGTTTCCCTCTCTTTCGGAGTCGTTTTTTTGGGTCGCTGCATAGGATCCACTCCGTTGTCCTGTTTGTAAGGCAGAACACAGGATCCGCGTCCGCGTCGCGAAAAACATATTCTTGGTCGTACTGATGGTGAGTTGACGCTGATCTTATATTCAGTAGTTCTTCTCGATTGTATGTAATGAAACCTAAGATGACCTGGGGTACTAATGTAAGAAATAACACGTAAAAAAACAAAAAACTGCATAGTTTCCTAGGAACGCGAAGCGAGGCGGCCATCTCTGTCGGCGCCGGAAGTCAAGTCATTTGACATACCAATTAGAATCTGGCTAAAAATACTTAAAATAAGTTACATAACCCACTGCCCTTTATGGTTGTGAGGTCTGGGGTTCGCTCACCAACCAATAATTCACATAAAAGGACAAACACCAAATCTGCATGCAGAATTCTGCAAAAATATCCTCCTTGTACAACGTAAAACACCAAATAATGCATACAGAGCAAAATTAGGCCAATACCCGCTAATGATCAAAATTCAGAAAAAAATATTTTAAATTCTACAACCACCTAAAAGTAAACGATTCCCAAACCTTCCATAACAAAGCCATCACCTACAGAAAAATTACCTGGAGAAGATCCCCCTAAGCAAGCTAATCCTGGGGCTCTGTTCACAAACACAAACAGACCCCACAGAGCCCCAGGACAGCTACACAATTAGATCCAACCAAATCATGAGAAAACTAAAAGATAATTATTGACACATTTGGAAAGAATATACAACAAATCACAGCAAACTAGAATGCTATTTGGCCATAAACAGAGAGTATACAGTGGCAGAATACCTGACCACTGTGACTGCCCCAAAATTAAGGAAAGCTTTGACTATGTACAGACTTAGTGAGCATGGCCTTGCAATTGAGAAAGGCCCCCGTAGGCAGACCTGGCTCTCAAGAGAAGACAAGCTATGTGCACACTGCCCACAAAATTTGGTGGAAACTGAGCTGCACTTCCTAACCTCCTGCCAAATATATGACTATATTAGAGAAACACATTTCCCTCAGATTACACAGACCCACAACGAATTTGAAAATTTTGAAATTTGCCTGGAGAGGTGTGTATGTATGTAAACTCAGCAAATAATGAAATGTCCTCTCACTGTCAACGGCGTTTATTTTCATCAAACTTAACATGTGTAAATATTTGTATGAACACAACAAGATTCAACAACTGAGACATAAACTGAACAAGTTCCACAGACATGTGACTAACAGAAATGGAATAATGTTTTCCTGAACGAAGGGAGGGTCAAAATCAAAAGTAACAGTCAGTATCTGGTGTGGCCACCAGCTGCATTAAGTACTGCAGTGCACCTCCCCACTCATCCACCAAGTCACCTGCAAGTTCCTGGACATTTCTGGGGGGAATGGCCCTAGCCCTCATCCTCCGATCCAACAGGTCCCAGACGTGCTCAATGAGATTGAGATCCGGGCTCTTCGCTGGCCATGGCAGAATACTGACATTCCTGTCTTGCAGGAAATAACACACAGAACGACCAGTATGGCTGGTGGCATTGTCATGATGGAGAGTCATGTCAGGATGCGCCTGCAGGAAGGATACCACATGAGGGAGGAGGATGTCTTCCCTGTAACGCACAGCGTTGAGATTGCCTGCAATGACAACAAGCTCAGTCCGAAGATGCTGTGACACACCGCCCCAGACCATGACGGGCCCTCAACCTCCAAATTGATCCCTCTCCAGAGTACAGGCCTCGGTGTAATGCTCATTCCTTTGATGATAAACGTGAATCCGACCAATCACCCCTGGTGAGACAAAACCGCGACTCGTCAGTGAAGAGCACTTTTTGCCAGTCCTGTCTGGTCCAGCGACAGTGGGTTTGTGCCCATAGGCGACGTTGTTGCTGGTGATGTCTGGTGAGCACCTGCCTTACAACAGGCCTACAAGCCCTCAGTCCAGCCTCTCTCATTCTATTGCGGACAGTCTGATCATTGATGGAGGGATTGTGCGTTCCTGGTGTAACTCGGGCAGTTGTTGTTGCCATCCTGTACCTGTCCCGCAGGTTGATGTTCGGGTGTACCGATCCTGTGCAGGTGTTGTTACACGTGGTCTGCCACTGCGAGGACAATCAGCTGTCCTTCTTGTCTCCCTGTTGCACTGTCTTATACGTCTCACAGTACGGACATTGCAATTTATTGCCCTGGTCACATCTGCAGTCCTCATGCCTCATTGCAGCATGCCTAAGGCACGTTCACGCAGATGAGCAGAGACCCTGGGTATCTTTCTTTTGGTGTTTTTCCAGAGTCAGGAGAAAGGCCTCTTTAGTGTCCTAATTTTTCTAACTGTGACCTTAATTGCCTACCGTCTGTAAGCTGTTAGTGTGTTAATGACCGTTCCACAGGTGTATGTTCACTAATTGTTCATGGTTCATTGAACAAGCATGGGAAACAGTGTTTACAACTCTTTACAATAAAGATCTATGAAGGTATTTGGATTTTTACAAATTTTCCATGAAAGACAGGGTCCTGAAAAAGGGACTTTTTGAGAAAGCATCTCACTATCAGATGATACAGTTTTAAAAGTCTCATTCAAATACCACATGGATAGGTTTATACCATATCAGCCAATATCAATAGGTCTCGCTTTCTCTGATTTCCATTGGAACAAAATAACACATCAGATGCCAAGTTGTTTTAGTCATCTTACTAAAATTCCCCAAGGAAACGTTTGCATCTGTTTTCTAGATTTATATAACAGGCACAATCAGAGGCATATTGGTATACCATGGCTATCAGCCTGTTATGGAGCAATACCTGGCTAATACATGTCAACATCATTACCATGATATCAATATACACTGTTCAGTGCCTTCGGAAATATTCAGACCCCTTGACATTCTCCACATTTTGTTACGTTACAGTTTTTCCCCACGTCAATCTACCCACAATACCCCAAAATGACAAAACAAAAATAGATTTTTTGAAATTTTTGCAAATGTATAGAAATCAAAAATGTCAATATATTACATTTACATAAGTATTCCAACCTTTTACTCAGTACTTTGTTGAAGCACCTTTGGCAGCGATTACAGCATCGAGACTTCTTGGGTATGACGCTACAAGCTTGCCACACCTGTATTTGGGAGTTTCTTCCATTCTTCTCTGCAGATCCTCTCAAGCTCTGTCAGGTTGGATGTGGAGCTTTGCTGCACAGCTATTTTCAGGTTTCTCTGGAGATGTTTGATCAGGTTCAAGACCGGGCTCTGCCTGGGCCACTCAAGGACATTGTAAGACTTGTCCAGAAGCCACTCCTGCGTTGTCTTGGCTGTGTGCTTAGGGTCGTTGTCCTGTTGGAAGGTGAACCTTCACCCCAGTCTGAGGTCCTGAGTGCTCTGGAGCAGGTTTCATCAAGGATCACTCTGTACTTTGCTTTGTTCATCTTTGCCTCAATCCTGACTAGTCTCCCAGTTCATGCCGCAGAAAAACATACCTAGGACATGATGCTGCCACCACCATGCTTCATCGTAGGTATGGTGCCTGGGTTCTTCCAGACATGACGCTTGGCATTCAGGCCAAAGAGTTCAATCTTGATTAATCAGACCAGAGAATCTTGTTTCTCATGGTCTGAGAGTCTTTAGCTGCATTTTGGCATACTCCAAGCGGGCTGTCATGTGCCTTTTACTGAGCAGTGGCTTCCGTCTGGCCACTCTAACATAAGGCCTGATTGTTGGAGTGCTGCAGAGATGGTTGTCCTTCTGGAAGGTTCTCCCATCTCCACAGAAGAGCTCTGTCAGTGACCATTGGGTTCTTGGTCATCTTCCTGACCAAAGCCCTTCTCCCCCGATTGCTAAGTTTGGCTGGGTGGCCAGTTCTAGGAAGAGTCTTGGTCATTACAAACTTTTTCCATTTAAAAATTATGGAGGCCACTGTGTTCTTGGGGACCTTCAATGCTGCAGAAATGTTTTTGGTACCCTTCCCCAGATCTGTGTCTTGACACATTCCTGTAACAGAGGTCTACGGACAATTCCTCCGACCTCAAGGCTTGGTTTTTGCTCTGACACGCACTGTGAGCTGTGGGACCGTATATTCTAAATCATGTCTAATCAATCAAATTTACCACAGGTGAACACCAATCAAGTTGTAGAAACATCTCAAGGATGATCAATGGAAACATGATGCACCTGATCTCAATTGCGAGTCTCACAGTAAAGGGTCTGATTACCTATGTACAGTGCCTTGCGAAAGTATTCGGCCCCCTTGAACTTTGCGACCTTTTGCCACATTTCAGGCTTCAAACTTAAAGATATAAAACTGTATTTTTTTGTGAAGAATCAGCAACAAGTGGGACACAATCATGAAGTGGAACAACATTTATTGGATATTTCAAACTTTTTTAACAAATCAAAAACTGAAAAATTGGGCGTGCAAAATGATTCAACCCCCTTAAGTTAATACTTTGTAGCGCCACCTATTGCTGCGATTACAGCTGTAAGTCGCTTGGGGTATGTCTCTATCAGTTTTGCACATCGAGAGACTGATATTTTTTCCCATTCCTCCTTGCAAAACAGCTCGAGCTCAGTGAGGTTGGATGGAGAGCATTTGTGAACAGCAGTTTTCAGTTCTTTCCACAGATTCTCGATTGGATTCATGTCTGGACTTTGACTTGGCCATTCTAACACCTGGATATGTTTATTTTTGAACCATTCCATTGTAGATTTTGCTTTATGTTTTGGATCATTGTCTTGTTGGAAGACAAATCTCCGTCCCAGTCTCAGGTCTTTTGCAGACTCCATCAGGTTTTCTTCCAGAATGGTCCTGTATTTGGCTCCATCCATCTTCCCATCAATTTTAACCATCTTCCCTGTCCCTGCTGAAGAAAAGCAGGCCCAAACCATGATGCTGCCACCACCATGTTTGACAGTGGGGATGGTGTGCTTTTACGCCAAACATAACGTTTTGCATTGTTGCCAAAAAGTTCAATTTTGGTTTCATCTGACCAGAGCACCTTCTTCCACATGTTTGGTGTGTCTCCCAGGTGGCTTGTGGCAAACTTTAAACAACACTTTTTATGGACATCTTTAAGAAATGGCTTTCTTCTTGCCACTCTTCCATAAAGGCCAGATTTGTGCAATATACGACTGATTGTTGTCCTATGGACAGAGTCTCCCACCTCAGCTGTAGATCTCTGCAGTTCATCCAGAGTGATCATGGGCCTCTTGGCTGCATCTCTGATCAGTCTTCTCCTTGTATGAGCTGAAAGTTTAGAGGGACGGCCAGATCTTGGTAGATTTGCAGTGGTCTGATACTCCTTCCATTTCAATATTATCGCTTGCACAGTGCTCCTTGGGATGTTTAAAGCTTGGGAAATCTTTTTGTATCCAAATCCGGCTTTAAACTTCTTCACAACCGTATCTCGGAACTGCCTGGTGTGTTCCTTGTTCTTCATGATGCTCTCTGCGCTTTTAACGGACCTCTGAGACTATCACAGTGCAGGTGCATTTATACGGAGACTTGATTACACACAGGTGGATTGTATTTATCATCATTAGTCATTTAGGTCAACATTGGATCATTCAGAGATCCTCACTGAACTTCTGGAGAGATTTTGCTGCACTGAAAAGTAAAGGGGCTGAATAATTTTGCACGCCCAATTTTTCAGTTTTTGATTTGTTAAAAAAGTTAGAAATATCCAATAAATGTTGTTCCACTTCATGATTGTGTCCCACTTGTTGTTGATTCTTCACAAAGAAATACAGTTTTATATCTTTATGTTTGAAGCCTGAAATGTGGCAAAAGGTCGCAAAGTTCAAGGGGGCCGAATACTTTCTCAAGGCACTGTAAATACATTTTTGCAAACATTTCTTAAAACCTGTTTTTGCTTTGTCAATATGCAGTATTGTGTGTAGATTGCTGAGGATTGTTTTTATTTATTTTATCCATTTTAGAATAAGGCTGTAAGTTATTCAAATGTGGAAAAGTCAAGGGGTGTGAATACTTTCCGAAGGCACTGTATATATTACCTTATGGACATATGCTATAGCTATGACTACAGATTAGCCTCAGAGCCAAACATTCCCCTCCACATTGAGACAATAAAGGGCAAAACAAGGAGATACACTCCCACTGATTTAATTACTAGAGCCCATCCACAGTGTCAGCTACAGAGTAGCACGTGTCCAATCAGGAAGCATTACACAAAGAACAGTGAGTGAGTCACTGATCATCTTGAGGGATTTCAACTCATGGATTAAAATCACGGGTAAAACGCTCCTGTCCCGTAGAGTACAGAGTCTTGATGCAAAGCAGGTTGTAAAAATAGTTCCATCTGTGGGCTTTTTCAAGCTATGCAATGATCGACTAAAATTCCACCTTCAGCAACCAACTGCGTAGAAAAGCTAGCAAAGGGGCCCAAGAGGAAAAACATGGGAGAGTACGCTATTGTCACTTAGTGTTCTTATGGAGCAGAGCTGCATATCCCTGCAGGGCGGGATATGTGTGTATGGAGAGATCAGGGTGGGCGCCAGGATCGCAGGGACTCTCTGACGACGGGGAAACATCCAGGGTTAACCCCACAAAGAAACAGTAATAGCCTGCGATAACCGCTGCTCTCCATCTCTCTCTCGTTCTCTTTTACCAGACCACGACAGGGTTTTTACATCTGTCTAATCTGTTTGGAGAAATGTGGATGGAAGATGTGGATGGAAGACGATTTGAAAATGCATTTCACAGAGGAGCCATTGAAACACACTGAAAACCCTCATGGCGTTGTGGTTTGGCCGACAGTGAGTAAGCATGCTGAGTTTATGGGCTGGCGTCATAACGTCACTGGCTAAATTAATGAGGATGTGTAAAGTTATTAAACATATGGAACACATAGACCAGCTCTACACTGGCTAAACTCATGTAGATGTGAAGTTATTGCTCTCAGAAAATAAGGTGATATCTAGAACATTTAAAGGGTTCTTCAGCTTTCCCCATGAGATAACCCTTTGAAGAACTATTTAGGTTCCAGTTAGAGCCATTTTCGGTTCCATGTAGAGTCCTTTTCATAGAGGATTCTACATGAAACCCAAAATGGTTCTGTCTGGAACCAAAAAGGTTTGTCCAATGGGGACAGCCAAATGGAACCCTTTTGGAACCCTTTCTTCTAAGAGTGTATCGAGGAGCGGTTTCTATTCAATGGTAATCTCCTGGCCATTGTACTCTGCATGGGTTATGGGCTACAAGACAGCCACACCAGATTAGACAGACACATCTGCACAGGTGAGGGATCCTGCTGCTACAAACTTTGAAGTAGGCCTAAGTGACACACCCTGTAACAAAGAAGACAATCCACACCAGGGTGAGACTGGGTAATGATGAAGTCAACACCCATGTGTAGTGGACAAATGCCCATGAGTAAACTCTAACATACCCAAATTCAAACATAAGGGTTTATTTATACTATGAGGTTGGGATAATACTGTGGAATTTGGAACATTATGATAATGCCCTTTTGAACTGTTTGAAAAGACAGTTTCAGCCTGCCTGGTGAATAAATTAGTTAATAGACCAATAAGCAAGAGAGTCCCAAACCGCTTTGCAAATAACAGCTAGTTTTCACTTTTCCCCTCCCCACTCAGACCCCTCCCAGGCAGTTTAAGCTAAATTCATGCTTGAGAAATTGTTCTTTGCTAAGAAGCCATTTTTGTCAATTTTTTTACCATTGTAATTTAAAACAATTGCAGTAAGGTACTTAATTGTTACCCAGAAATGGTTTGATATTGAGATAAAAAAACAGCTGCAATGGATCTTTAAAACAATGATAAAAAGCCACCTCTACCAAACAAAGAAAAGAGGAACAACAGAAAGCACAAGCCGTCTGTATTCTTCACAGATGATTTTTTATCCAGTGAGATAGTGAGAGAGAGAAAGAGAGAGGCAGGGCAGATGAGCTTCAAAGAGCTTCTCCCTGCAGCATACAACACCTATCTGGGCGAGGTGAGGCTGTGGTTGTGAGTGATTAACAGGAAATCAGCAGCCAGATCACATGGTGCTCTCCTCTCCTCACTGGAAAATCTGGTTTCAATACAACGCTTCCTGTGAAGGCAGGAAATACCCCTAATTTCTGCAAGGCATCTAACAAAGCAGCAGTGAGAGAGAGAGTCAGCCGTCCTTCAAAAGAGAGAGCAGCTTCACTGGGTTCAGGAATCTGCTGCCTTCACGCCAACACAGTTAATTAAATTAGGAGAGAGAGAAAGCGAGAGAGAGAATACATTCCTCGGCCTTAACATCAGCGCCACAGGTACTGTAACTTCCACAAAGCTGTGAACGATCTGAGAGAGAAGGCAAGAAGGGCCTTCTATGCCATCAAAAGGAAATTCAACATACCAATTAGAATCTGACTAAAAATACTTGAATCAGTTATAGATCCCATTGCTCTTTATGGTTGTGAGGTCAAGGGGTCCGCTCACCAACCAAGAATTCACAATTTGGAAAAAACACCAAATTGATTCTCCGCATGCAGATTCTGCAAAAAATATCCTCAGTGTACAACGTAAAACACCAAATAATGCATACAGAGCAGAATTAGGCTGATACCCACTAATTATCAAAATCCAGAAAAGAGACGTTAAATTCTACAACCACCTAAAAGGAAGCGATTCCCAAACCTTCCATAACAAAGCCATCACCTACAGAGAGATGAACCTGGAGAAGAGTTCCCTTAGCAAGCTGCTCTGTGGGCTCTGCTCGCAAACACAAACAGACCCCACAGAGCCCCAGGATAGCAACACCATTAGACCCAACCAAATCATGAGAAAACTAAAAGATAATTACTTTACACATTGGAATGTATTTACAAAGAAGCAGAGCAAACTAGAATGCTATATGGCCCTAAACAGAGAGTACACAGTGGCAGAATACCTGACCACTGTGACTGCCCCAAAATTACGGAAAGCTTTGACTATGTACAGACTCAGTGAGCATGGCCTGGCTCTCAGGAGAAGACAGGCTGTGTGAACACTGCCCACAAAACGAGATGGGAACTGAGCTGCACTTCCTAACCTTCTGCCAAATGATTGACCATATTAGAGACACATATTTCTCTCAGATTACACAGACCCACAAAGAATTCGAAAACAAATCAAATGTTGATAAACTCCCATATCTACTGGGTGAAATACCACAGTGTACAATCACAGCAGCAAGATATGTGACTTGTTGCCTCAAGAAAAGGGCAACCAGTGATGAACAAACACCATTGTAAATTCCCTTTTGTAGTTTAACTATGTGCACATCATTTTTTCACTTTTGTTTATTATCTATTTCACATGCTTTGGCAATGTAAACATATTTTTCCCCATGCCAATAAAGCCCTTTGAATTTAATTGAGAGATGTAATGTACATCATTACAACACTGTATATATATACATAATATGACGTTTGAAATGTCTTTATTCTTTTGGAAGTGTATTGTTTACTTTTCATTTTTTATTGTTTATTTCACTTTTATTTATTTTCTATTTCACTTGCTTGGTCAATGTAAACATACGTTTCCCATGCCAAAAAAAGACCATACATTGAAATTGAATTGAGAGAGAGAGAGGGCAAAGTGTGGCAGGAGGAGAACCATGGGAGGGAGGAAGGGTGGGGAAGTAAGAACTAAGAAAACCCAAGGACAGGGTGCGGCAGGGGGATATGTGGGGAGGGAGGAGGTACAAGGGGGGGGGGTGATACAAGCAGGATGTGACCTGTCCACAGCAGGCAGACAGCAGTACAAGCAGACACCACCAGCCAGAGCAGAGCAGAACAGGGCAGGGCAGACGAGTCCAGTCAGGCAGTTAGACTGAACGGCTGGGCACCTTGCTGGACTCCTCACTCCCCACTCCTCCATCAGTCCCAGGACTGGGTCACGTTTCTGCTCTGCGCACCTTCCTTTTTTGGTTTAAGGGCCCGTGGCTCCCATTTCAGCTAACAGCACCCAGGGGCGTCATTAGGGGCCAACTCCTCCTCGCCCCTACACCCCTATCAACACGCAGGGTAGAGATAGCCCTGATAACAACACCAGTTACACTGACTAGAGTAATACTATAGGCCTACTGAACCTCGTGATATTGCTGACATTCCTTTATTGTAAGAGAACTTGGTTGGAAATACTGAACTTTGATACTATATGGAATTCTGGGTTGTATTTCTGCAACATGCTTTGGACAATAACATTGAGAGCTGAGTGTAAGCCCTGTTCCCACTCTAGGTCATAATAGAATATCAAATGACTCCACAGTGCAAGAATGTGACCAGCGACTACCACTGTCCTAAAGAGGCACATTAAACTGTATTGTCAATAACTGTGCCAAGTAAACCAAGTAAACAACAATGTTCAAAAAGAGAAGAATAAAACGTGAGGAAAGTTAGCTAGTTCTACTTGGACATAGTATTTCTTCATGTCAACCTCATAGATGAGAATCAGTGTTACAGCGTCATGTTTCAGTGCTCTCTAAAGTTATTCCCCTGCCCCCTAGTGAAAAACATCAAACAGCGGAAAAATAGTCTCTCCGTGTTGCTGACGGAGGCTGCCTTCCGTTTGTTTACATTTCTATGCCTCTATCGAGAGAATAACAACAGTAGTAGAAAAGCAGGAGAGGGCTTCCTATTTTGTGAAACAGCTGTTTAAAGTCCACAGTCCCTGGGGACGCAGGGAAATGGGGGAAAAAAGTGCATTCGTTTTGTAAATTTGAAATGGCAAAAGTACGGTTGTAGTTCCAATTGTTCGCTGGCAAAGCCCAATTTCCTCAAACGTTTTAACACAGTACAAAATGCCGTTGCTCGTATTCCAAGTTAGTGTACCAGATGGACACACCACTCCAGTCGCAACAAGAGTGTATTCAAAGTGAACAACCTCAGATTCATCACATTTATGGTTGCAATAACTATCTACCACTCTCCATGGCCAGATGGTAATGGTCCATTTCTATGGGGCATTCACTGCTGGCTTTCTGTTAGCCAAACCTTGTGTTTCCTCTCCCTTTCTCCTCACAGAGCATGTTTTTGCAGAGAAGGAGGACTGTTGCACCCCGACAAAAGATCTAAAGATGGGGTTATCTGCTGGTCAACCTGACAGAATACCAATAACATTCAAGGCTTTCTCTGGCTGGGCCACCTGGGCATAAACTTCTAGTCCAGTTATTTTATAATAAAAAACAACTGATTGTATGAGAGGATTGGTGTACAGCACTGTAGGTGTAAGTTGAGCCCTTGATACGCAGCGTCAGATCACCAGGGAAATTTAACAGCTGTCTTGCAGGGATAAAGGCCGAGCTAAAAATATAAAAGTACAGGCTAAAAAATGACAGGCTAAAAACAACCCAATTTAGGCTTTTTGGCAACCCAGTGCTGGTGGTTAAATAGTGGACAGAACACATGTTGGGTTATTTTGATCCAGCCAGTTGGGTTGCGTGAATAACATATTGGGTTGTTGGGATTACCCGAACATGGGTTAATTTACAAAGCAGCTGGGTCATTTTTTAACATAATCCTTATGTTGTTTTCAGGAGGCGTGTGTCAGAGTCGTGTGTATAGGTGGCAGGGGAGTCAGGCGCAGGAGAATCAAACTGAGTGTAATGGAGTTGTTTAATAACGATTAACTAAACAAACTCCAAACACTAAATGTAAACAAAGAAACAAAGTGGGTACGAAAACCCATCGCGCACCAATACAAACAACAACACAACACTGAATAACAAACAATCTCTGACAAAGACATGAGGGGAAACAGGGGGTTAAATACATAACAGGTAATGAATGGGATTGAAACCAGGTGTGTAGGAAGACAAGACAAAACCAATGGAAAATGAAAAATGGATCAATGATGGCTAGAAGACCGGTGACGTCGACCACCGAGCACCGCCCGAACAAGGAGAGGCCTCGACTTCGGCAGAAGTTGTGACAGTACCCCCGACGCGCGGCTCCAGCAGTGCGTTGACACCGGCCTCGGGGAAGACCCGGAGGGTGAGGTTCAGGGCGATCCGGATGGAGACAGTGGAATTCTCGCAGCATGGAAGGATCTAATATGTCCTCCACCGGAACCCAGCAGTACCCCACCCAGTCCATGAGGTACTGAATGCCCCTCGCCCGATGTCTCGAATCCAAGATGGATCGAACGGAGTACGCCGGGACCCCCTCAATGTCCAGAGGGGGCAGCGGAACATCCCGCACTTCAGCGTCCTGGAGAGGATCAGCCACCACCGGCCTGAGGAGAGACAGTTAATACTGTTATTAGTGGGTAGCTGTAACCTATACCATACCTCGTTCACTCTCCCCAGGACTTTAAACGGCCCACAAACCGCGGACCCAGCTTCCAGCAGGGCAGGCGGAGGGTCAGGTTTCGGGTCTAGAGTCAGACCCTGTCCCCTGGTGCGAACACCGGGGCCTCATTGCAGTGACGGTCTGCGCCATGACGCGTATGACGCGCATATGACGCGCTGAAGGTGGACGTGGGCGGCCTCCCAGGTTTCCTCCGCGCGCCAATTGTCCACCGCAGGAGCCTCGGTCTTACTCTGATGCCATGGAGCCAGAACCGGCTGATATCCTAATACACATTGAAAGGGAGACAGGTTAGTGGAGGAGTGGAGGAGTGAGTTCTGGGCCATCTCTGCCCAAGGCATGAACGCCGGTCCTGGCAATAAGACCGCAGAAACCTACCCACATCCTGGTTAATTCTCTCCACCTGCCCGTTACTCTCGGGGTGAAAACCTGAGGTAAGGCTGACCGAGACCCCCAGAAGTTCCATGAACGCCTTCCAGACCCTTGATGTGAACTGGGGAACCCAATCAGACACCATATCCTCAGGCACCCCATAGTGCCGGAAAACGTGTGTAAACAGGGCCTCCGCAGTTTGTAAGGCCGTAGGGAGACGGGGCAAAGGGAGGAGACGACAGGACCAGGATCGTGGTGTTACCCTGTGAAGGTGGAAGATTAGTTAAAAACTCAACCGACAGGTGTCACCACGGCCGTTGTGGAACGATAAGGGTTGTAACTTACCTCTGGGCAGGTGTCTAGGAGCCTTGCACTGGGCGCATACTGAGCAGGAGGAAACATAAATCCTCACGTCCTTAGCTAAAGTGGGCCACCAGTACCTCCCATCAAGACAGCTCACCGTCCGACCTATCCCCGGATGACCAGAGGAGGGTGACGTGTGGGCCCAATAGATCAGTCGGACGCGAACGAGCAGACGGAACGTACAGACGCCCAGCTGGACACTGAGGGGGAGAAGGCTCTGCACGTGACGCCCGCTCATTGTCCACGTCCAGCTCCCACACTATCGACGCCACCAAACAAGAAGCTGGGAGTATGGGAGTGGGATCCATGTACCGCTACTCTGTGTCATACAGCCGGAACAATGTGTTTGCCTTAACGTTCTGGGAGCCTGGTCTGTAAGAGAGGGTAAACACAAAACGAGTGAAAAACATGGCCCACCTTGCCTGACGAGGATATTCAGTCTCCTCGCCTCCCGAATGTACTACAGTTTGCGACGGTCAGTCCAGATGAGAAAAGGGTGTTTAGCCCCCTCAAGCCAATGTCCCCACGGCTTTTACGACAGCCAACAGCTCCTGGTCCCCCACATCATAGTTTCGCTCCGCTGGGCTGAGCTTCTTCAAAAAGAAGGCACAGCTTCAATGGCGTACCTGAGCGCTGAGAAAGCACTGCTCCTATCCCAGCTTCAGATGCGTCCACCTCCACTATGAATGACAGAGGGATCCGGATGAGCCAACACAGGAACCGAGGTAAACAGAGCCTTCAGGTGTCTAAAAGCCCTGTTCGCCTCAGCTGACCACTGCAAGCGCACCGGGCCCCCCTTTAACAGTGAGGTAATGGGAGCAGCAACCTGACCAAAACCCCAGATAAACCTCCGGTAGTATTTGGTGGGAGTCTGCCAATTACACATGGCTGCAATGCGGTCGCTCTCCATTTCCACTCCTGACGTGGAAATCCAATGCCCTAGGAAGGAGACGATTGTTGGAAAAACAAGCATTTCTCAGCCTTGACATATAGATCATGCTCCAACAGGCGACCAAGCACTTTGCGCACCAGGGACACATGCTCGGCGCGTGTAGCGGGGTATTTCAGGATATCATCGATATACACCACTACACCCTGCTTGCGCAGGTCTCTGAAAATCTCATCTACAAATGATTGGAAGACTGATGGAGCATTCATCAACCCATATGGCATGATGAGGTACTCATAATGACCTGAGCTGGTGCTAAATGCCATCTTCCACTCGTCTCCCTTCCGAATACGCACCAGATTGTAAGCACTCCTGAGATCCAGTTCAGTGAAGATGGCACCCCGTGCATTGACTCAATCGCTGTAATGATAAGCGGGTAACTATATCTCCCCGTGATTTTATTGAGACCTCGATAATCAATGCACAGGTGCAAACCGCCATCCTTCTTCTTCACAAAAAGGAGACTCAAGGAGACGGGTGAAATGGAGGGCTGAATGTACCCCTGATGTAGGGATTCGGTGACATATGTCTCCATAGCCACCGTCTCTGCTTGCGACAGGGGATACACGTGATTCCAGGGAAATGCAGCGTCTACCAGGAGATCTATCGCACAATCCCCCCGTCGATGGGGTGGTAATTGATTCGCCTTATTTTTACAGAAGTTGAGAGCCAAATCTGCATATTCTGGGGGAATGCGCACGGTGGAGACCTGGTTTGGACTTTCCACCGTAGTAGCACCAACGGAAACCCCTAAACACCTACCTGAGCACTCTCACGACCACCCCGTGAGAGCCCTCTGTGGCCAAGAAACTGTGGGGTTATGACAAGCTAACCAGGGTAGTAGGCCTAGCACCACAGAATATGCAGGAGAATCAATAAGGTAAAAGACAAATATTTTCCTTGTGACCCTCCTGCGTTACAATACACAAAGGAGCGGTGGCCTCCCTGATAAACCCTGACCCGAATGGTCGACTAAGGCATGAACGGGGAAAGGCATATCCACAGGAACAATGGGGATCCCTAAACTATGAACTAAACTTTTATTAATGAAATTTCCAGCCGCACCTGAATCTATTAGCGCCTTATACTGGGAACGCGGGGGGAAATCAGGAAAAGTAACAAACATATGTGCAACAGAGAACTCTGGATGAGAATGGTGCCTACTCACCTGGGGTGACGCCAGAGTGCCCTGCCTGCTGCCTTGATTCACAGAGCAACCAACCCGGCACCGACTAGCAGTGTGACCTCTGCGACCACATATAGTGCTCGAGCGGGAACCCCCTCCGGTCACCATCCCTCCCAACTCCATGGGTACAGGAGAGAGGGTGCGGGAGGATGGAACAACCAGACCCCGATCTAGACATCCACGAGTAGCCAGCATGTTGTCCAGCCTGATGGACATGTTCACCAGCTGGTCGAAGGTGAGGGTGGTGTCTCTACAGCCAGCTCCCGACGGACGTCCTTGTGTAGGCTACATCGATAATGGTTGATCAGGGCCCTGTCACTCCATCCAGCGCCGGCAGACAGGGTCCTAAACTCCAGAGTAAACTCCTGTGCGCTCCTCGTCTCCTGCCTCAGATGGTAGAGGCACTCAACCGCCGCTCTGCCTTTGGTCGAATACAGTCCTGAAATGGCGGGTGAACTCCTCAAAATGGTCCAACGCCGCATCCTCTTCTCCACACACAGAGCTGGCCCACTCGTCTGCAGACTTCTGGCCCGAATTGAATTCATGATTTTGAGCGCGAAATCAATGACATCTTTCATATTCAGCATTTTACCACACAAGGCCTGTTGATGGATCATGCAGTGATAATTGAGGAAGTTTGGAAAGTCATCATCACTTTTGCAAAGGGCAATAAACCAATTGATGCAGCCAGTCATGGCTGGTGCTCCATCTGTAGTTATGGACACAAGTTTGTAAATGGGTAACTGACTGCTATTAATAAAGTCACAAAAATCTAATTTTTTCCTTTCAATGATATGATTTTGAGCAGTTCCTCTTTGGCAGTTATATCTTCAAACACCATTCTGATGAAAATGCACCCCTGAGAGGTGTCGATCACGCCTGTCGACTCGTCCAATTAAAGAGAAAAGAACAATCACTCATTTATGTTTTTTTTAAGATGCTCTCTCAAATCCTCATCCATCATTTCACAGCGCCATGTAACAGTATTTCTGGATAGCTGAACATCCTTAATAACAGAAATTATTTCTGATTTATTTTTGAAATCATCAAACAATGATTTATCATTTCTCCATCCTGGAACGGTTTCTTGTGTTTTGCTAGTATGCAACTCACCCGGAATGAGGCAATCGTGGCTGCCTTTGATTTTGAGCTGGGCCTTGTAAAGATCAATTGTTGGGCAGCTAGTTGAGACTTTAACTCTTTTACCTTTCTCTTACGTAGTTCACTTTTAGCTGGAAAGTCACTTTCATATTTCTTGTGAACAGTTTTGAAATGTTTCTCGACATTTGACTTCTTAGCAAGAGCTACGTTTGAATGGCAGGTCATACACACATTTGGAATTTGCTGTGATGAAAAAATAATCTTCCTCCAACTCACTGTGAGTAGTAGATTTTCAGTTTCTTGCTGCTTGGTCCAGCATTCATATTAAGAACATAACCGCAACTTCATAGGAAAAAAAAAACAGGGAAAAAAACACTGGAACACCAAAAAATATTCTGTTACAGGTCTGTTACAGGTCTAGCAAGCGTGGAAATGTAAACGTACTAACTGTAGACGGTTGCTATGGTAGCGATAATTTGGAAAACAAATGTAGCAGCTATTGTGCTGGGGGTTGGTCCAATTTTATGTTAATCAAGCAGGTTTTAAAAATATTTTGGCTGTGCAGTAATCGCAGTAATCGCTGTGATCCAAAACCGTCACAAAAAAAGTCAGACCATGGTTTGCAACTGCACATGGGGACAAAGATCGTACTTTTTGGAGAAATGTCCTCTGGTCTGATGAAACAAGAACAGAACTGTTTGGCCATAATGATCATTGTTATGTTTGGAGGAAAAAGGGGGAGGCTGCAAGCCGAAGAACACCATCCCAACCATGAAGCACGGGGGTGGCAGCATCATGTTGTGGGAGTGCTTTGCTGCAGGAGGGACTGCTGTACTTCACAAAATAGATGGCATCATGAGGAAGCAAAATTATGTGGATATATTGAAGCAAGAACTGGCAGAACTGAAAAAGTGTGTCCAAACAAGGAGGCCTACAAACCTGACTCAGTTACACCAGCTCTGTCAGGAGGAATGGGCCAAAATTCACCCAACTTATTGTGGGAAGCTTGTGGAAGGCTACCCGAAACATTTGACCCAAGTTAAACAATTTAAAGGCAATGCTACCAAATACTAATTGAGTGTATGTAAACTTCTGACCCAGTGGGAATGTGATGAACGAAGTAAAAGCTGAAATAAATCATGCTCTCTACTATTATTCTGACATTTCGCATTCTTAAAATAAAGTGTTGATCCTAACTGACCTAAGACAGGGATTTCTTTAGAGGATTAAATATCAGGAATTGTGAGAAACTGAGTTTAAATGTATTTGGCTAAAGTGTATGTAAACATCCTACTTCAACTGTATGTTTCTCATTTATGGGTGGCACAAATTGCGATTTGGGGGAGGGAAATGGGCAGGGTATTTGCAAATTAAATACTGTAGTATTTACTAAACTGTAGTTTTAAAAAAGTGTTGTCTTTTTGCGGACTGTAGTGTTTTTGTCAATATTACTCTAGTATTTACTACAGTGTATTTAGCGGATAATACTGTAGTATTTATTCTAGTATTCTACAGTATAATACAACATTCTATAGTAAGTACTACACATGATTAAGGGATACTACAGTAAATACTATAGTATTCTATAGTAAACTGTAGTATTTTTTCATGTGGGCAGTACATCTCTTACCATTTATTTGTGTGCTGTGAACAAAGGGAACACAAGTCTTTAGGTGAAGAAACATGTGTGATATTTCACGTGTGTGTGGGTGTGTTTATGTGCACAATAAAATCTACACATCTGACACAAGGAGTGAAGAGCAGAACTGCAGAGAACTATATCTCATGTCACACCAATCTGCTTGTCATCATCACCTTCCTCACCCCCAGAGCCCACCCAGACCTAACACTCTCTCTGTGTTCTCCCCATCTGGAGGCCTCCTGTGCGGGGAGTGTCAGCTCAACACAGCCCAGTCCAGCCCAACCCAACACAGCAGGGCTCAACACAGCCCAGCCAAGCCCAACACAGCACAACAGTAGAGATCAACACAGCCCAGGCAAGCCCAACACAGCACAACAGTAGAGATCAACACAACCCAGCCGTTGGCAGCAGTTATTCTGTGCATTAAAACATGAAGACACTTATTGAGAAGCTGAGCTAAAATATATGCTGATGCCACAAAAAAAGAGACTTGACTCAACAGTTGGGATCTGGAAAATATTGTCCCCCTGGAAACAACCAGAAGATATTTACTTTGTAGTGTGTTATACATCTTTATAGGCCCAGTGCAGTCAAAAATGTGATTTCCTGCATTTTATATACACTGAGTGTACAAAACATTAGGAACCCTTTCCTAATATTGAGTTGCACCCCCTTTTGCCCTCAGAACAGCCTCGTTTCATTGAGACATGGACTCTTACAAGGTGTCGAAAGTTTTCCACAGGGATGCTGGCCCATGTTGACTCCAATGCATCCCACAGTTGTGTCAAGTTTCAAGTTGGCTGGATGTCCTTTGGGTAGTGGATCTCGATACACACAAGAAACTGTTGAGCGTGAAAAACCCAGCAGCGGTGCAGTTCTTCACACACTCAAACCGGTGCTGCTTCCTACCATACCCCATTCAACGGCACTTAAAGGGATACTTCGGGATTTTTGGCATTGAGGCCCTTTATTTACTTCCCAAGAGTCAGATGAACTCATGGATACCATTTGTATGTCTCTGTGTTCAACATGATCTATGTTACAGGTCGTTTTGTGAGCCAAAGCTAACTAGAATTAGCACAATGACTGGAAGTATATGGTTATCATTGCGCTAACGCTAGTTAGCATTGGCTCTCAAAAGTACCTGTAACTTTCTTCAAACTGGACACAGAGACACAAAAATGGTATTCACGAGTTCATCTGGGGATGTACAGTAGATACATGTAATCATTGCCAAAATCCCAGTGTCCGTTTAAATATTTTGTCTTGGCCATTTACACTCTGAATTGCACACATACACAATCCATCTCTCAATTGTCTCAAGGCTTTCAAATCCTTCTTTAACCTGTCTCCTTCCCTTCATCTACACTGATTGAAGTGGATTTAACATGTGACATCAATAAGGGATCATAGTTTTCACCTGGATTCACCTGGTCAGTCTAGCCATTTCATGGAAAGAGCATTTGTTCCTAATGTCTTATATACTCAAGAGTATATTTCCACACTCTGATGTTGGAATAGTACTGTGAAATTGTGAAAATAATGATAATGCAATTTAGTGTAAGAGTTGCTTGAAAAGAATGCCTGAAATGTCAGCTTGTTTTGATGGGATGGAGTTTTGGCCTGCCTGGTGGCATCACCAGGTTTCCCCAGGCCACTCACAGACGGTCCTAGCTAAATTATTTTTGAGCCCCCCTCCCTTGTTTCTAGAAAGCGCTACCTCTGCACGACTGCTAACATTCACGGGTGAATCAACTTTTCCATGCAGTTCTGACTAGGTTTGGAATGTCTGTAAAAGGGAGAGGGGGGGAGAGAGAAAGAGTTAGCAAATACAGAACTTCCCCAGACAGGGGAAAGAACAAGGGAGAAGAAGCATGATTTCCAACATTAATCATAATAAAAAAGCCACAGTCCCTGCCCCATTGTTCCCATAGGTTTCATAAACAGGCCTACATATTGCTATAGCCATCTAGTTGTTCAAGAAGCTTTGGCATACCAAAACAAGAGAGGCCAGGGTTGGTCTTATCTGAGAAAGAGGACTGTACACTCTGTACAGTACTATACTGGTTTGGTGAGAGAGTCAGTCTCAGCACTGGGTGGCAGTGAGGCACAGCTGTACCTGTCATCAGAACACACCATCACACAGCTGCAGCATTTTTGGTGGTAACCACAGCTGTAACCTGCACTGTTTCAAAGCCTCCCTCGCCGCTCCCTCAGGTCCCAAGGGGCAGAGTTACCAGGGTTACCCCACTCTGACCTCCTATGACCCCCTCTAGAGGTGAGCTTTCAAGGGACAGGAGGGTGTGTTGGGAGGAGGCGCTCGCATTTCCTCGTCATCAGGCACCCTCCAAATCCATGACCCAAAACTAGACCCCAAGTTCTGTTTGGCTTTCTTATTGGTAGGCACAAATTCTTCCTCTAGGTTCTAGAGTGTGGCCATTGTTCCATATTACCCATTAAGCCTGGCATTACCTCTAAAGCCACTGGAGATTTGGGACTGAAAGCTCTCTCTTCTAGAGCACAGGCTCTTTTCTATTGCTTTACACTTGGGTGCCTTTATGCATTGAGGTCTTCTGGATTGTGCAAACACAGCTGCAGGCAGTGTGGGGGGCGGTGGTATACAGTTACTCCCTGCCTTACCTGGATGCTAACACCCCTCAGATTAGACTCAATTTAGTAAGACCTCCCTTACGGGCTTTGGATTCTCAGGTTAACTGTAGTTTTTAACACTCACTGCAGGAACTAACTTTCCAGAGAGAATGGATGTGATTTCATGTGTCTATAAAGCCGAAGATATTTAGGCCTAAATGCTTAAAGGAAAAATCCACCCAAAACTATCTTTTTTAAAAATGTTTAATAAGTCCACTGTTTTTTGCATCATTGTGATAATGTGGCAAGTGACACTTTGCTTCTTTAAAGTCCAAAATCTTGAAAACTTGAGTGCTGACATGCAAAACAATGTGGGACTGTGAGACAAAAAACAAAACATTGTTTTTGAGTGGAGTCTTCCTTTAAGTAAAGGTACTGTAGCAGTTAAGAGTTATATGCTGTTTTACCACCTAAATACTGTAATTTCATTCTCCATTAAACAACCGATTCCATTCATCACTATACACTAAGGGTGTGTGTCCTGACTGGTCACACAACATGAAGCGCTGCGGCCTGAGGAGCTCTGACAGGACACTGTACAGTAAGAAAAAAGGGTTCCAAAAGGGTTCTTTGTGGAAGGATAGGGTTCTACCAAGAATCGTTTTGATCAGAATAACCCTTTTTGGAAGACAAGGGTTCTTTGTAAGGCAAAGGGTTCTTCCTAGAATCTTTAATAACCATTTAGAACCCATGGCGGCCGTCAACAGCCTTTCTTTATAGTACTATAGCGGCCACAAACGGCCTTGTTTTTCTAACAATAATATCTGTATCAATATCGCAAAATTAACTTGCAAACAACCTGTTGTCGTATTCGCATGGCTGTCATTAACCAGAAATAGGAAACAGGGTATGCTGTCATTTGATTTTTAAAGTAAAAAAATCGCTTAAATAAACTACTTTTCACTGGGGAAGAGGCTGTACCTATGTTGGTTGGTGATACGGATTCACGATGACGTCGAGGTGACATAACAGCAGATATGTATTTGGCGTTGTCGATGTTTGATGCAATTCATTAGGAAACTGTCCCAGCTTCATAACTAATCAGCTAACATTGGCAAACTCTGTAGTTAGTCTGTCAGGCAAGAAAACGAGAGACACCATTCTGCTTCGCTCGCGACGCTGTCAATTTCTCGTCTCACTCACTCCCTACAAAGACAACCAGCTAACTATGCCCATCGAAATAGACTAATCATTATTCTAAACCTGTTTTGCTAAAATGCACATAGTGTCATCTTTGTAATCTTTTACTTTCAAAATCCTAAATAAATAAACAATAGTTGATGGTGTGTTGAATCTGTAAACCGTTGTGCTACATAATTTGACTTCTTACCATCTATGAAAAGTAATCTGGCTATGGTCTTGAAGTGTATGTACCCTATATAGCCTTTATGGTTAAAATTACCCATCTTACCCATCTATGAGCACATTCATGAACATATCTTTGTGTACTCTATCCTGTCTGATTATCCATCAGTATGACATACAGTACACTGCTCAAAAAAAAAGGGAACACTAAAATAAAACATCCTAGATCTGAATGAATGCAATACTCTTATTAAATACTTTTTTCTTTACCTAGTTGAATGTACTGACAACAAAATCACACAAAAATGATCAATGTAAATCAAATGTATCAACCCATGGAGGTCTGGATTTGGAGTCACACTCAAAATGAAAGTGGAAAACCGCACTACAGGCTGATCCATTTTTGATGTAATGTCCTTAAAACAAGTCAAAATGAGGCTGAGTAGTGTGTGTGGCCTCCACGTGCCTGTATGACCTCCCTACAACGCCTGGGCATGCTCCTGATGAGCTGGCGGATGGTCTCCTGAGGGATCTCCTCCCAGACCTGGACTAAAGCATCCGCCAACTCCTGGACAGTCTGTGGTGCAACGTGGCGTTGGTGGATGGAGCGAGACATGATGTCCCAGATGTGCTCAATTGGATTCAGGTCTGGGGAACGGGCGGGCCAGTCCATAGCATCAATGCCTTCCTCTTGCAGGAAATTCTGACACACTCCAGCCACATGAGGTCTAGCATTGTCTTGCATTAGGAGGAATCCAGGGCCAACCGCACCAGCATATGGTCTCACAAGGGGTCTGAGGATCTCATCTCGGTACCTAATGGCAGTCAGGCTACCTCTGGCGAGCACATGGAGGGCTGTGCGGCCCCCCAAAGAAATGCCACCCCACACCATGACTGACCCACCGCCAAACCGGTCATGCTGGAGGATGTTGCCGGCAGCAGAACATTCTGTCACGTCAGTTAATGGTGAAGAGCACAGGGCGCCAGTGGCGAATTTGCCAATATTGGTTTCTCTGGCAAATGCCAAACATCCTGCACGATGTTGGGCTGTAAGCACAACCCCCACCTGTGGACGTCAGGCCCTCATACCACCCTCATAGAGTCTGTTTCTGACCGTTTGAGCAGACACATGCACATTTGTGGCCTGCTGGAGTTCATTTTGCAGGGCTCTGGCAGTGCTCCACCTGCTCCTCCTTGCACAAAGGCGGAGGTAGTGGTCCTGCTGCTGGGTTGTTGCCCTCCTACGGCCTCCTTCACGTCTCCTGATGTATTGGCATGTCTCCTTGTAGCGCCTCCATGCTCTGGACACTATGCTGACAGACACAGCAAACCTTCTTGCCACAGCTCGCATTGATGTGTCATCCTTGATAAGCTGCACTACCTGAGCCACTTGTGTGGGTTGTAGACTCCGTCTCATGCTACCACTAGAGTGAAAGCACCGCCAGCATTCAAAAGTGACCAAAACATCAGCCAGGAAGCATAGGAACTGAGAAGTGGTCTGTGGTTATAACCTGCAGAACCACTCCTTTATTGGGGGTGTCTTGCTAATTGCCTATAATTTCCACCTGTTGTCTATTCCATTTGCACAACAGCATGTGAAATTTATTGTCAATCAGTGTTGCTTCCTGAATGGACAGTTTGATTTCACAGAAGTGTGATTGACTTGGAGTTACATTGTGTTGTTTAAGTGTTCCCTTTATTCTTTTGAGCAGTGTACATAGTATGCACACCATGAACTGAAAAACAATCTGGCCACTAAGGGCTGTGTGTGTGTGTGTGTGTGTGTGTGGGGGGTGGAATGGGATTTGTTAAACTGTATCACACACATTTTTATGGAAACATATGAGGTGATTATTAGGAACAGAATATGTGTATGGTTGAGAACAAGAGAGGAAGGAAGAGGGAAACTGTGTGAGAGGGAGAGAGGGAGATGATGTTCCTGATCACAATTTTATGCTATTTGTTGCTCCTCTCTCTCTCTCTCTCTCTCTCTCTCGCTCACCAACCTGTTCGCCACCGCATTCACTTCAACATATTATTGTCAAAGTAAGCTACAATTTATACATTTTGTGTCAGGCCTGGTCTTTACTAAATCTTATTGAGAGAGGTTATCTACGTTTTGAAATAGTCTGAAGGGTTGTTTACATTTTACATTGTTACAGAAGTAAGAATCGTTGTCAATCAAATAGCCTACTTTGTGTGGGTTTTGAAATACTTTCTGAGTATTGTCCTCTAGTCACATTTTGTTGCTAGCACTTTCCCCCCAAATAAAGCGTCTACCACCTGGGTTAACTTGGTTGAGTTTACAAAAACAGATTTAATACGAGTGTCATCCAAGATGAGGAATAAGAAACTTTTTCAAAGCACATGTAATGTTTGCCTAAGTACAAAATAATTACAAGTTGTTACACAGGATTTAGCTAGTTAAAATAAAGTGCATCTTGAAGGTGTACTTACTTATAACTAATTTGTACTTATATAGTACATTATCCATCCGGACAAACTGGCCCTCAATTTAAAGCTTGTGGAAGTGAGATCCAAGTAAATTTACTAATACACCGTAGAGTACATGTAATATCTGCATAAGTACAATGTAATTACTAGGTATTGCACAGGATTTGGCAAGTTATAACGAAGTGTATCTTGAGGGTTACTTACTTGTAATTATAGGGTACTGATAGTCAGTGGTAGAAAAAGTACCTAATTGACATACTTGAGTAAAAGTAAAGATGCAATTATAGAAAATGACTGAAGTGAAAGTAAAAGTAATTATGTAAAATACTCCTTGAGTAAAATTCTAAAAGTATCTGGTTTTAAATTTATTTAAGCATCAAAAGGAAAAGTATAAATCATTTCACATTCCTTATATTAAGCAAACCAGATGGCACAATAAAAACATATTATGGATAGCAAGGGGCACAATCCAATGCTCAAACATCATTATCAAACGATGCATCTGTGTTTAGTGAGATCAGAGGCAGTAGCAATATTCTCTTGATAAATTGGACAATTTTCCTGTCCTGCTAAGCATTCGAAATGTTATGAGTACTTTTGGGTGTCAGGGACAATGTATTGACTAAAAATATAAATATTTTCGTTAGAACTGTAGTGGACTAAAAGTCAAAGTAGTAAAGTACAGATACCCCCCACAAATACTTAAGTAGTACTTTAAAGTATTTGTACTTAAAGATACACTCTCAAACTTTTGTATGATTTCAGCCTATGGTTTTGAAAGTGGTACTCATGAGCCAAAAGTGGTCCCCAAGTTTTGCGCACTACGTCATCAAATTGTGTACTATGTCACCCATTTCGTATGATATGTTACGTCCTGGAAAAAAACAACACATTTTTGCAATTTCCATGCCATGTTACAAATCCAATTGTGTTACAAATGTGTTGTTCTTAAGATCCTGGAGTGCCTCTTTAAGAACTGGTACTTTAGTTTACTTCACTGCCGATAGCATCCCAACACACCATATTTCAGCCTGCAGCCCGTGATATGTGTTAGCCAACTAAGAACCGATCTCCTCATTGACACAACTTGTTACGGTGCGTGAATGAGGACCCAAAAGCGAATTAACTTAAACAGAGCTTCTTTAATTACCAAACATAGGTAGGCTCAGACGGACCGGCAGATTCCGACAGGACAAGACAAGGTTACAGCAAACATGACGACAGTCTGGTTCAGGCATGAAACACAACAAACAAGAATCCGACAAGGACAGGAACAAAAACAGAGAGAGATATAGGGGACTAATCAGAGGGAAAAGGGGAACAGGTGGGAGAAGGGGTGACGAGGTAGTCAAGAGGAGACAAGGAACAGCTGGGGGAAAGCGGGGGAGAAAAGGTAACCTAACAACGACCAGCAGAGGGAGACAGGGTGAAGGGAAAGGACAGAGACAAGACACAACATGACAGTACATGACAGTACCCCCCCACTCACCGAGCGCCTCCTGGCGCACTCGAGGAGGAAACCTGGCGGCAACGGAGGAAATCCTCGATCAGCGCACGGTCCAGCACGTCCCGAGAGGGAACCCAACTCCTCTCCTCAGGACCGTACCCCTCCCAATCTACGAGGTACTGGTGACCACGGCCCCGAGGACGCATGTCCAAAATTCTACGGACCCTGTAGATGGGTGCGCCCTCGACAAGGATGGGGGGGGGGGGGGGGGGGAAGACGAGCGGGGGCGCGAAGGACGGGCTTGATGCAGGAGACATGGAAGACCGGGTGGACGCGACGAAGGTATCGCGGAAGAAGAAGTCGAACTGCGACAGGATTAATGACCCGAGAAATACGGAACGGACCAATGAACCGCGGGGTCAACTTGCGAGAAGCCGTCTTAAGGGGAAGGTTCTGAGTGGAGAGCCAAACTCTCTGACCGCGACAATATCTAGGACTCTTAGTTCTACGCTTATTAGCAGCCCTCACAGTCTGCATCCTATAACGGCAAAGTGCAGACCTGACCCTCTTCCAGGTGCGCTCGCAACGTTGGACAAAAGCCTGAGCGGAGGGGACGCTGGACTCGGCGAACTGAGATGAGAACAGCGGAGGCTGGTACCCGAGGCTACTCTGAAAAGGAGATAGCCCAGTCGCAGACGAAGGAAGCGAGTTGTGGGCGTATTCTGCCCAGGGGAGCTGTTCTGACCAAGACGCAGGGTTGCGAAAAGAAAGACTGCGTAAGATGCGACCAATAGTCTGATTGGCCCGTTCTGCTTGACCGTTAGACTGGGGGTGAAAGCCGGAAGAGAGACTGACGGAAGCCCCAATCAAACGGCAAAACTCCCTCCAAAATTGAGACGTGAATTGCGGACCTCTGTCCGAAACGACGTCTGACGGAAGGCCATGAATTCTGAAAACATTCTCGATGATGATTTGTGCCGTCTCTTTAGCAGAAGGAAGCTTAGCAAGGGGAATGAAATGAGCCGCCTTAGAGAACCTATCGACAACCGTAAGAATAACAGTCTTCCCCGCTGACGAAGGCAGTCCGGTGACAAAATCTAAGGCGATGTGAGACCACGGTCGAGAGGGAATAGGAAGCGGCCTGAGACGGCCGGCAGGAGGAGAGTTACCGGACTTAGTCTGCGCGCAGACCGAACAAGCAGCCACGAAACGACGCGTGTCATGCTCCCGGGTGGGCCACCAAAAACGCTGGCGAATGGAAGCAAGCGTACCCCGAACGCCAGGGTGGCCGGCTAACTTGGCAGAGTGAGCCCACTGAAGAACGGCCAGACGAGTAGGAACGGGAACGAAAAGAAGGTTCCTAGGACAAGCGCGCGGCGACGGAGTGTGAGTGAGCGCTTGTTTTACCTGCCTCTCAATTCCCCAGACAGTCAACCCGACAACACGCCCCTCAGGGAGAATCCCCTCGGGGTCAGTGGAGGCTACTGAAGAACTGAAGAGACGAGACAAAGCATCAGGCTTGGTGTTCTTAGAGCCCGGACGATAAGAAATCACGAACTCGAAACGAGCGAAAAACAGCGCCCAACGCGCCTGACGCGCATTAAGTCGTTTGGCAGAACGGATGTACTCAAGGTTCCTATGGTCAGTCCAAACGACAAAAGGAACGGTCGCCCCCTCCAACCACTGTCGCCATTCGCCTAGGGCTAACCGGATGGCGAGCAGTTCGCGGTTACCCACATCATAGTTACGTTCCGACGGCGACAGGCGATGAGAAAAATACGCGCATGGGTGGACCTTGTCGTCAGAGAGGGAGCGCTGAGAAAGAATGGCTCCCACGCCCACCTCTGACGCGTCAACCTCGACAACGAACTGTCTAGAGACGTCAGGTGTAACAAGGATAGGAGCGGATGTAAAACGATTCTTGAGGAGATCAAAAGCTCCCTGGGCGGAAACGGACCACTTAAAGCACGTCTTGACAGAAGTAAGGGCTGTGAGAGGAGCTGCCACCTGACCGAAATTACGGATGAAACGACGATAGAAGTTCGCGAAGCCGAGAAAGCGCTGCAGCTCGACGCGTGACTTAGGGACGGGCCAATCAATGACAGCTTGGACCTTAGCGGGATCCATCTTAATGCCTTCAGCGGAAATAACAGAACCGAGAAATGTGACGGAGGAGGCATGAAAAGTGCACTTCTCAGCCTTCACAAAAAGACAATTCTCTAAAAGGCGCTGGAGGACACGTCGAACGTGCTGAACATGAATCTGGAGTGACGGTGAAAAAATCAGGATATCGTCAAGGTAAACGAAAACAAAGATGTTCAGCATGTCTCTCAGGACATCATTGACTAATGCCTGAAAGACAGCTGGAGCGTTAGCGAGGCCGAAAGGAAGAACCCGGTATTCAAAGTGCCCTAACGGAGTGTTAAACGCCGTCTTCCACTCGTCCCCCTCCCTGATGCGCACGAGATGGTAAGCGTTACGAAGGTCCAACTTAGTGAAAAACCTGGCTCCCTGCAGGATCTCGAAGGCTGAAGACATAAGAGGAAGCGGATAACGATTCTTCACTGTTATGTCATTCAGCCCTCGATAATCTATGCAGGGGCGCAGAGACCCGTCCTTCTTCTTGACAAAAAAAAACCCCGCTCCGGCGGGAGAGGAGGAGGGGACTATGGTACCGGCGTCAAGAGCTACAGACAAATAATCTTCGAGAGCCTTACGTTCGGGAGCCGACAGAGAGTATAGTCTACCCCGGGGGGGGGGGTGGTTCCCGGAAGGAGATCAATACTACAATCATACGACCGGTGTGGAGGAAGAGAGGTGGCCCTGGACCGACTGAACACCGTGCGCAGATCGTGATATTCCTCCGGCACCCCTGTCAAATCACCAGGCTCCTCCTGTGAAGAAGAGACAGAGGAAACAGGAGGGATAGCAGACATTAAACATTTCACATGACAAGAGACGTTCCAGGAGAGGATAGAATTACTAGACCAATTAATGGAAGGATTATGACAAACTAGCCAGGGATGGCCCAAAACAACAGGTGTAAAAGGTGAACGAAAAATTAAAAAAGAAATGGTTTCACTATGATTACCAGAAACAGTGAGGGTTAAAGGTAGCGTCTCACGCTGAATCCTGGGGGGAGGACTACCATCCAGGGCGAACAAGGCCGTGGGCTCCTTTAACTGTCTGAGAGGAATGTCATGTTCCCGAGCCCAGGTCTCGTCCATAAAACAGCCCTCCGCCCCAGAGTCTATTAAGGCACTGCAGGAAGCTGACGAACCGGTCCAGCGTAGATGGACCGACAAGGTAGTGCAGGATCTTGAAGGAGAGACAGGAGTAGTAGCGCTCACCAGTAGCCCTCCGCTTACTGACGAGCTCTGGCCTTTTACTGGACATGAAGTGACAAAATGACCAGCGGAACCGCAATAGAGACAGAGGCGGTTGGTGATTCTCCGTTCCCTCTCCTTAGTCGAGATGCGGATACCTCCCAGCTGCATGGGCTCAGCACCCGAGCCGGCAGAGGAAGATGGTAGTGATGCGGAGAGGGGGGCGACGGAGAGCGCGAGCTCCTTTCCACGAGCTCGGTGACGAAGATCAACCCGTTCAATCAAGGAATCCACGCTGGAAGGAACCTCCCGGGAGAGAATCTCATCCTTTACCTCTGCGCGGAGACCCTCCAGAAGACGAGCGAGCAAGGCCGGCTCGTTCCAGCCACTGGAGACAGCAAGAGTGCGAAACTCAATAGAGTAGTCTGTTATGGATCGATTGCCTTGACATAGGGAAGACAGGGCCCTGGAAGCCTCCTCCCCAAAAACAGATCGATCAAAAACCCGTATCATCTCCTCCTTAAAGTCCTGATACTGGTTAGTACACTCAGCCCTTGCCTCCCAGATTGCCGTGCCCCACTCACGAGCCCGTCCAATAAGGAGAGATATGACGTAGGCGACACGAGCAGTGCTCCTGGAGTAAGTGTTGGGCTGGAGAGAAAACACAATATCACACTGGGTGAGGAACGAGCGGCATTCAGTGGGCTCCCCAGAGTAACACGGCGGGTTATTGATTCTGGGCTCCGGAGATTCGAAAGCCCTGGAAGTGGCCGGTGGATCGAGGCGGAGATGGTGAACCTGTTCTGTGAGGTTGGAGACTTGGGTGGCCAGGGTCTCAACGGCATGTCGAGCAGCAGACACTTCCTGCTCGTGTCTGCCTAGCATCGCTCCCTGGATCCCGACGGCTGAGTGGAGAGGATCCGAAGTCGCTGGGTCCATTCTTGGTCGGATTCTTCTGTTACGGTGCGTGAATGAGGACCCAAAAGCGAATTAACTTAAACAGAGCTTCTTTAATTACCAAACATAGGTAGGCTCAGACGGACCGGCAGATTCCGACAGGACAAGACAAGGTTACAGCAAACATGACGACAGTCTGGTTCAGGCATGAAACACAACAAACAAGAATCCGACAAGGACAGGAACAAAAACAGAGAGAGATATAGGGGACTAATCAGAGGGAAAAGGGGAACAGGTGGGAGAAGGGGTGACGAGGTAGTCAAGAGGAGACAAGGAACAGCTGGGGGAAAGCGGGGGAGAAAAGGTAACCTAACAACGACCAGCAGAGGGAGACAGGGTGAAGGGAAAGGACAGAGACAAGACACAACATGACAGTACATGACACAACTCTGCTTATATCACCAGGTAGTAAGTTAACTTTGGTGGTTTTGTTTACAAGTTTAGTGAGCTGGCTTAAACTGTTGCTGCTGGCAAGTACTGAGCTAGTTTAGCTAGCTAGTTGGCTTGTTGGCTCCAATTAGCTTTTCGCCACTGAAGTTGTGGTTCGGGCAATTCGTGGACCTCTTTATAGTCAACGGCAACTCCTGAAGACACCGAGAGAAAACATCCGCCATTTTCACTCACTGAGCGGCGACTTCTAGCTGCGCCGGAATTAATGGGTACTGTTTACTAAATACGGAAGTAACGTTCGGCAAAGAGCCAGTGATGGCCTCTGGAGTCTGATTCCCAGGCCTATGTCAAGCTTTTGTTTCAAACTCATGGAAATTGATGCGCGCAATGGCAAAACGGGTTCACAAATGGCTCACATCAAAAAATAGTTTCAATTGTTAAATCATTTAATAGTGTTTTTGACAATGGGTCAATTGCTTCAATCATCAATTAAACATTTAATTTATGATTGAAATGGTCAAAAGACAAACTCATATTCAATCATCTAATCTTTCACTGTTGAAGAACATTTTCACTTCTGGATGTGATGTGATGCAAATTATATATTTATTTAAGGCATCATGTCAAGGAATTAAGTCTTAAATTAACATCTGCCCTTCTGTGCAACACACTCAAAATAATGACCTTGAACATGTCCATTTGTGTTGACACTGACGTCATGTGACAGTACGCAAAGAACGGGGTCAAGAAGGTCAGTTTGCAAAATCCAGACATAATAGATTGCCACAAAATAAAAAGACAGTAGAGAGAAAGTATATTTTCCATGCAATTTGTTTAGCTTTTTGGGGGGGGGGATACATTCATTTTGCTGGACAATTTAGCATAGGAACTCAGGTATCTATCTAGCATTTGCCAGCTACCTAGCCAAGTGTTGGCTAACTAGCTAGCTAATTGCAAAGCCATATATGGCTTTGGCTAACTGTAGCTAGCTAGCTAGCAAACATAGCTAGCTAGGTAGCAAACTGTAGCTGGCATTTCTGTTAGGCCTACCAACTAGGCTAGCTAGTGAACTAGTTACCATAACACATTCTACAGAATAGACTTCCTATGCAAGCTAGCTAGTTCTCCATGCTAGCTAGCTAGTTTTCTAACCTTGACTAGCTAGCTAGCTACAGTTAACCTAAAGCTGTCAAATAGCTATGCTATGGTTGCTACTCGCTAGCTAACTAAACTCAGCAAAAAAAGAAACGTCCCTTTTTCAGCGAACCAAACGAGTGTGTTCACATACTCCCTAAAAAGACCTTCGCTTGAAAAACAAGAAAAAAGTGGCAATAGTACTGCTTGTCCATTTTTGAGAGGCCGGAGCCAGTATACACATCCTCAAAGTCCTCAAGTGAAAAAATGTGCCTGAAAATGATTCATCTGTCATTGAATTACAACAAACACGTCATTGAAGAATCCCTACTGTTGACCAATCACTGACGAAGGGGCATAGACTTCGGCTACCGACGTCGGCTTGACTCGAGGAAAAATGTTGTGTGCCCGAACAGCCGAAAACCCCCAAAATGCACAAAAATGTCATCATAATATATGCACAAACTGTTCCGAACTGTTTCGGGCTGGGAAGCATGCATACACCTTTACCCTTTACCTACTCTTACCGTTTACACCTTTACTCCCCCACCCCATTTGTCTGGGTGTCTGTGTGTGCAGAGCTCAGCTCAGGTAACCCATCCCAGCGGACAACAGGTAAAGTGATTAGTTAGGCCTCAGGAACAAAAGTGAGTGGGCCGTCTTTCCTCTTTTAAAGCTCACTCAGTGGCTTCAGGGCAGGTGAGAGCAGCAATAGAAAGCGCAGCCACTAGGGCAGAGGGGGATGGGGAAGAGCGTAGGTGTGTGTGTGTGTGTGTGTGTGTGTGTGTGTGTGTGTGTGTGTGTGTGTGAGGGGGTGGAGAGCGTTGCCGTTAACTCTCAGTTTCTCTCAGTAGTGTCGTTGTGATAAGGGAAAATAAGGAAGATATCAAAAGACCCTAGTGAGATTGTTGTGTTTTCTTTCAGGGAACATCTGCCACAGGAGGGACATCCTTTAAAAGAGGAGACAAATTGAGAAACATTCTGACATACATTACATCAACAGCTGTGAGAGGAAGATAAGATGAGAACAAAGGACTCCAGGAACAGAATCCTTCACAGCACATCCCTGTCTAAACTATGTTAGCCATATTAAAGCCCAATGAGTCAATGCCATGATGCCATGGGTCATCTGCGTTGATCTCTGAGGCCTTTGTCTTTGTGTCTGTCACTTTAATTACACTAATACATGACTTATTCACCCCTCTGCGATGGAAATCAGATTTACCCTGTGAGCGACACTATCTATGAGCTCATGCCTCAGCCAGCACAGCTGAACAATGCCTGGTGAGGCGAAAGTCAATCAGGGGCAGCTGGAGGGGTCGTGAGGTAGTCACATCTGGCAACCCGATGCTGTGGAATCCGCTTCCACACATTCCAGGCATCTGCAACATGACCTGGCCAGGTAGTAGGGGTAGAGAGGATGATGAGGCGGAGGAGGAGGAAGAAGAGCATGGCCGTTTTGATGGTCTCACTCCAATCATAGATGACATCTGACACACACCTGACTCACCTCATCCACATCTCCTGACAACACTCAAATCAGTCATCTACACTACATGCCTCTAAACCTAATTTTAATGTCTAGAGAGTGCTAGATAAGGAGTGGGAGAGAAGAAGAGAGAAAGAGTTGGGGTGAGAGAAAGAAAGGAAAGAGACAGTGAATAGCTGTACAATGGAAGTGTTACAGAGGAACTGCTGCCCTCAGGGCTGTGTGAGTGTGCCACTTCAAAGGGCTGGGTGACACGGTGGTGGTAAACCATGTGAGATAGGGAGTGGGGGGACACTGCAGACAAGGATCCTTAGTGACTAAAACACCCTACAGCCTAACAAACAGAGCTGGAGTTCCTCACACTGCTGACTATTCATTCACCAGGCTGTTTTTAACAGGATGTGCACTCTCTAAAACGCTCCCCCTTGCAGTGGTAGTGCAAAAGAAAGGCCCCAGAACACAGGACAGCCCTGTTTCCTAGACACCCTGTTAAGGACTGGTACAGACAAGGTTCATAGAGGACCCAAAGATGATGTAGAGTTTAGCGTGGCCCCCTCCCAGGGGCCAGCCGCCAATGTGTCTGTGGCCCCTAGCATTATGCAGCGTGAGCAGTGGAGATATGCCGAGCACGGAACTGCGGTTTTATTACCTTCTCAAAGTCAATGGAGTGCATCTGCAGGGCTGAGCTGTTCACAGGAGGAGAGGACAGCTCCCTCTGCAACTCCTCCAGTCGCCATTTGTCTGCTCAAATTGAAAAGAAAAAGTGAGTAACACATAAGCCTGACAAAACAGGCATATAAAACATCATACAGTACGTTTAAACTGAACAAAAAATATAAACACAACATGTAAAGTTTTGGTCTCATGTTTCATGAGATGAAATAAAAGATCCCAGAAATGTTCCACACGCATTTGTTTACATCCTTGCAAGTGAGCGTTTCTCCTTTGTCAAGATAATCCATCCAACTGACAGGTGTGGCATATCAAGAAACTGATTAAACAGCATGATCATTACACAGGTGCACCGTGTTCTGGGAACAGTAGAAGGCCACCTTAAAATGTGCAGTTTTGTCACACAACACAATGCCACAGATGTCTCAAGTTTTGAGGGTGCGTGCAATTGGCATGCTGACTACAGGAATGTCCACCAGAGCTGTTGCCAGATAATTGAATGCTAATTTCTCTACCATAAGCTGCCTCTAATGCCGTTTTAGAGAATTTGGCAGTACATTCAACCGGCCTCACAACCTCATGCCACGTGTAACCACACCAGCCCAGGACCTCCACATGTGGCTTCTTCACCTGCAGGATGGTCATGACCAGCCACCCGGACAGCTGATGGAACTGAGTAGTATTTCTGACTGTAATAAAGCCCAAATAAAGCCTTTTTTCACAACCAAAGAATTTCTGCACAAACTGTCAGAAACCATCTTAAGGAAGCTCATCTGCATGCTCGTCCTCCTCACCACGGTCTTGAACTGACTACAGTCCTGCATCTTAACAATTTGAATGCACAGATTCAAATTGACAAGATCCTGAGGCCCATTGTCATGCCATTCATCTGCCTCCATCACCTCATGTTTCAGCATGATAATGCATGGCCCCATGTCGCAAGGATCTGTACACAATACCTGGAAGCTGTAAATGTCCCAGTTCTTCAATGGCCCGCATACTCACCAGACATGTCACCCATTGAGCATTTTTGGAATGCTCTGGATTGACGTGCATGACAGCGTGTTCCAGTTACCGCAATTATCCAGCAACTTCGACACAGCCTTTGAAGAGGAGTGGGACAACAAGCAGCAGCCTAGTCAACCTTATGCGAAGGTGATGTGTCTACGCTGCATGAGGCAAAGAGTGGGCTCACCAGATACTAACATGTTTTCTGATCTACGCCCCTAAAAAAAATTCTGGTATCTGAGTCCAACAGATGCATACATATATTAGGGCCTAATTAGTTTACTTAAATGGACTGATTTCCTTATATGAACTGTAACTCAGTAAAATCTTTGAAATTGTTGCAAGTTGCGGTTATATTTTTGTTCAGTGTATGAAGGCGAGTTGACTCCACCAAACCTCCAGTCTCCCTCTCCATCTCCTTGTCAGTGCGGTGGATCTTGACAGTAGATCTGGGCGTGAAAGCAGATACATGGACCCTCTCTAGGACGCTCTTAATGGCAAAGATTGTGTACCCAAGATCCCATAGATCGGCCCATAGAGGTTGGCTGCTGCCACCACACAGTCTACATGGGTGGACTACAATACATGACAAGATAGCAGAAACTGTTAATGACCCCCCCCCCCCCCCCCCCACCTCCCCCCTCAGAATTCAGAACCAGACCTGCTGAGTTAGAATACATAATTCTGTTACACATATGTTACTCAAACAAAATCCACAAATCCACCAGTTATTTCTTATCATTTACTGCCAGTTGCACATGGGGAGCAAAGGTTGTGGAAAATGTTCACATCGGACAGGATGTTCCTCATGGAAAATGGCAACCCCATGATGACTGGGCTGTATGAGCTTATGAGCAGAGTCACCCGGTAGTGACCAAAGGAAAAAAAAACTTTTGGACTTACAAGTCAGGAAATAATCGCAATTTACTCAGTTGAAAAACTCCCATCGGTAACCAACAAAACCCTTGTGATTCTTTGTGTAGATTTCAAAAGTCATGTCTACCATTGAATACATAAGAGAATTGTGAGATATTCATTGGGTGCTTCCATTGACTTACAACTGATATTAAATGGCAGTTAAAAGGCCACGAATAGGCTCTATACTTTAGAAGCAGCCCGCAGACTGATTTCCATTGACCCAGGTTTATTAGACAAAAGCAATGGCGACGTGTGTAATAGAAACGGCAGCTATAGGAGATATGTTCTAAAGATCGAGAGCATTTTTATCTGTTTGTCAGGTGTACATTTTCGTTTGTTGATCTTTCATTATTGCAGAAGATCGAGACCTTAGGGTCTAGAAGGTTCTATCTGACATTTTTGTTAAAAATGAGTTAGTCACATACAATTGATCTTTAGATGGTTCTACATATGTTTGTGGAGTTACGTTTTTGAATAAGTACATTTTAAATGAGTAAATATAAAAAACTAGAAAGTTCTATCTGCATAAACCCATTTAAATTTGCCGCTGTATTATTCTATCTGCATTCCAATCACAAGCCTGAACAAACACAGATGGACCAATCAGAACACATATCTTTGCCATCTCCCTCTAAGTATGGTCTAGGCTAGTCTAGCCAGCAATAATGGCACGCAAACAAAAAAACAACACTGTCAGAAATCTTAAAACCTCTCTGGGATATGTGGGACGCTAGCGTCCCACCTGGACAACATCCATTGAAAATGCAGAGCACCAAATTCAAATAAATTACTGTAAAAATTTAACTTTGATGAAATCACACATTCAATATATCAAATTAAAGCTACACTTGTTGTGAATCCAGCCAACGTGTCAGATTTCAGAAATGCTTTACGGCAAAAGCAAACAATGCTATTATCTGAGGATAGCACCCCAGTAAACAAACACAGACCATCATATTTCAACCCTCCAGACGCGACAAAAAACGCAGAAATAAAAAATATAATTCATGCCATACCTTTGACGAGCTTCTTCTGTTGGCACTCCAATATGTCCCATTAACATCACAAATGGTCCTTTTGTTCGATTAATTCCCTCGATATATATCCAAAATGTCAATTTATTTGGCGTGTTTGATCCAGAAAAACACCGGTTCCAACTTGCGCAACGTGACTACAAAATATCTCAAAATGTCACGTTCTGACCTTAGTTATTTTATTTAGGTCTTTGTTTTAGTATGGTCAGGGCGTGAGTTGGGTGGGTTGTCTATGTTCGTTTTTCGATGTTGTTTTTTGAGTTTGACCTGGTATGGTTCTCAATCAGAGGCAGGTGTCGTTAGTTGTCTCTGATTGAGAATCATACTTAGGTAGCCTTTTTCCACCTGTGTTTCCTGCGTGATTATTTTCTGTTCTGTGTTTTATGTATGCACCGTACAGGACAGTTTCGGTTTCATTTCGTTCTCTTTGTTGTTTTATTATTTAGTGTTCTGAGTTATAAATAATAATAATATAAATAATAATGAACACTTACCACGCTGCGCATTGGTCCTCCGATCCTTCTTACTACTCCTCCTCAGAAGAGGAGTACGAGAATCGTTACACAAAAGTTATCTGTAAGCATTGTCCAAACATTTCAAACTACTTTTGTAATACAACTTTAGGTATTTTTTTATGTAAATAATCGATAAAATTGAAGATGGGATATACTGTGCTCAATACCGGAGGAAAACAAAGCGGAGCGTCTAGTACACTAGACTCGAGCCTCGTTCTGAACAGTGTTACTTCTTCATTTCTCAAAGGAAAAACCTCAACCAATTTCTAAAAACTGTTGACATCCAAGTGATAGGAACTACAGGAAAGTCGAATAGAAATCTGGATTCCCAATGAAAATCTATTGAATAGAGAGTGACCTCAAAAAAAAAAAAAAAAAAATCTGAACGGGGTTTCGCCTGCCAAATCAGTTCTGTTATACTCACAGAGATGATTCAAACAGTTTTAGAAACTTTAGAGTGTTTTCTATCCAACTCTACTAATACTATGCATGTCTTAGCTTCTGGGTCTGAGTAGCAGGCCGTTTACTTTGGACACGCTTTTCATCCGGACTTGAAAATACTTCCCCCTGTCCCAAAGAAGTTTTAAAGTAATTGATGTTGTCACTTTGTTGCTCAGTAATGACAGTAATTTGTCTGATGATTATAATGAATTTATTAATGTATTTTATGATGTGTCCTGACTATATCTTGCAAAAATAGTGTTATTCTATAATTTATGCTACAGTTTCCTTAAAACATGTTTAATTCAGAAATGTTAGATAGAAACCACATATCTATGATTGCAGCCCCCTAAATAAACTGATTTACAAATATTTCAGGATTTTGATCCTGTGCACTTTAGGTACCTTTAAGGTGAAGTACGTAATGGGTTATGAAAAATAATTCCCTACAAAACAGTCCCTACAAAACAGTTCTCACAATTTTTTTTGTGGCAATAGAGCTGTATAGTCCCAAGGTAATGAAATGATGATAAAAACTCGATAAATGTGACAATAAATGTCGATAAATGTCTAAAAAAATCACTGGATGAGTTAATGGAAACATAGCTAGTATGTGCATTGAGTCTGTTGATAAACAGCATTCCTAAAGACCATTGCTGTTGTCCCATTGTCTGTCTGTGAGAGCTGCAGGTCCAGACCTGAGGAAAACTGAGGTGACAACCCCTCATACCAGGAAAGAGGAGGGGAACATAGAGGAGAGAACAGGAGAGAAAGAGGAGAAACAGAGAATATGTGAACAAAGACGAGGTGAGAGGAGGATGAATGGAGAAGACAGGAGGAGAGGATTGGAAAGGAGAAAGGGAGGGAGGGAGGGAGGGAGAGCAGAGGAGTCAAGATAGAAGGTGAGCGTCATGTAAAATATAAGAGAAGAGAGGTGGGACAGGGCACTAGTAGTGTGGAGAGTTAGCACTCAAAACACTGTTTATATTAACCACTTGGTCACAGACGTTTCACCTCAGCAGCTCAGCTCAGCAGCTCCATTGTCCGTAATTGGTCATAATTACAGAGTACATTAAAAAAGGGATCATACCTTTTCTCCTCATGTTTGGTAGATGCATGACTAGCACATTCTAATTTAATGGATGTCTAATCAAAAACTTTCCCTGGGTCAACATCTGACATACCAACACCACATTCCCAGTGGCCATGCAGACAGACAGAGAGACAGACTAATGTTGTTATCAGGTGTGTTAACCACACCATTTGTTGTCCTTATTAAAAAAGAACAGAGGGACCTGACAGCTTTGATCTAGCCAACAGTCCCAAAAGTCTACCAGCAGGCTTATAACACTTGGACTTCAAAGAGAAAGAGAGAACAGGGAAAGAAAATCAGAAACCCCCCAAAAATATCTGAAAACAACAGCGGATTTAAGTCATTTTTTAAACAGCTAACTCCAGCCTCCTTCTACCATAAAGCTTGAGCCACTGCAGAATAATAAGCAACACACACACACACACACACACACACACACACAAGGATCTTTCTTTTTTATTTGTATGAATTACACTCTTTTACGTGATGTATTGCAGCTGCTCAACGGAACCGTACCCCAGAAATTTGAGAAACCTCAGCATGTGAGGCACAGCCTGGCCCATTGTTTACCCATGACACATTTTCCTGCTAAATGAGTGCAATACCAAAAGGGCTTCTCTCATGGGACTTAGAGCAAAAATGCTATGTATTTCTTCGAGACGAACCCAGCCTCCAACCAACAAGGCTTTAAACAGGATACGAGTAGAATGGAATCAGCTTTCTCGGTCAGAGGTATGCTTATTGACCCATATTATATCAAGCAGGGGAGATAGTGTTTATCAGACCAGGCCAGACAGGTCCGGTTGTCAGAGTCCTGTAAAGGGTTCATCCATATGACGAGGGTCACAGTGGAAGTGTATGGGTTGGCACTAATTCTTCTAGAGTCCCCCCAGGTGTGACAGCATGTATTATGATGCCACTCTCTCATCAGTCTACATGTCACAGGAGATTATATGGATTCCAATAGACACTTTTGAGGATAGCATAGTCTTGGGGTGTGAAATACTAACTATCCCAATATATTTTCCTGTTATGTTCAATAACGCTGGTTAACCAATTTAGAGCTGGCTGTATGTTCTTGCATTATGCCTTCCAAGGAAAACATTACAATGGACAGCTGCAGAAGTTAAAGCTGCAGAGTTTCCAATTATTTAACACGTTACTGTACATTAACTGAATTCTTGCCACTACACATGGCATAGGTCTTGATCATCTATAGGTACAGTATCACATGTAACAGAGATTGACTTACTGTTACCCGTTGAGGTGCAGGCAATGTAGCAGCAGCGCAATGTTGTTGTTGTAGATGGTCTCTAGTTGGCGTCGGGCCCCACCCAACACAGTCCTCCCAGCCTTGGGGCTGCTTCCGCCCCCCCTCCCATGCCTCCCCACACACACTGCAGGACCGCCAGATGCTCTGGCACCCCCCGGCCCAGGGTACGCCTCATGAACCCAGCAGCATCCATGCAGGGAACAGCGGCGTCAACACCATTAGACCAGGACCCCTCCCCTAATGGGCTGGCATGTAATCCTCTTTCAAGAGGATGATTCTCCAGAAAGAGACAGAAAAACCCAAACCCAAAGGAAAACAATAGGGGATGGTGTAAGATGGGGGGACAGGATGAGTTGGGCTTTAAAGCTCATTTAAAACATCTCAAGGTCTCATAACACACTCCCCTCTCTCCCTTCTCCCAGGGTTGATCCTTCCAGAGGTAGAGGGATTGACTCCCATTGTTCTGGCCCGGCTTGTTTCAAATTCCAATGGTAATTGTTTAACAACTGAACAGTGGTGGTAAGAGCAGTCCTGTTCAATAACACTGGTTTTCTGGATCCTGCTCTGGTCAGACATGGACACATACTGTACTGTAACTGTCCTCTTGAGCCCTTTACCTTTTCACAGATTACTGCACCTGTACATAGCCCATCTGTAAACAGCCCACATATCTACCTACCTCATCCCCATACAGTATTTATTTATTTATCTTGCATCCTTTGCACCCCAGTATCTCTACTTGCACATTCATCTTCTGCACATCTACCATTCCAGTGTTTAATTGCTATATTGTAATTACTTCGCCACCATGGCCTATTTATTGCCTTAACTCCCTTATCTTACCTCATTTGCACTCACTGTATATAGACTTTTTGTTTTCTTCTGTTCTACTGTATTATTGACTATGTTTTGTTTATTCCATGTGTAATCCTGTTGTTGTATGTGTCGAATTGCTATGCTTTATCTTGGCCAGGTCACAGTTGCAAATGAGAACTTGTTCTCAATTAGCCTACTTGGTTAAATAAAGGTGAAAAAAATAAAAAAAAATAAAACCTGCATTTCTCTGAGCTTATCAGAACTACATTGAGGGGATTCCTATGAGTTAGTCAGTGCATGGCAAACCCAAGATACACTAATTCCCTCTCTATCCTTCTACTGTCTGTCTAACAGGAAGATGAACAACTCTGCACACGGAGTCAGTTGGGGGTAGTATTGTTAGCGAGTAGGTGAGAGGTGGGTTAGGGAGGTTGCCTTTGGAACTGTCCAGAGGTCGCCCTGCATCTGAGGGGAAGGAAGTGTTCGGAGAGTTGGTGTGGTGACGGTGTGTGTTTGCGTGTGTGTGTGTGTGTGTGTGTGTGAGGGGTGTGCAGCAGAGCTCCATGAGTAGTATCTATCAGCCTGTCATGTCTGCCTGGTTCCTGTATCACGGACAGTGGTAGAGTTCCTCTGTAAACACTCTTGGCTTTAGTTTAAACAGCTCAGTGCTGCAGAGGAAAGATGAGCAGAGTGAAGTAGAAGCAGACTGTCTCCCCTGCAGACACTTACACTTTAAAGGGCTCTAAACAGGAAGCATGGCAGCAGTTTGAGGGCCTGTTAAAGAACATTTGACTCATCCTCTCTTTTTATACTGAACAACAATATAAACGCAACATATAAAGTTTTGGTCCCATGTTTCATGAGCTGAAATAAAAGATCCTAGAAATGTTCCATATGTACAAAAGCTTATTGCTTATTGCTCTCAAATTTTGTGCACAAATTTGTTTACATCCCTGTTAGTGAGCATTTGTCCATTGCCAAGATAATGCATCCAGCTGACAGGTGTGGCATATCAAGAAACTGATTAAACAGCATGATCATTACACAGGTGCACCTTGCTGGGGACAATAAAAGGCCACTAAAATGTGCAGTTTTGTCACACAACACAATGCAACAGATGTCTTAAGTTTTGAGGGAGTGTGCAATTGGCATGCTGACTGCAGGAATTTCAACCAGAGCTGTTGCCAGAGAATTGAATGTTTATTTCTCTACCATAAGCCGCCTCCAACATCATTTTAGAGAATTTGGCAGTACGTCCAACTGGCCTCACAACAGACCGACCACGTCTAAGCATGCTAAATGTTTGTAAATACGAAGAATACAGGCACCAACAGCACATTAGGCTACTCTTGTCCCATGCGCATATGGGCAGTGTGTGTCACAGTTGGATAGGCTGTGTGTCCGCTGCGTAAACTCATGCCATAACCAAATGTGTTACCGCTAAAACCAGCTTGGTTTTGGTCTTGGTTGGTCTTAAATATCCCTATCAGCGCTGCCTGAAATTAGCACTTTGGTTAATTTTTTTGAGGACACACCTGAAATATTTCCACACCGCTCATCTGAGCGCAAGCGAGCTGATATAAGACAGGTCAATTGCCATACCTGGCGTTAGGGCTGGAAAATGCCAGTGTGGCAGTTTTTACATGACGATATTGCAAACTAACATGTGTTTGACACTAGCGCCAGCCAAAAATTGCACCCTATGAAGTTTTTCCACAAACTTTACCACGCGGCCAATTTTTTCCTCCTTTTCCTTATATCTGAAAGGTATTGCCGGTATCAAAGCCAAAACTTTTAAATTACCTAGTAATCATTTCGGTAAAGTTCTGCCCATGGCTTATTATGAAACATTGCCGCAAAGCTGAGGCGCCATTGGCAAGCAGATTCAGATTCAGAGTGTTTAATAGTCACACGTACAGGGTTGCGGGTGTGATTTCAGGGTACAGTGAAAACCTTAAGCTTCTAGCTCCAACATGCTGGTCTATGTGAAATAAAATCATGAAAATGGTTATAAAAACAACTTTAGAAATAGAAATAGCACTATATACATAACAACAACTGTGGGGGTGATGAATACATGTTATGTCCACTGGGTTGGAGGCAGAATAAAGACTGTTGAGGGGGTGGGGGAATGACCATAGGGGGAGAATCATGACCGTTGAGGGGGTGTAGGGAACAAGTACAAAAATGTCATAATAATAGTGTAATAAAAAAGTAACAATAAACATTTGTTCCATTATATTCTTACTATAAAATATACACAATTTATACAAAAGTATGTGGACACCCCTTCAAATTAGTGGAGTTGGCTATTTCAGCCACACCCGTTGCAATCTCCATAGACAAACATTGTCAGTAGAATGTCCTTACTGAAGATCTCTGTGACTTTCAACTCGGCACCGTCATAGGATGCCACCTTTCCAACAAGTCACTTTGTCAAATTCCTGCACTGCTAGAGCTGCTGCTGTCAGCTCTAAGTGCTGTTGTGAAGTGGGAACGTCTAGGAGTAACAACGGTTCAGCCACTGTGAACAATAATGGGACTTAAATGGGATTTAAACTAATAACCTCTTGCTCGTGTCCAACCTGTAATGTCCTGCTACAGTGCAGCTAAACCACCAGGTCTGTGAGCATAGAAGAGATAAGGCCACAGACTTATTGGCAAGAATGCATTTTGCTAAAAGCTGCCCAGAATCAAGTAAATGATTGTACAATTTTCACCATCTCTAACCATGTTTCCATCAAACCTTTTTATCCGAGTAAAGTACATGTCGGATAAAAAATGTCATGACAGCCTGATGAAAACAGATAATTTGCTGGTAAACTTTCTAAATGTCGACAACACAAAATATACTAGACAGTGGGATCTTTTTTTGTGTCTGTAAAATGAATTATGTGAGACATGTCGGTGGAAACGCTTTTATGAGCAAATATTTATATAATAGCCATCATTATGAAGTAAACTTGGAGTCATGCAATGACATGTTGTGTAGTCCTCCCACCACGATTCGCCGGGAAAGCACGCAGTTTATTAGGCTACAGATGAAATAAATGATGATGAAGTTCACAGGGTTGTGAAAGTGCAGTGGTGAGCTTGTTGCTCCATTCCCTTCTGGTGACATGATCATTGATGCTTGGCTGCAGTTTGACAAATGAAAATAATCTTGTTATTTTCTCCAAATTGATCTTATCATGTAGGCACTGTATTTGCAAGCTGTTGACTAGAGCGTATTTGGCATTGCCAGAGTGTGCACAAGAGTTATAGTAAAAACCATCAGTAGAGTGCTATGGAAACACATTTTATTTGTATTTTTTACTCAGTACATTTTTTACTCAGGAATTTAACCGCAAAAGGTATTTTTATGTGCACTCATAATCATAATCAGAAAAACATATCTGGTGGGAAAATGCGCAATTTGTTTTTCTGCAGATTTTAGAATATTCGCATGAAAATCCATCACCAATTGGATGGAAAGCTTCTGTAACATCAATGTTAAACTAGCAGTGCTCAAGGATGCTTATAATTCTTTGGGGATCAGAATTTGCAATCGCTTGGTTGAAAATGCATCGATGTTTCTGCAGTGCAGAAACTGCAGGTTCACAATGTTTTGATTTTGTAACAATTATTATTTATTTTTTTAAATATGTTTTTTATTAACTCCTCCACCACACACCCTCTTCGGAGGACAAATCTCTTAGTTTTTTTTACAGCTTGTATAGTGTCAGTTTTGCTTTGAAACCTCTTGTGCCTAAGGGAGAGTATTTTCATTTTTGGAAAAATAATGTTCCCAAAGTAAACAGGATATTTTGTCAGGACAAGATGCTAGAATATGCATATAATTGACAGCTTAGGATAGAAAACACTCTAAAGTTTCCAAAACTGTAAAAATATTGTAAAAACATTGTGACGTAGTTTTACGCCTTTATGTTGAAGAATACCCGTAAGCGGCTACATTGTGTAAGTGGTCACCTGATGGCTCTCAGAGTGATTCTCGCGTAAAATACAGAGGTAGCCATTTTTCCAATCGGTCCTACTGAAAAACCAATTGTCCTGGTGGATATATTATCGAATAGATATTTGAAAAACACCTTGAGGATTGATTATAAACTATGTTTGCCATGTTTCTGTCGATATTATGGAGCTAATATGGAATATTTTTCGGCATTGTCGTGACCGAAATTTCCGGTCGATTTCTCAACAAACGGAGCTATTTCGCCTACAAAAAAAATACTTTTGGAAAAAAGGAACATTGGCTATCTAACTGGGAGTCTCGTGAGTGAAAACATCCGAAGCTCATCAAAGGTAAACAATTTAATTTGATTGCTTTTCTGATTTTTGTGACCAAGTTACCTGCTGCTAGCTGGACATAATGCTATGCTAGGCTATCGATAAACTTACACAAATGCTTGTCTTGCTTTGGCTGTAAAGCATATTTTGAAAATCTGAGATGACTGGGTGATTAACAAAAGGCTAAGCTGTGTCTCAATATATTTCACTTGTGATTTTCATGAATAGGAATATTTTCTAGTAATATTCATGTCCGTTGCGTTATGCAATTTGTTTCAGTCGATGATTACGCTCCCGGATCCGGGATGCGGTGTCACTAGAGGTTAAAGGCAAACATTTCTGCATGTGATACAAAAGAGCCATTTGTTATTTCATATATAGCAATCACCGTGTTTTTGTAATATTCACTTGCCTACCAGACTAATATCAGTGTGAGATACAATGCTCAAAAAAAGGGAACACTTAAACAACACAATGTAACTCCAAGTCAATCACACTTCAAATCAAATCAAATCAAATTATATTTGTCACATACACATGGTTAGCAGATGTTAATGCGAGTGTAGCGAAATGCTTGTGCTTCTAGTTCCGACAATGCAGTAATAACCAACAAGTAATCTAACTAACAATTCCAAAACTACTGTCTTATACACAGTGTAAGGGGATAAAGAATATGTACATAAGGATATATGAATGAGTGATGGTACAGAGCAGCATAGGCAGGATACAGTAGATGGTATCGAGTACAGTATATACATGAGGTGAGTATGTAAACAAAGTGGCATAGTTAAAGTGGCTAGTGATACATGTATTACATAAGGATGCAGTCGATGATATAGAGTACAGTATATACGTATGCATATGAGATGAATAATGTAGGGTAAGTAAAATTATATAAGGTAGCATTGTTTAAAGTGGCTAGTGATATATTTACATCATTTCCCATCAATTCCCATTATTAAAGTGGCTGGAGTTGAGTCAGTGTCAGTGTGTTGGCAGCAGCCACTCAATGTTAGTGGTGGCTGTTTAACAGTCTGATGGCCTTGAGATAGAAGCTGTTTTTCAGTCTCTCGGTCCCAGCTTTGATGCACCTGTACTGACCTCGCCTTCTGGATGATAGCGGGGTGAACAGGCAGTGGCTCGGGTGGTTGATGTCCTTGATGATCTTTATGGCCTTCCTGTAACATCGGGTGGTGTAGGTGTCCTGGAGGGCAGGTAGTTTGCCCCCGGTGATGCGTTGTGCAGACCTCACTACCCTCTGGAGAGCCTTACGGTTGTGGGCGGAGCAGTTGCCGTACCAGGCGGTGATACAGCCCGCCAGGATGCTCTCGATTGTGCATCTGTAGAAGTTTGTGAGTGCTTTTGGTGACAAACCAAATTTATTCAGCCTCCTGAGGTTGAAGAGGCGCTGCCGCGCCTTCTTCACGATGCTGTCTGTGTGAGTGGACCAATTCAGTTTGTCTGTGATGTGTATGCCGAGGAACTTAAAACTTGCTACCCTCTCCACTACTGTTCCATCGATGTGGATAGGGGGGTGTTCCCTCTGCTGTTTCCTGAAGTCCAGAATAATCTCCTTAGTTTTGTTGACGTTGAGTGTGAGGTTATTTTCCTGACACCACACTCTGAGGGCCCTCACCTCCTCCCTGTAGGCCGTCTCGTCGTTGTTGGTAATCAAGCCTACCACTGTTGTGTCGTCCGCAAACTTGATGATTGAGTTGGAGGCGTGCGTGGCCACGCAGTCGTGGGTGAACAGGGAGTACAGGAGAGGGCTCAGAACGCACCCTTGTGGGGCCCCAGTGTTGAGGATCAGCGGGGTGGAGATGTTGTTGCCTACCCTCACCACCTGGGGGCGGCCCGTCAGGAAGTCCAGTACCCAGTTGCACAGGGCGGGGTCGAGACCCAGGGTCTCGAGCTTGATGACGAGCTTGGAGGGTACTATGGTGTTGAATGCCGAGCTGTAGTCGATGAACAGCATTCTCACATAGGTATTCCTCTTGTCCAGATGGGTTAGGGCAGTGTGCAGTGTGGTTGAGATTGCATCGTCTGTGGACCTATTTGGGCGGTAAGCAAATTGGAGTGGGTCTAGGGTGTCGGGTAGGGTGGAGGTGATATGGTCCTTGACTAGTCTCTCAAAGCACTTCATGATGACGGATGTGAGTGCTACGGGGCGGTAGTCTTTTTGCTCAGTTACCTTAGCTTTCTTGGGAACAGGAACAATGGTGGCCCTCTTGAAGCATGTGGGAACAGCAGACTGGTATAGGGATTGATTGAATATGTCCGTAAACACACCGGCCAGCTGGTCTGCACATGCTCTGAGGGCGCGGCTGGGGATGCCGTCTGGGCCTGCAGCCTTGCGAGGGTTAACACGTTTAAATGTCTTACTCACCTCGGCTGCAGTGAAGGAGAGTCCGCATGTTTTCGTTGCAGGCCGTGTCAGTGGCACTGTATTGTCCTCAAAGCGGGCAAAAAAGTTATTTAGTCTGCCTGGGAGCAGGACATCCTGGTCCGTGACTGGGCTGGATTTCTTCTTGTAGTCCGTAATTGACTGTAGACCCTGCCACATGCCTCTTGTGTCTGAGCCGTTGAATTGAGATTCTACTTTGTCTCTGTACTGGCGCTTAGCTTGTTTGATAGCCTTGCGGAGGGAATAGCTGCACTGTTTGTATTCGGTCATGTTACCAGTCACCTTGCCCTGATTGAAAGCAGTGGTTCGCGCTTTCAGTTTCACGCGAATGCTGCCATCAATCCACGGTTTCTGGTTAGGGAATGTTTTAATCGTTGCTATGGGAACGACATCTTCAACGCACGTTCTAATGAACTCGCACACCGAATCAGCGTATTCGTCAATATTGTTATCTGACACAATACGAAACATGTCCCAGTCCACGTGATGGAAGCAGTCTTGGAGTGTGGAGTCAGCTTGGTCGGACCAGCGTTGGACAGACCTCAGCGTGGGAGCCTCTTGTTTTAGTTTCTGTCTGTAGGCAGGGATCAACAAAATGGAGTCGTGGTCAGCTTTTCCGAAAGGAGGGCGGGGCAGGGCCTTATATGCGTCGCGGAAGTTAGAGTAACAATGATCCAAGGTTTTTCCACCCCTGGTTGCGCAATCGATATGCTGATAAAATTTAGGGAGTCTTGTTTTCAGATTAGCCTTGTTAAAATCCCCAGCAACAATGAATTCAGCCTCCGGATAAATGGATTCCAGTTTGCAAAGAGTCAAATAAAGTTTGTTCAGAGCCATCGATGTGTCTGCTTGGGGGGGATATATACGGCTGTGATTATAATCGAAGAGAATTCTCTTGGTAGATAATGCGGTCTACATTTGATTGTGAGGAATTCTAAATCAGGTGAACAGAAGGATTTGAGTTCCTGTATGTTTCTTTCATTACCCATGTCTCGTTAGCCATAAGGCATACGCCCCCGCCCCTCTTCTTACCAGAAAGATGTTTGTTTCTGTCGGCGCGATGCGTGGAGAAACCCGCTGGCTGCACCGACCCCGATAGCGTCTCTCCAGTGAGCCATGTTTACGTGAAGCAAAGAACGTTACAGTCTCTGATGTCCCTCTGGAATGCTACCCTTGCTCGGATTTCATCAACCTTGTTGTCAAGAGACTGGACATTTGCGAGAAGGATGCTAGGGAGTGGTGCACGATGTGCCCGTCTCCGGAGTCTGACCAGAAGACCGCCTCGTTTCTATCTTTTTGTGAGTCGTTTTTTTGGGTCGCTGCATGGGATCCATTCCGTTGTCCTGGGTGAAAGGCAGAACACAGGATCCGCGTCGCGAAAAACATATTCTTGGTCGTACTGATGGTGAGTTGACGCTGATCTTATATTCAGTAGTTCTTCTCGACTGTATGTAATGAAACCTAAGATGACCTGGGGTACTAATGTAAGAAATAAAAAAACAAAACACTGCATAGTTTCCTAGGAACGCGAAGCGAGGCGGCCATCTCTGTCGGCGCCGGAAGTGGAAACAAACTGTCCACTTAGGAAGCAACAATGATTGACAATACATTTCACATGCTGTTGTGCAAATGGAATAGACAACAGGTGGAAATTATAGGCAATTAGCAAGACACACCCAATAAAGGAGTGGTTCTGCAGGTGGTGACCACAGACCACTTCTCAGTTCCTATGCTTCCTGGCTGATGTTTTGGTCACTTTTGAATGCTGGCGGTGCTTTCACTCTAGTGGTAGCATGAGACGGAGTCTACAACCCACACAAGTGGCTCAGGTAGTGCAGCTCATCCAGGATGGCACATCAATGCGAGCTGTGGCAAGAAGGTTTGCTGTGTCTGTCAGCGTGGTGTCCAGAGAATGGAGGCGCTACCAGGAGAACGGCCAGTACATCAGGAGATGTGGAGGAGGCCGTAGGAGGGCAACAACCCAGCAGCAGGACCGCTACCTCCGCCTTTGGGCAAGGAGGAGCAGGAGGAGCACTGCCAGAGCCCTGCAAAATGACCTCCAGCAGGCCACAAATGTGCATGTGTCTGCTCAAATGGTCAGAAACAGACTCCATGAGGGTGGTATGAGGGCCCGACGTCCACAGGTGGGGGTTGGCTTACAGCCCAAAACCGTGCAGGACGTTTGGCATTTGCCAGGGAAAACCAAGTTTGGCAAATTCGCCACTGGCGCCCTGTGCTCTTCACAGATGAAAGCAGGTTCACACTGAGCACATGTGACAGACGTGACAGAGTCTGGAGACGCCGTGGAGAACGTTCTGCTGCCTGCAACATCCTCCAGCATGACCGGTTTGGCAGTGGGTCAGTCATGGTGTGGGGTGGCATTTCTTTGGGGGGCCGCACAGCCCTCCATGTGCTCGCCAGAGGTAGCCTGACTGCCATTAGGTACTGAGATGAGATCCTCAGACCCCTTGTGAGACCATATGCTGGTGCGGTTGGCCCTGGGTTCCTCATGCTAGACCTCATGTGGCTGGAGTGTGTCAGCAGTTCCTGCAAGAGGAGGGCATTGATACTATGGACTGGCCCGCCCGTTCCCCAGACCTGAATCCAATTGAGCACATCTGGGACATCATGTCTCGCTCCATCCACCAACGCCACGTTGCACCACAGACTGTCCAGGAGTTGGCGGATGCTTTAGTCCAGGTCTGGGAGGAGATCCCTCAGGAGACCATCCGCCACCTCATCAGGAGCATGCCCAGGCGTTGTAGGGAGGTCATACAGGCACGTGGAGACCACACACACTACTGAGCCTCATTTTGACATGTTTTAAGGACATTATATCAAAGTTGGATCAGCCTGTAGTGTGGTTTTCCACTTTAATTTTGAGTGTGACTCCAAATCCAGACCTCCATGGGTTGATAAATTTGATTTCCATTGATCATTTTTGTGTGATTTTGTTGTCAGCACATTCAACTATGTAAAGAAAGAAGTATTTAATAAGAATATTTCATTCATTCAGATCTAGGATGTGTTTTTTTTAGTGTGCCCTTTATTTTTTTGAGCAGTGTATTAGCTGCAGTAAGTTACTGGGAATTTTTTGTAAATCCCACATGCAACTGGTTCAAAGAAAATTATTGAAGATTAACTCATTAGCTCATGATTGTTTCATGTTCTTACAAAGGTTGCAGCAGTCACAATGTCAAAAGAGGTGCTCGACCTTGATCAACAAATGATTAAACGATTTAAACTGGTACAACACTTCCACTGACTGTTGTCACAAATACAACCTATTTTAGACCATGCCCCCACATATGCTAATGAGCCCCCACCAGCACATTGCTTCCACCTACATGTCAAATTGCAGTAATGATTGTACCTAATCCAGTGTTCGTAACCAAGTGGGAAGTACGAATTTACCACAATGGCTGAGAGAAATCCACTTGAACGGCCCTCCAAAAGGTAATTACTAGTGGGAAATGCATCTATAATCCTTGAGCTCAGACTTCTCCTACATGCATACCTCTGACATCGCCTACTAAAAAAATAACCTTGACAATAGCAATTTCGGCACTTAAATGTAACAACAAAACATTATTTATAAAAATCTATCTATTAATACGGTTTTTGAACTCTATAATTTGTTTACAAGCATGATAGCTGTACTTTTACACCTGGCACCTATTACCATACCCTGTTTAAAGGCACTTAAGTATTTTGTCTTGCCCATTCATCCATGGCACACATACACAATCCATGTCTCAATTGCCTCACGGCTTAAATACCCTTCTTTAACCTGTCTCCTTCCCTTTATCTACACTGATTGAAGTGGATTTAACAAGTGACATCAATAAAGGGCCATAGCTTTCACCTGGATTCACCTGGTCAGACAATGTCATGGAAAGAGCAGGTGTTCCTAATGTTTTGCACACTCAGTGTACGCTCTTGGTAACATATAACCGCTGTGTGGCACTGCTGAGACATTAATGCACTGCTGAGACATTAATGCATTCCAGAACAAAAAGTTGCAAGTTCAAAACCTGAGAGCATTTATGCACACTTAAGGCTATATTATATCAGATCTGCACCAGCTATGTGGATGTTGATTTGATTGAATCTAGAACTTAATGTCAAGTGTCCCTACTTTCTTGTTGTTGTTGTCAGATAATAGCACCATTATTGACTTGATTCTGGGCAACTTTTAGCAATGTCCAGAAATGTATTTGTGCCAATAAACCAGTGGCTGATCTCTGTCATGGCCACTTACCAGGTGGTGAAGCAGGAAATTCAAGTTGCTGGCATCCAAGAGGTTGTCAGTTTAAATCCTAGGTGTGTTTACATCCCAAGTGTGTTAACCAATGTTGAGGTCAATTCCATTTAAGTTTCAGTCAATTCAGAAAGTGACGTTGTCCGGCGTAGGGGAGGGTTTGGTCGGCAGGGATGTCCTTGTCCCATCGCGCAATAGCGACTCCTGTGGCGGGCTGGGCGCAGTGCACGCTGACACAGTCGCCAGGTGCACAGGGTTTCCTCCGACACATTGGTGCGGCTGGCTCCCGGGTTAAGTGAGCATTGTGTCAAGAAGCAGTGCGGCTTGGTTGGGTTGGGTTGTGTTTCGGAGGGCGCACGACTCTCGACCTTCGCCTCTCCTGAGTCCATACGGGAGTTACAGTGATGAGACAAGACTATAACTACCAATTGGGGAGAAAAACGGGAGAAAAAATATATATATTTGTGAATTCCAAATTTTTTGGTATTGAAAATAATTGGAATTTAGGTGTACTTCCTGAATACAGTTCGTTGTTGTACAGTATATTTACTGTAAAAATTACAGTATGGCTGTAGAAATACATTAAAAGTTGTTTCCACTATTTTCAACCCAACTTAGTAGCCAGTAAGTAAAAAAAATAAAGTTTGTGCCATATGTGCATCCAAACAAATATGCTACATTTAAATGCAATTGAGGCGTGCCAAGTTAATTTGCAGCGCAGTCCAAAAAGTACCCGAGTGCATTGCGATTCACAGTAAATATACAGCAAAATAAACAGCAATGACTAACAGCGTAGTTCCATGTTATCACATGTTGAACTACATGATTTCACATGTGGAAAATCACACGATTTAACACGATGTGTGAGAACGTGTTTTTGGAACACTTCACATGTGAAAACGTGTTTTTGGAACACTTCACATGACATTTCACTTGTGAAATCATGTTTTTGGAACACTTCACATGTGAAAACGTGTTTTTGGAACACTTCCCAGGATATTTCACATTTGAAAATGTATTTTTGGAACCCGTCACATGACATTTCACATGACATTTCATGTGAATTCATGTGAAAATGTGTTTTTAGAACACTTCACCTGACAAAATGTGTTTTTGGAACACAATATGTGTTTTTTGAATTTCACGTGGAACTGTGTGTGTTATTGCTGTTCAGCTAAAGAATGACCCAACCTGGGATTTGAACTCACCACCTCACAATCTTATAGGTCCACTGACCTTTTCTGCTGCACGACAAAGTCTATAGCATTCTCATTTACATTCATTACCAATACTCTTTTGCAATTAGCAAAAGAGTGCCATCCGCACCACTATTTTAGTTATCATCTATTCTGACTATTCTGTCATCTTTGATTTAATTGACATATTTCAGCATTTTGAGGATTTTCTGTATAGTTGTCTAATCTTGGTGTGGCATACTATTTTCGTTTTAATGTTACTCCTGAAACACTATGATAAATATAATAATTTTTCTTGAGTGTATTTTTAACAAAGCTGAGGATTACAAAGTGTACAAATACCGATGAAGTCAGTTGTTGACATAGACATGGTGATGTAGGCAGAAGATTGGAATGCAGTGAACTAAGAGGTTGTGAGTTCAAATCCCAGACAAGGACATGTTGAATAATAATTACTGGATAAATAAACACACAATGTAGTTGAATATGTAAGTCAAAAGCACTATGTGTGTTTTGTGAAGAATCATTTTTGTTTGCAGGTCATCACCTAGGAAGTCTAATGTGAAAACGTTAATACACATATGAAAGGTTATGCGATCACGTGAAACTTCATGTGAAATATCACATGTGAAGTGTTCAAAAAACACATGGTTTCACATGATTTCACATGTGCAATTATGTATTTGAATGCTATGAATGGTTCCTCATATTTTCCCATCACCTCTTAACAACTGAACCATGTTTCTGTGAGGGGATATTTTCCATGGCTACAGTATGGGTAAGTTTGTAGGAGGCCCTGAGAGAGGATGAGGGTCCACTTAACATTGGGTCCAGTTAACAGAGCATATCTCCTGTGCTATATAGCATCCTCTCATACTCTTTTAGCCTGAGACGTTTCAGTGGTTTCTGCTGAGTCTGTGGGCTGGGCAGGTGAGGTCCTCTCACATCTCCAGGGAATACTAGTCTCCACAGGAGACAGGGGGCTTTTCCACAATTTAAGGGGCTTACATTAAATCTCAGTAAGATACACTGAGCCTGGTAGGGAAACACAGGGAGGCCGTGACTCTTAACTGGACTCTTACTGGGGCGGATTAACAGGACTCCGGAGCAGCTGAGCCTACTGAGATGCTTTGTCACTCTCACAGACCCACAGGCAGGTAAAGAAACACAGAAAAATGAAACATTTACTCCACTAGCAATAAGTGAACTAGTCCTCAGGTCTTTTGGTGGATGGATGTATATGACTTGGAGCGCTGTGTCTAATTAGCTGACTGGATGTGTGCCAGCTCAGTAAACCAGGAGGGTGAGCCGCTCTGAGGCCCACATGAGAGAGACGTCTCCTTGTGGGAGTGTGGTTTTACCCAGTACCTCTCTTACCTGAGCTTTACTGCCACACTGTATGTTCTTTACAAACAAACACTACTATTGCATAACCATCTGTAGGGCTCACTACATATTAGGGGCATCTATGTATGAGGGGAGACTAAGGCATCAAAAAGGAATGGTGGTAGGCTGGATGATTGGCCTATGGCTGGTATGACCGGTAGCATGAGCATCCGGTCTGACATATGAGCACTCTGAGATTTGAACATTCAATTTCTGCTCATCATGTGTGCATGATTGCAACTGACTGAGTATGTTACTGAAGAAGACTTACCTCAAGTACTGATTCACGTTCTCAGCCGCTTGCTTAAAGAGCCCTTCAAACTGATCTCTGGCCAAAATGCAAAGACACGACAGGGACCTGATGCTAGATCTGCTTTACCATGTTTTTCAGTTGAACTCAAGTCTGATGCACCCTTTTCCTTTTGGCCTGGTCTCAATCACCCTCAAAAGCCTTTTTGAGAGCTAAGAGTGTAAAAAGATTTGCATTTTAGATGAGTTGTGTGTGTGGGATTAAGAGATAAATGGAGTCCTGTACTGTGTGGATGGGGTAAAGTTGAGTCAATGTTGGGATAAAACGTTTCTGTTATGTTGACAGAAGGTTAGCATTGTAATCCCTGCTCTGGATAGCTCGCCAGCCTCGTGCCAGTCAGTCAGTCAGTCAGAGAGCAGCAGTGTTTAAAGTGGGTAAAATGTATCGTGGATGGCAGCACGTGGGGAAGAGGGATGCCATGAACCAAACTCCTTTAATATACTAGGATTACAGGATGATGCTACAGTAGATTGCTAGGATGATTTTAGGTTGCTGGGATGCTTATAGGATGATGCTAGGTTGCTAGGATGGTGATAGGATGATGCTAGGTTGCTAGGATGGTGATAGGGTGATGCTAGGTTGCTAGGATGGTGATAGAATGATGCTAGGATACTGGGATGCGATCCAAAACACATACAATCAGACTGTGGTTCCATGCCTCAAGCACAGTGGGACAGCATTATCGGAGAGCCGGTCTTGGCCGGTCCGTAGGACACTGGAATATGGCCCTTACTACCCAGGGTACGTCTCTCCAGCTTGGGCCTCTGGTGGGGCACACAGCGGCCATCCAGGTACACTCCTGTAGTCCACACAAACAGACAGCAATAGCACACAAATCTGAAAACAATAGGAACATCTTAAAGTGCCAGATCATATAGACATGTTGGGTTAATTTAAAAAAAAATCACTTTACATTTTTTGTTTAACCTTTATTTAATTAGGCAAGTCAGTTAAGAACAAATTCTTATTTACAATGACTACCTACCCGGCCAAACCCTAACCCGGATGACGCTGGGACAATTGTGCACAGCCCTATGGGACTCACAATCACAGCCGATTGTGATACAGCCTGGAATCGAAACCAGGGTTTGTAGTGACGTCTCTAGCACTGAGATGCAGTGCCTTAGACCGCTGCGCCTCTCGGGAGACCCATTCTTAACTGACTTGCCTAGTTAAATAAAGGTAACAAATTCTTATTTACAATGATGGCCTACCCCAGCCAAACCCTAACAATGCTGGGCCAATTGTGCACCGCCCTATGGGACTCCCAATCACAGCTGTTTGTGATACAGCCTGGAATCAAACCAGTGTCTGTAGTGACGCATCTAGCACAGACTGCTGTGCCACTCGGGAGCATGTATTATGTTGCTCCACAACCATACATATAGAGGACTAAATTGCTATGTCTCTCTGGTGTCTGGTACGTTCCAGTGGCCACGCCATGAACCCCATGCATCCCACAATCCCTCTGAGCCAGCAGCTATCTACAGGATCAGTTACATACTGACCTCAGAGTCACAGTCACACTTGGGAATGAGGATAGTCTAGCTAACACCACTAGACAAGCAGCTGGTAATGGACTGTCTGAGGCTGATAACTACACTGGTGCTGGTACTGGTGACATGTACTCCTAGGTGCTATAAAATGTCTCTATTGGTGTATATTACTGATGCCGTTGAGACTATTAGTTATTGGTGTGGTACTAGTGATGTTATTGGTGTCAATACAGCTAGAAGTGGGTGTTGGTCATGATATTGACAGTAGGGTGGGTGGGTGTTGCCAGTGTATGGATACTGCCACTAGTACTAATAGTAATATCAATAATATGATATTGACCCTGGGAGTGCTACAGGCACTGGTACTGACTGGCTTCCACTTTGTCCAGAGCTGCAGCCACTCCCTCCAGCCCCATGAAGCTGGTGTGTGCACAGACTTCCTTACTGTCTGGGTCCAGGCAGTTTTGTTGGGCAGTGATATTCATGCTGGGGTTCATGACCCTGATCGCCTAGGCTGCTACTTTTGACTTCTATCTTCTGTGGAAGGAGAGGTGGTCAGTGAGTGAAGGAGAAATCAGTCTCTTGATTAACTATGCTCTTCTCCCATACCGAGAATATGTGCAATACAGCAAACCCAGAGACACAAAAGGCAGAAAGCGAGAAAAATAGGGAAAATGGTGGGCGAGTGGGAAAGGGGACAAGGCAAGAAAACGAAAGTAGGGAAAACGGAGGGGATTGGAAAACCCAAATATTTACACAGTAGTAAGAGAAATCGAGATATACATTCATCATAGATGGATCTGATACAGCAGAGCCGTGTATATTGTTACTTCTGAAGGACATCTGGAAGTTGCTAAGAAAGCCAATGGCAGGCACTCGGCTACATTCAAATGCAGTGGAAAGGAAACCTAAATCAACATTACTGTGGTAAATGGTTACCCATTAGTTTTGGCTCACAGCCATTTAGCTACAGTGCCTTCGGAAAATATTCAGACCCCTTGACTTTTTCCACATTTTGTTAGGTTACAGCCTTATTCTAAAATGGACTAAATTGTTTTTCCCCCTCATCAATCTACACACAATACCCCATAATGACGAAGCAAACACTATTTGATGTTTTTTCTAATATATTAAAAATAAAAATTGAAATGTTACATTTACATAAGTATTCAGACCCTTTACTCTGTACTTTGTTGAAGCACCTTTGGCAGCGATATCAGCCTCGAGTCTTCTTGGTTATGATGCCTCAAGCTTGGCACACCTATATTTGGCGAGTTTCTCCCATTCTTCTCTGCAGATCCTCTCAAGCGCTGTCAGGTTGGATGAGGAGCGTTGCTGCACAGATATTTTCAGGTTTCTCCAGAGATGTTTGATCGGGTTCAAGTCCGAGCTCTGGCTGGGCCACACAAAGAAATTCAGAGACTTGCCCCGAAGACACTCCTGCGTTGTCTTGTCTGTGTGCTTAGGGTTGTTGTCCTGTTGGAAGGTGAACCTTCACCATAGTCTGAGGTCCTGAGAGCTCTGGAGCAGGTTTTCATCAAGGATCTCAATGTACTTTGCTCCGATCCTTTCCTCGATTCTGACTAGTCTTCCAGTCCCTGCCACTGAAAAAAAGCCAGGTTTCCTCCAGACGTGACATTCAGGCCAAAGAGTTCAGTCTTGGTTGCCAAGTAAAATAAAGGTTAAGTAAAAAAAAAGATCTTGTTTCTCATGGTCTGAGAGTCTTTAGGTGCCTCTTGGCAAACTCCATGCAGGCTGTCATGTGCCTTTTACTGAGGAGTAGCCTCAGTAAAAGGCCTGATTGGTGATTGGTGGAGTGCTGCAGAGATGGTTGTCCTTCTTGAAGGTTTTCCCCATCTCCACAAAGGAAGTGTAGAGCTCTGTCAGAGTGACCATCGGGTTCTTGGTCACCTCCCTGACCAAGGCCCTTCTCCCCCAATTGCTCAGTTTGGCCGGGCGGCCAACTCTAGGAAAAGTCTTGGTGCTTCCAAACTTCTTCCATTTAAGAATGATGGATAACACTGTGTTCTTGGAGACCTTCAATGCATCAGAAATGTTTTGGTACCCTTCCCCAGATCTGTGCCTCGACACAATCCTGTCTATGCGCTCTACAGACAATTATTTTGACCTCATGGCTTGGTTTTTGCTCTGTGATGCACTGTCAACTGTGGGACCTTATATGCCTTTCCAAATCATGTCCAATCAATTGAATTTACCACAGGTGGACTCCAATCAAGTTGTAGAAACATCTCAAGATTGATAAATGGAAACAGGATGCACCTGAGCTCAATAAGTGAGTCTCATAGCAAAGGGTCTGAATATTTATGTAAATAAGGCATTTCTGTTTAATAGATTTTATACATTTGCAAAATTTTCTAAAAACTTGTTTTCACTTTGTCATTATGGTGTATTGTGTGTAGATTGCTGAGGATTTTTTTAATCTATTTAATAAATGTTAGAACAAGGCTATAACGTAACAAAATGTGGAAAAAGTCAAGGTGTCTGAATACTTTCCGAAGGGACTATATGTAACAGTTTGGAGGGCACAATTTTTCCTACATACAATTCTGTCCTAACTATTGTATGTTAAGATTTAGAGAAGAGAGATTATGACCTTTTTCTACCATTTTGTGTGTGTGTGTGTGTGTGTGTGTGTGTGTGTGTGTGTGTGTGTGTGTGTGTGTGTGCGTGCGTGTGTGTTTCGCATTAATTTCAGCTGAGTGGACTGAAAGAAAATCAACATAATAGGATCATGTTTTACAACCTGCCCACTCAGCAATATATCTTCCTGTTTATGGATGATACTGAGAAACATAATATGAAAAGTAAATAGATATGAACATGTTGTTTTGTACATTGATCAATTCCTACGGGAATCTCATATCAACGTAACAATTGTTTGAAATTGGCAGTTGTTTCCTTGTGGACAGCTTCCTCACATGAAAAATATGATGTACTTACTATAGAATTCTGTAGTGAACTGTGGAATACTATACTACATACTGTAGTATCCCACTGGGCACAAACTGGGTAAATTAATGTTGCCAACGCATTGTGATGTGGAATCTACGTGGAACATACAATAAATTTGAAAAAAGTCCACAAGGTTATGTCATCATGGTAACCAATTTTAAACGTAGACAACCCTTGTATGCAATATGTTGAATTGGTACCTTTGAAACAACGTCAAATCTTCAAGGTAATGTCATCTATAAGAAAAGAAGAAACTGTGTTACACCAGTGAAAAATAGTATAGGTAATGAATCTACAGTGCCTTGCAAAAGTATTCATCCCCATTGGCATTTTTTCTATTTTGCTGCATTACAAACAGTAATTTAAATGGATTTTTATTTGGATTTCATGTAATGGACATACACAAAATAGTCAAAATTGGTGAAGTGAAATGAAAAAATTCAATTCAAAAACATAAAAAACTGAAAAGTGGTGCGTGCATACGTATTCACCCCTTTGCTATGAAGCCCCTAAATAAGATCTGGTGCAACCAATTACTTCCAGAAGTCACATAATTAGTTAAATAAAGTCCACCTGTGTGCAATCTAAGTGTCACATGATCTGTCACATGATCTCAGTATATATACACCTGTTCTGAAAGGCCCCAGAGTCTGCAACACCCCAGAGTCTGCAAGGGGCACCATGAAGACCAAGGAGCTCTCAAAACAGGTCAGGGACAAAGTTGTGGAGAAGTACAGATCAGGGTTGGGTTATAAAAAAATATCAGAAACTTTAAACATCCCATGGAGCACCATTAAATCCACTATTCAAAAATGGAAGGAATATGGCACCACAATAAATCTGCCAAGAGAGGGCCACCCACCAAAACTCATGGAACAGGCAAGGAGGTCATTAATCAGAGAGGCAACAAAGATACCAAAGATAATCCTGAAGGAGCTGCAAAGCTCCACAGCGGAGATTGGAGTATCTGTCCATAGTACCACTTTAAGCCGTACACTCCACAGACCTGGGCTATACGGAAGAGTGGCCAGAAAAAAGCCAATACTTAAAGAAAAAAATAAGCAAACATGTTTGGTGTTTGCCAAAAGGCATGTGGGAGACTCCCCAAACATAATGAAGAAGGTACTCTGGTCAGATGAGACTAAAATGTTGTTTTTTAGCCATCAAAGAAAACGCTATGTCTGGCGCAAATCCAACACCTCTCATCACCCCGAGAACACCATGTTTTTCATTGGCAGGGACTGGGATACTGGTCAGAATTGAAGGAATGATGGATGGCGCTAAATACAGGGAAATTCTTGAGGGAAACCTGTTTCAGTCTTCCAGAGATTTGAGACTGGGACTGAAGCTCACTTTCCAGCAGGACAATGACCCTAAGCATACTGCTAAAGCAACACGCGAGTGGTTTAAGGGGAAACATTTAAATGTCTTGGATTGGCCTAGTCAAAGCCCAGACCTCAATCCAATTGAAAATTTGGGGTATGACTTAAAGATTGCTGTACACCAGTGGAACCCATCCAACTTGAAGGAGCTGGAGCAGTTTTGCCTTGAAGAATGGGTAAAAATCCCAGTGGCTAGATGTGCCAAGCTTATAGAGACATTCCCCCAGAGACATGCAGCTGTAAATGCTGCAAAAGGTGGCACTACAAAGTATTGACTTTGGGGGGTGAATAGTTATGCACGCTCAAGTTTTGTTTTTTTGGTCTTATTTCTTGTTTGTTTCACGAAGAAAAACATGTGCATCTTCCAAGTGTTGTGTAGGCATGCTGTGTAAATCAAATGATACAAACCCTCCAAAAATCCATTTTAATTCCAGGTTGTAAGGCAAAAAAAAATAAAAAATGCCAAGGGGGGTGAATACTTTTGCCAGCCACTGTATATGTGAATGCTGAAGACTTTGTGGCACAGCAGAAAGATCAGTGTCCATCAAATCCAGAGGTTGTGAGTTCAAATTTCAGGTTCAGCCATACTTAAGCTGAACACAGATAACTCATGCAATTGCATATTTTTTTTTACATGTAAAGTTATCCAAAAACATGGTTTTCACACATCAAATGTCACGTGAAGTGTTCCAAAAACACATTTCCATGTGAAATGTCTTTTTTTTTTTCTCATTGCAGAGATTATATTATTTTATGGACAGTATGCTGCTGTCTTGGGACTCAAACTCACAACCTCTTGCTTGCTAACTACCAGAAGTTCCTGCTGAGCCAACAGGTCTATGGATATAATTGAGATTGGCTATCATTTTCTTTAGCCAAGAATACATTTCTGCACTTGGCCTAAAGTTGCATTAAAAAATAAAGTAAATATATACAACTTGAAGGTCTTATTTCCATAAAATGACTGTGTGCTGCTGTATTCTGATTTCAATTACTTTAAATCTTGTATAATTTTGTACCGTGAATAAAATTGCAAATCAGTCTTAAGTGGTATTTGAAGCAAAACCCCTTGCTCATTACCAACCTGTAAAATCCTGCTGCAGTGAAGCTACACCACCAGATCTGTGAGCATAAACTAAATATGGCCACAGACTTATTGGCACGAATGCATTTCAGCACTTTGCAGAAACACTGCCCAGAATCAAGTAAAAAAAAATGTACAATTATCACCACCACTGTATAACATAAACTAGCAGTGCTCAAGGACACATGCCGTAGAGCAAACAAGAATTCTTTGCAGATTTGAACTTGGTTGGGAGTGCATGGATATTTCTGCAGTGCCACCAGCTTCATACTTATTGTTTGGAACATATAAACTCAGCAAAAAAAAATTAAACGTCCTTTTTTCAGGACCATGTCTTTCAAAGATAATTCGTAAAAATCCCAAAAACTTCACAAATCTTCATTGTTAAAGGGTTTAAACACTGTTTCCCATGCTTGTTCAATGAACAATGAACAATTAATGAACATTCACCTGTGGAATGGTCTTTAAGACACTAACAGCTTACAGAGGGTAGGCAATGAAGGTTACAGTTATGAAAACTTAGGACACTAAAGAGACCTTTCTACGGACTCTGAAAAACACCAAAAGAAAGATGCCCAGGGTCTCTGCTCAACTGTGTGAACGTGCCTTAGGCATGCCGCAAGGAGGCATGAGGACTGCAGATGTGGCCAGGGCAATAAATTGCAATGTCCATACTGTGAGACACCTAAGACAGCGCTACAGGGAGACAAGACGGACAGCTGATTGTCCTCGCAGTGGCAGATCATGTGTAACAACACCTGCACAGGATCGGTATATCCGAACATCACACCTGCGGGACAGGTACAGGATGGCAACAACTTCCCGAGTTACACCAGGAATGCACAATCCCTCCATCAATGCTCAGACTGTCCACAATAGGCTGAGATAGGCTGGACTGAGGGCTTGTAGGCCTGTTGTAAGGCAGGTGCTCACCAGACATCACCGGCAACAGCGTTGCCTATGGGCACAAACCCACCGTTGCTGGACCAGACAGGACTGGCAAAAAGTGCTCTTCACTGACGAGTTGCGGTTTTGTCTCACCAGGGGTGATGGTCAGATTCGCGTTTATCGTCGAAGGAATGAGTGTTACACCGAGGCCTGTACTCTGGAGCGGGATCGATTTAAAGGTGGAGGGTCCATTATGGTCTTGGGCGGTGTGTCACAGCATCATTGGACTGAGCTTGTTGTCATTGCAGGCAATCTCAATGCTGTGTGTTACAGGGAAGACATCCTCCTCCCTCATGTGGTACCCTTCCCGCAGGCTCATCTTGACACGACCCTCCAGCATGACAATGCCACCAGCCATACTGCTCGTTCTGTGCATGATTTCCTTCAAGACAGAAATGTCAGTGTTCTGCCATGGCCAACGAAGAGCCCGGATCTCAATCCCATTGAGCACTTCTGGGACCTGTTGGATCGGAGGGTGAGGCCTAGGGCCATTCCCACCATAAATGTCCGGGAACTTGCAGGTGCCTTGGTGGAAGAGTGGGGTAACATCTCACAGCAAGAACTGGCAAATCTGGTGCAGTCCATGAGGAGAAGATGCACTGCAGTACTTAATACAGCTGGTGGCCACACCAGATACTGACTGTTACTTTTGATTTTGACCCCCCCTTTGCTCAGCGACACATTATTCCATTTCTGTTAGTCACATGTCTGTGGAACTTGTTGAGTTTATTAACATACTTTCAAAAAATAAGGGTAGGGCCAGTGTTGTTCCCTGTGGTACAACAAGGTCAAAGGAGCATTTCACAGCTAAACACATAAACTCACATGGTATAGTTTGATGCCTTGTATTTATGGGAGATTTTTATACCCAATATTGTGATTATAAGGTATGATCTTTGCTACACTTTAAAATATAGGTGGGGCAATGGACTGGTTTGGGCTCATTAGCATATGCTTGGTGTGGTTAAATATGTTTACTTGTGCCAACCGTCAGTGGACGTGAGAGAAGTATTTGATGGTTATGACGATCCAAGTTGAGCAAGACTTTCGACAGTGTTCTGAAATGTTTGCAAGAGAATGTGTTAGTAATGAGCTGTACTGTAAAGATGTTTTTGTGCATTTTCCAGTAGCTTACACAATGTAGCAGATGACTGCAAGAGTGGCTTATTTGAAGCCTGGCTTTCAGCTATCTCTTCTTGGTCTCTGATGACAGGGAATGTCATCCAAGTTAATGTATTCAGTTTTATTCTGCTCATAAACTTCATGCTTGTATACTATCTACCATACACTATTTCATTGAGTCAATTTCACACCAATTTCCACACTGACCATGTTCTAAGATATCTTTCATCAACATAACAATAAAACCACTTAAACTGGTACAACATTTCTACTGACGGTTGGCACAAATACAATATATTGTAGCTCATGCCCCCAAATCTGCTAATGAGCCCCGACCAGCTTTTCAAAGTGCAGTAATGATTGTACCTAATCCTGCATTCGTAACCAGGTGGGAAGTGATTATTTACCACATATGATTGGGCAAAATCCACTTGAACAGCCCTCCAACTGGTAATTACTAGTGGGAAACGTGTTTATCATCCCTGAGATCCGACTTCTCCCACATACCTCTGACATCACCTACTAAGGAAATGACCTTGATAACAGCATTTTCAGCAGTTAAATGTAACAATAAAACATTATTTATATAAAGCAGTCTGGCCATATGGTTAATTCATATCTATTCATTTATCGTGTTCTCACGTGCTGTTATGTTGTCACACCCAAAACATAATGGTTCTAAACAGTACCAGATAGGGGTAATTTGGCTTGTAACAAAGAAGGTTCAATAAAGAACCATGCTCATTAGATTCTAAATGGAACCTGTATGGTAATAAAAATCACCCTTTCCTAAGGTTCTATAAATAGCTATTAAAAAAAGTTCTACACCAAAAATGGGTTCCCCTATGGGTATGACCTTTTTTGAAGCTACATAGAACCCTTTTATATGGTTCTTTATAGAACATTTATAAGGAATGGTTCTATAAAATAACCTTTTTCAATCTGAAAAGTTTTTTATAGATCCTTTTGAAAAACCATAAAAGTTATGGTCAGCCATATTATATTGTTAAAATTCCATGGGCGGTTGTTGAGTCAAGTGAGCTACCTCTGAAAGAGCTAGAGTCCCTGAGGAGAGAATTGAGAAACACTGGCTGATTCAGTCAACCGTTCTCAAATTAACACAAGGCCATATGTAAGTCTTTCACAAAACACTGTCACTGGCCATCACTGGCCATAGTCATATACAAGTTTTACAAAACATTAAGAACACCTTCCTAATACTGAGTTGCACCCCCCCACTTTTGCCCTCGAACGGCCTCAATTCGTCGTGGCATGGATTCTACAAAGTTTCGAAAGCGTTCCACAGGGATGTTGGCCCATTTTGACTCCAATGCTTCCCAGAGTTGTGTCAAGTTGGCTGGATGTCCATTGGGTGGTGGACCATTCTTGATACACACAGGAAACTGTTGAGTGTGAAAAACTCAGCATGGTTGCAGTAATTGACATAAACCGGTGCACCTGGCACCTACTACCATACCCCGTTCAAAGGCACTTACATCTTTTGTCTTGCTCATTCACCCTCTAAAAAGCACACATGATCATACACAATCCATGTCTCAGTACATCTACACTGACTGAAGTGGATTTAACACCAATAAAGGATCATAGCTTTCACCTGGATTCATCTGGCCAGTCTATGTCATGGAAAGAGCAGGTGTTCTTAATGTTTTGTATGCTTAGTGTAGCCTAGTGGTTAGAGTGTTTGGCCAGTAACCGAAAGATTGCTGGATCAAATCCCCAAGCTGACAAGGTAAGAATCTGTCATTCTACCCCTGAGTAAGGCAGTTAACCCCTGGATGTTAACTAAGGCAGCCCTCTGCACCTCTCTGATTCAGAGGGGTTGTGTTAAATGTAATGTATTAACACATTAGATAAACTGTAATGGCACTCTCGCTCATAAAAGGAGTTGTGGGAAAACCATGCCCAACAATATTCTAATAAGCCACCTTCCCTACATTATATGTATCACTAAACAAGCAAAGAACCCTTTTTTTGAGTCTTTATGGCTCTAGATAAAACCATCACCCTTCCCAACAAACCCTTAAGGAATCCTACCTTTTTTGTGTGTACGAGCACACGCACAGCGAGCAATACACTAACAACGGAAGCCTGGTGACGCAGGGCTTGGTAGTGCTGACTGGTTACTGCATGCGCAGGACCAATTTCTAACGGGAAATTCCACTTGAATCACGGTTATGTGTCATTTTCAAACAGCAGCCGTTACCAGAAGGAAACAGTGATGCTGCAGCCTTTTTAGCCATGCAGAGGTCACCCCCTGCTGGTGAGAGATTAGATGTGCACTCACAGGGAAATACTTCTGTTTACCAAGCCTCTACTGGAAGACTGATCCAAACACAGCAGTCATACCGAAAGCCTCTCTGCAACAGAGAAGTGGTTAGAGAACCCAGGCAGGGAATAAATATCCAGCAATGGATAAACATGTATGAGCAGTTTCTTTAGAGATTATATCATACTTGCTCTATTAACAGGGGCTTCCACAGATTCTAAAGGATTTCTTAGCTTTCTGTTACAACACTTGGTGAAACAGGCAAATGCGATGTCAGAAAAATATTTGTGGAAGTAATTCCAATTTTTATTGAGCAAAACATTTATTTATTTTATTTTATCTTTCTTTACCCATGTAGGCTAGTTGAGAACAAGTTCTCATTTACAACTGCGACCTGGCCAAGATAAAGCAAAGCTGTCACGTCCTGAGCTTAGTTCCTTTTTTATGTCTCTATTTTAGTTTGGTCAAGGCGTGTGTTGGGGTGGGCATTCTATTTTTTATTTTTTTATTTGAACCTTTATTTAACTTGGCAAGTCAGTTAAGAACAAATTCTTATGTACAATGACGGCCTAGGAAGAGAGGGTTAACTGCCTGTTCAGAGGCAGAACGACAGATTTGTATCTTGTCAGCTCGGGGGTTTAAACTTGCAACCTTTCGAATACTAGTCCAACGCTCTAACCACTAGGCTATGTTTTTGTTCTATGTTTTGTATTTCTGGTTTTGGCCTGGTATTGTTCCCAATCAGAGGCAGCTGTCAATCGTTGTCTCTGATTGAGAACCATACTTAGGCAGCCTGTTTTCCCACTATGGGTTGTGGGTAGTTGTTTTCTGTTTTGTGTTGTCCTTACAGGACTGTTTTGTTTTCGTTTCACTCTCTTTGTTATTTTTAGTATTTCTGTTCCAATAAATAACATGAACACTTGCCACGCTGAGCATTGGTCCGATCCTTCATACTCCTCGTCAGAAAAGGAAGAAAACCGTTACAAAAGCAGTGCGACACAAACAACAACACAGAGTTACACATGGAATAAACAAATATACAGTAAATAACAAAATAAAGAAAAAAAAGACTATAAACAGTTGTGGCCAAAGGTTTTGAGAATGACACAAATATACATTTTCAAAAAGTCTGCTACCTCGGTTTGTATGATGGCAATTTGCATATACTCCAGAATGTTATGAAGAGTGATCAGATGAATTGCAATGAATTGCAAAGTCCCTATTTGCCATGCAAATAAACTGAATCCCAAAAAAGCATTTCCACTGCATTTCAGCCCTGCCACAAAAGGACCAGCTGACATCATGTCAGTGATTCTCTCGTTAACACAGGTGTGAGTGTTGATGAGGACAAGGCTGGAGATCACTCTGTCATGCTGATTGAGTTCAAATAACAGACTGGAAGCTTCAAAAGGAGGGTGGTGCTTGGAATCATTGTTCTTCCTCTCTCAATCATGGTTACCTGCAAGGAAACACATGCCGTCATCATTGCTTTGCACAAAAAGGGTTTCACAGGCAAGGATATTGCTGCCAGTAAGACTGCACCTAAATCAACCATTTATCGGATCATCAAGAACTTCAAGGAGAGCAGTTCAATTGTTGTGAAGAAGGCTTCAGGGTGCCCAAGAAAGTACTGCAAGCGCCAGGAACGTCTCCTAAAGTTGATTCAGCTGCGGGATCGGGGCACCACCAGTACAGAACTTGCTCAGGAATGGCAGCAGGCAGGTGTGAGTGCATCTGCATGCACAGTGAGGCGAAGACTTTTGGAGGATGGCCTGGTGTCAAGATGGGCAGCAAAGAAGCCACTTCTCTCCAGGAAAAACATTAGGGACTGATATTCTGCATTAGGTACAGGGACTGCTGAGGACTAGGGTAAAGTAATTTTTCTCTGATGAATCCCCTTTCCGATTGTTTAGGGCATCCGGAAAAAAGATTTTCCAGAGAAGACAAGGTGAGCGCTACCATCAGTCCTGTGTCATGCCAACAATAAAGCATCCTGAGACCATTCATGTGTGGGGTTGCTTCTCAGCCAAGGGAGGGGGCTCACTCACAATTTTGCCTAAGAACACAGCCATGAATAAAGAATGGTACCAACACATCCTCCGAGATCAACTTCTCCCAACTATCCAGAAACAGTTTGGTGATGAACAATGCCTTTTCCAGCATGATGGAGTACCTTGCCATGAGGCAAAAGTGATAACTAAGTGGCTCGGGGAACAAAACATCAATATTTTGGGTCCATGCCCAGGAAACACCCCTGACCTTAATCCCATTGAGAAGTTGTGGTCAATCTTCAAGACGCGAGTGGACAAACATAAACCCACAAATTCTGACAAACTCCAAGCATTGATTATGCAAGAATGGGCTGCCATCAGTCAGGATGTGGCCCAGAAGATAATTGACAGCATGCCAGGGCGGATTGCAGAGGTCTTGAAAAAGAAGGGTCAACACAGCAAATATTGACTCTGTGCATCAACTTCATGTAATTGTCAATAAAAACCTTTGACACTTATGAAATGCTTGTAATTATACTTCAGTATTCCATAGTAACATCTGACAAAAATATCTAAAGACACTGAAGCAGCAAACTTTGTGAAAATTAATATTTGTGTCATTCTCAAAACTTTTGGACACGACTGTACAGTGTGTGCAAATGAGGTAAGATAAGGCAGGTAGGCCATAAATAGGCCATAGTGTCGAAATAATGACAATTTAGCTATTAAACACTGGAGTGATAGATGTGCAGAATATGAATGTGCATGTAGAGGTACTGGGGTGCAAAGGAGCAAAAAAAAATTACAGTATGGGGATGAGGTAGTTGGATGGGCTTTACAGACCCATCCATCCAGATGGGTTATGTACAGGTACAGTGACCTGTGAGCTGCTCTGACAGCTGGTGCTTAAAGTTAGTGAGGGAGATATGGGTCTCGAGCTTCAGTGATTTTTGCAATTCGTTCCAGTCATTGGCAGCAGAGAACTAGAAGGAAAGGTGTTCAAAGGAGGAATTGGTTTTGGGAGTGACCAGTGAAATATACCTGCTAGAGCGGGTGCTACGGGTAGGTGCTGCTATAGTGACCAGTGAGCTGCGATAAGGTGGGGCTTTACCTATCAAAGACTTATAGATGACCTGGAGCCAGTGGGTTTGGCGACAAATATGATGCGAGGACCAGCCAACAAGAGCACACAGGTCGCAGTGGTGGGTAGTATATGGGGCTTTGGTGACAAAACTGATGGTACTGTGATAGACTGCATCCAATTTGCTGAGTAGAGTGTTGGAAGCTATTTTGTAAATGACATCGCCGAAGTCAAGGATCGGCAGGATAGTCAGTTTTACGAGGGTATGTTTGGTAGCATGAGTGAAGGATGCTTTGTTGCGAAATAGGACGCCGATTCTAGATTTAATTTTGGATTGGACTTGCTTAATGTGAGTCTGGAGGGAGAGTTCACAGTCTAACCAGATACCTAGGTATTTGTAGTTGTCCATATAATCTAAGTCAGAACCGTCCAGAGTAGTGGTACTGGACGGGCGGGCAGTTGCGGGCAGCGATCGGTTGAAGAGCATGCATTTAGTTTTACTTGCATTTAAGAGCAGTTGGAGGCCACGGGAAGGAGAGTTGTTTGGCATTGAAGCTTAACACAGTGTCCAAAGAAGGGCCACAAGTATACAGAATGGTGTCATCTGCGTAGAGGTGGATCAGAGAATCACCAGCAGCAAGAGCGACATCATTGATGTATACAGAGAAGAGAGTCGGCCCGAAAATTTTATCCTGTGGCACCCCCATAGAGACTGCCAGAGGTCTGGACAACAGGCCCTCCAATTTGACACAATTTGAATAATTTTGCATGCCCAATTTTTCAGTTTTTGATTTGTTAAAAAAGTTTGAAATATCCAATAAATGTCGTTCCACTTCATGATTGTGTCCCACTTGTTGTTGATTCTTCACAAAAAAATACAGTTTTATATCTTTATGTTTGAAGCCTGAAATGTGGCAAAAGGTCGCAAAGTTCAAGGGGGCCGAATACTTTCGCAAGGCACTGTAGCTGGGGGCAGAATGTGGTCTATAGCAAGCGGCAACAGTGAGAGACTTGTTTCTGGAAAGGTGGATTTTTTAAAGTTGAAGCTCAAATTGTTTTGGCACAGACCTGGATAGTAAGACAGAACTTTGCAGGTTATCTCTGCAGTAGATTGCAACTCTGCCCCCTTTGGCAGTTCTATCTTGTCGGCAAATGTTATTGTTAGGGATGGAAATTTCAGGGTTTTTGGTGGCCTTCCTAAGCCAGGATTCAGACACAGCTAGGACGTCCGGGTTGGCAGAGTATGCTAAAGCAGTGAATAAAACAAACATAGGATGGAGGCTTCTGATGTTAACATGCATGAAACCAAGGCTTTACGGTTACAGAAGTCAACAAATAAGAGGACCTGGGGAATGGGAGTGGAGCTTGGCACTGCAGGGCCTGGATTAACCTCTACATCACCAGAGGAGCAGAGGAGGAGTAGGATAAGGGTACGGCTAAGGGCCATAAGAACTGGTCGTCTAGTATGTTCGGGACAGAGTGTAAAAGGAGCACGTTTCTGGGCTTGGTAGAATAGATTTAATGCATAATGTATCAATGTATGATACATATCAATGTATGAATGTTCAATAAGAGAAAAATACATGTTTTTTGTAATATATGTCACTTACCTGGGACCTTGCGTTAGGCAGTCATCCCTTGCTCTTCACAAAGCAATGCAGGGCTTGGAAGGCCAGGTGCAGGGTCTGGCGCTTCGTTATCTTCCCATAATCAGGCATTACTAGTATCAAATAAGGCCTTGTCAATGGGTTTCTGTAACAAGTAGGGAGAGTTATAACAGAAAGGCATAGTGAACAGACCACTGTCTTAAACATTGTATAGTTTGTGATACTTTCAGTAAAACTGTGAGTATTATTCTTATGATATGGATTAATGCCGAACCCAGTATAATTAATATGAAAAACAAGAAGCAATAATGCTTACAGATCTTTGTATCCTTGACTTTTTGACCTCAGTTGCCACACTGCCTTTCTTATACTCAGGAAAGCAAACACTGAAGGAATCAGAGCCTGGAAAATGAAAGGGGATGTCATCTTTTACACACACATCATAATCTGTGAAATGTGAATTATCTTGTTAATTTACAATTATCTGGTTATTTTTTATTTAACTTTATTTTGACAGGGAAGTCACACTGATACCAAGGTCTCTTGTACAGGTGAGCCCTGTCGATATACAATTATACATATCTATACAATAAAAGCCCTCGATATACAGATCGTACATGGTCTGTGGGGAAAATTAGTTTGACACCCCTGGCTACACATTATTATGACATTGTTATGTGAATTCTTCCATGCAGCCGAATTTGGTCCTCGGGACCTCAAGGGGTGCACATTTTGTTTTTCGTCCTTCCACTCCACAGCTAATTAAAATAATCAACTAATCTTCAAGCTTTGATCATTTTAATCAGCTGTGCTGTGTTAGGGCAAAAACCAAAACGTGCAGTCCTTGGGGTCCCGAGTTTGGGGAAACGCTGCCTTAGCTAATGTAAAACATATATTTTTTTAACAAACCTGGTCTTGGCATTACTTTTTTCATTCTCCATTCAGGAAAAAAAGTGTATCTTATAAATGTACGTGTCCAGTTGCAGGTGGTTCTACAACAGAGAGAAGTCAGAAATGTATTGTGTGAGAAATCCCTTGTGTGTGTGTGTCAATCTTTGTTTTGGTTGCACTGTGTGACGCATTGTCATCTACTTCTAAACATGGCCGTATCACATTAAAATGACAAACTTTTAAACTGCAACATTTTCTATTAGCCTCATGGCAAAATGTGTAGAATAGCAAGAGATTAGCTATTACTGCTAAATGTTCTCTCTGCACCATTGCGAAATAGTTGAATTGCAGGAAATTAGCTTGAAAACATAACTAAAACTTCTGGGCGTTATCCAAATTCCCCCATGATTGTCATGTACTGTCATGTTGTGTCTTGTCTCTGTCCTTTCCCTTCACCCTGTCTCCCTCTGCTGGTCGTTGTTAGGTTACCTTTTCTCCCCCTCTTTCCCCCAGCTGTGCCTTGTCTCCTCCTAACCACCTCGTCACCCCTTTTCCCACCTGTTTTTCCCTCTGATTAGTCCCCTATATCTCTCTCTGTTTTTGTTCCTGCCCTTGTCGGATTCTTGTTTGTTGTGTTTCATGCCTGAACCAGACTGTCGTCATGTTTGCTGTAACCTTGTCTTGTCCTGTCGGAATCTGCCGGTCCGTCTGAGCCTACCTATGTTTGGTAATTAAAGAAGCTCTGTTTAAGTTAATTCGCTTTTGGGTCCTCATTCACGCACCGTAACAGAAGAATCCGACCAAGAATGGACCCAGCGACTTCGGATCCTCTCCACTCAGCCGTCGGGATCCAGGGAGCGATGCTAGGCAGACACGAGCAGGAAGTGTCTGCTGCTCGACATGCCGTTGAGACCCTGGCCACCCAAGTCTCCAACCTCACAGAACAGGTTCACCATCTCCGCCTCGATCCACCGGCCACTTCCAGGGCTTTCGAATCTCCGGAGCCCAGAATCAATAACCCGCCGTGTTACTCTGGGGAGCCCACTGAATGCCGCTCGTTCCTCACCCAGTGTGATATTGTGTTTTCTCTCCAGCCCAACACTTACTCCAGGAGCACTGCTCGTGTCGCCTACGTCATATCTCTCCTTATTGGACGGGCTCGTGAGTGGGGCACAGCAATCTGGGAGGCAAGGGCTGAGTGTACTAACCAGTATCAGGACTTTAAGGAGGAGATGATACGGGTTTTTGATCGATCTGTTTTTGGGGAGGAGGCTTCCAGGGCCCTGTCTTCCCTATGTCAAGGCAATCGATCCATAACAGACTACTCTATTGAGTTTCGCACTCTTGCTGTCTCCAGTGGCTGGAACGAGCCGGCCTTGTTCGCTCGTCTTCTGGAGGGTCTCCGCGCAGAGGTAAAGGATGAGATTCTCTCCCGGGAGGTTCCTTCCAGCGTGGATTCCTTGATTGAACTCGCTATTCGCATTGAGCGACGGGTTGATCTTCGTCACCGAGCTCGTGGAAAGGAGCTCGCGCTCTCCGTCGCCCCCCTCTCCGCATCACTACCATCTTCCTCTGCCGGCTCGGGTGCTGAGCCCATGCAGCTGGGAGGTATCCGCATCTCGACTAAGGAGAGGGAACGGAGAATCACCAACCGCCTCTGTCTCTATTGCGGTTCCGCTGGTCATTTTGTCACTTCATGTCCAGTAAAAGGCCAGAGCTCGTCAGTAAGCGGAGGGCTACTGGTGAGCGCTACTACTCCTGTCTCTCCTTCAAGATCCTGCACTACCTTGTCGGTCCATCTACGCTGGACCGGTTCGTCAGCTTCCTGCAGTGCCTTAATAGACTCTGGGGCGGAGGGCTGTTTTATGGACGAGACCTGGGCTCGGGAACATGACATTCCTCTCAGACAGTTAAAGGAGCCCACGGCCTTGTTCGCCCTGGATGGTAGTCCTCTCCCCAGGATTCAGCGTGAGACGCTACCTTTAACCCTCACTGTTTCTGGTAATCATAGTGAAACCATTTCTTTTTTAATTTTTCGTTCACCTGTTACACCTGTTGTTTTGGGCCATCCCTGGCTAGTTTGTCATAATCCTTCCATTAATTGGTCTAGTAATTCTATCCTCTCCTGGAACGTCTCTTGTCATGTGAAATGTTTAATGTCTGCTATCCCTCCTGTTTCCTCTGTCTCTTCTTCACAGGAGGAGCCTGGTGATTTGACAGGGGTGCCGGAGGAATATCACGATCTGCGCACGGTGTTCAGTCGGTCCAGGGCCACCTCTCTTCCTCCACACCGGTCGTATGATTGTAGTATTGATCTCCTTCCGGGAACCACCCCCCCCCCCCCCCGGGGTAGACTATACTCTCTGTCGGCTCCCGAACGTAAGGCTCTCGAAGATTATTTGTCTGTAGCTCTTGACGCCGGTACCATAGTCCCCTCCTCCTCTCCCGCCGGAGCGGGGTTTTTTTTTGTCAAGAAGAAGGACGGGTCTCTGCGCCCCTGCATAGATTATCGAGGGCTGAATGACATAACAGTGAAGAATCGTTATCCGCTTCCTCTTATGTCTTCAGCCTTTGAGATCCTGCAGGGAGCCAGGTTTTTCACTAAGTTGGACCTTCGTAACGCTTACCATCTCGTGCGCATCAGGGAGGGGGACGAGTGGAAGACGGCGTTTAACACTCCGTTAGGGCACTTTGAATACCGGGTTCTTCCTTTCGGCCTCGCTAACACTCCAGCTGTCTTTCAGGCATTAGTCAATGATGTCCTGAGAGACATGCTGAACATCTTTGTTTTCGTTTACCTTGACGATATCCTGATTTTTTCACCGTCACTCCAGATTCATGTTCAGCACGTTCGACGTGTCCTCCAGCGCCTTTTAGAGAATTGTCTTTTTGTGAAGGCTGAGAAGTGCACTTTTCATGCCTCCTCCGTCACATTTCTCGGTTCTGTTATTTCCGCTGAAGGCATTAAGATGGATCCCGCTAAGGTCCAAGCTGTCATTGATTGGCCCGTCCCTAAGTCACGCGTCGAGCTGCAGCGCTTTCTCGGCTTCGCGAACTTCTATCGTCGTTTCATCCGTAATTTCGGTCAGGTGGCAGCTCCTCTCACAGCCCTTACTTCTGTCAAGACGTGCTTTAAGTGGTCCGTTTCCGCCCAGGGAGCTTTTGATCTCCTCAAGAATCGTTTTACATCCGCTCCTATCCTTGTTACACCTGACGTCTCTAGACAGTTCGTTGTCGAGGTTGACGCGTCAGAGGTGGGCGTGGGAGCCATTCTTTCTCAGCGCTCCCTCTCTGACGACAAGGTCCACCCATGCGCGTATTTTTCTCATCGCCTGTCGCCGTCGGAACGTAACTATGATGTGGGTAACCGCGAACTGCTCGCCATCCGGTTAGCCCTAGGCGAATGGCGACAGTGGTTGGAGGGGGCGACCGTTCCTTTTGTCGTTTGGACTGACCATAGGAACCTTGAGTACATCCGTTCTGCCAAACGACTTAATGCGCGTCAGGCGCGTTGGGCGCTGTTTTTCGCTCGTTTCGAGTTCGTGATTTCTTATCGTCCGGGCTCTAAGAACACCAAGCCTGATGCTTTGTCTCGTCTCTTCAGTTCTTCAGTAGCCTCCACTGACCCCGAGGGGATTCTCCCTGAGGGGCGTGTTGTCGGGTTGACTGTCTGGGGAATTGAGAGGCAGGTAAAACAAGCGCTCACTCACACTCCGTCGCCGCGCGCTTGTCCTAGGAACCTTCTTTTCGTTCCCGTTCCTACACGTCTGGCCGTTCTTCAGTGGGCTCACTCTGCCAAGTTAGCCGGCCACCCTGGCGTTCGGGGTACGCTTGCTTCCATTCGCCAGCGTTTTTGGTGGCCCACCCGGGAGCATGACACGCGTCGTTTCGTGGCTGCTTGTTCGGTCTGCGCGCAGACTAAGTCCGGTAACTCTCCTCCTGCCGGCCGTCTCAGGCCGCTTCCTATTCCCTCTCGACCGTGGTCTCACATCGCCTTAGATTTTGTCACCGGACTGCCTTCGTCAGCGGGGAAGACTGTTATTCTTACGGTTGTCGATAGGTTCTCTAAGGCGGCTCATTTCATTCCCCTTGCTAAGCTTCCTTCTGCTAAAGAGACGGCACAAATCATCATCGAGAATGTTTTCAGAATTCATGGCCTTCCGTCAGACGTCGTTTCGGACAGAGGTCCGCAATTCACGTCTCAATTTTGGAGGGAGTTTTGCCGTTTGATTGGGGCTTCCGTCAGTCTCTCTTCCGGCTTTCACCCCAGTCTAACGGTCAAGCAGAACGGGCCAATCAGACTATTGGTCGCATCTTACGCAGTCTTTCTTTTCGTAACCCTGCGTCTTGGTCAGAACAGCTCCCCTGGGCAGAATACGCCCACAACTCGCTTCCTTCGTCTGCGACCGGGCTATCTCCTTTTCAGAGTAGCCTCGGGTACCAGCCTCCGCTGTTCTCATCTCAGTTCGCCGAGTCCAGCGTCCCCTCCGCTCAGGCTTTTGTCCAACGTTGCGAGCGCACCTGGAAGAGGGTCAGGTCTGCACTTTGCCGTTATAGGACGCAGACTGTGAGGGCTGCTAATAAGCGTAGAACTAAGAGTCCTAGATATTGTCGCGGTCAGAGAGTTTGGCTCTCCACTCAGAACCTTCCCCTTAAGACGGCTTCTCGCAAGTTGACCCCGCGGTTCATTGGTCCGTTCCGTATTTCTCGGGTCATTAATCCTGTCGCAGTTCGACTTCTTCTTCCGCGATACCTTCGTCGCGTCCACCCGGTCTTCCATGTCTCCTGCATCAAGCCCGTCCTTCGCGCCCCCGCTCGTCTTCCCCCCCCCCCCCCCCATCCTTGTCGAGGGCGCACCCATCTACAGGGTCCGTAGAATTTTGGACATGCGTCCTCGGGGCCGTGGTCACCAGTACCTCGTAGATTGGGAGGGGTACGGTCCTGAGGAGAGGAGTTGGGTTCCCTCTCGGGACGTGCTGGACCGTGCGCTGATCGAGGATTTCCTCCGTTGCCGCCAGGTTTCCTCCTCGAGTGCGCCAGGAGGCGCTCGGTGAGTGGGGGGGTACTGTCATGTACTGTCATGTTGTGTCTTGTCTCTGTCCTTTCCCTTCACCCTGTCTCCCTCTGCTGGTCGTTGTTAGGTTACCTTTTCTCCCCCTCTTTCCCCCAGCTGTGCCTTGTCTCCTCCTAACCACCTCGTCACCCCTTTTCCCACCTGTTCCCTTTTTCCCTCTGATTAGTCCCCTATATCTCTCTCTGTTTTTGTTCCTGCCCTTGTCGGATTCTTGTTTGTTGTGTTTCATGCCTGAACCAGACTGTCGTCATGTTTGCTGTAACCTTGTCTTGTCCTGTCGGAATCTGCCGGTCCGTCTGAGCCTACCTATGTTTGGTAATTAAAGAAGCTCTGTTTAAGTTAATTCGCTTTTGGGTCCTCATTCACGCACCGTAACAATGATGAACACAGGAACCAAATAAGTATTTTGCTGATGGTGTCATCATCTGCAATCATAACGTTCAGTTACACTGCTGTGCGGATGACACACAGCTTTATTTACCAATCAGACCCAGTGACCAAGCTAGTGTAGCGACCGTTCAAATGTTGGATGTCTTTGAATCCAGCAGGTAATCATTCTTAAAGTCATTACTTAATGTGTCGAGTTTACAGTGCCTTGCAAAAGTATTCATCCCATTGGCATTTTTCCTATTTTGTTGCATTATAACTAGTAATTGAAATGGATTTTTATTTGGATTTGATGTAATGGACATACACAAAATAGTCCAAATTGGTGAAGTGAAATGAAAAAATAACTTGTTTAAAAAAAATAAAATAAAAAATAAAATCGGAAAAGTGGTGCGTGCATATATATTCACCCACTAATAAGATCTGTGGCAACCAATTACCTTCAGAAGTCACATAATTAGTTAAATAAAGTCCACCCGTATGCGATCTAAGTGTCACATGATCTGTCACATGATCTCAGTATATATACACCTGTTCTGAAAGGCCCCAGATTCTGCAACACCACAAAGCAAGGGGCACCATGAAGACCAAGGAGCTCTCAAAACAGGTCAGGGACAAAGTTGTGGAGAAGTACAGATCAGGGTTGGGTTATAAAAAAATATCAGAGACTTTAAACATCCCATGGAGCACCATTAAATCCACAATTAAAACATGAAAGGAATATGGCACCACAATAAACCTGCCAAGAGAGGGCTGCCCACCAAAACTCAAGGACCAGGCATTAATAAGAGAGGCAACAAAGATACCAAAGATAATCCTGAAGGAGCTGCAAAGCTCCACAGCTGAGATTGGAGTATCTGTCCATAGTATCACTTTAAGCCGTACACTCCGCAGACCTGGGATTTACGAAAGTGTGGCCAGAAAAAATACATTGCTTAAAACCTCTTTGGGATAGGGGGCAGCATTTTCACTTTTCTATAAATAGCATGCCCAATTTCAACTTCCTGCTACTCATGCCAAGAATATAAGATATGCATATTATTAGTAGATTTGGATAGAAAACACTCTGAAGTTTCTAAAACTGTTTGAATCATGTCTGTGAGTGTAACAGAACGTATCTAGCAGGCAAAACCCTGAGGACTAACTATTCAGACAAAAATGAGGTCACTGTCTATTCAATGAGTTTCCATTGGGGAACTGGATTTCTCAGGCACTTGTTTGCAGTTCCTACCGCTTCCACTGGAACTCACCAGTCTTTGGAAAATGGTTGAGGTTATTCCTTTGTGAAATGAAGAATTACGGCCATCTTGAAACAGCGGAACACTGTTGAGAGTTGGGCAAGGCTATTAAAGTAGCGTCAGTTTGTTGTTGTCCTGTATTGAAAACAGATAGACCCGTCTTCAATTTGATCGACTATTTACGTTTAAAAATACCTAAAGTTGTATTACAAAAGTAGTTTGAAATGTTTTGGCAAAGTTTACAGGTAACTTTTGAGATATTTTGTAGTGACGTTGCGCAAATTGGAAGCAGTTTTTTTCTGGATCAAACGCGCCAAATAAATGGACATTTTGGATATATATGGACGGAATTAATCGAACAAAAGAACCATTTGTGATGTTTATGGGACATATTGGAGTGCCAACAAAAGAAGCTCGTCAAAGGTAAGGCATGATTTATTTTGTATTTATAGGTTTTGTGTAGCGCCTGCAGGGTTGAAATATTATTTCTATCTTTGTTTACTGTTGTGCTATCATCAGATAATAGCTTCTTATGCTTTCGCCGAAAAGCCTTTTTGAAATCTGACATGTTGGCTGGATTCACAACGAGTGGAGCTTTAATTTGGTGTCTTACATGTGTGAATTAATGAAAGTTTGAATTTTATAGTATTTTATTTGAATCTGGCGCTCTGCATTTTCCCTGGCAATTGGCCAAGTGGGACATTTGCGTCCCTCTATCCCAGAGAGGTTGACGAAAAACATAAGCAAACACGTTTGGTGTTTGCCAAAAGACATGTGGGAGACTCCCCAAACATATGGAAGAAAGTACTCTGGTCAGATGAGACTAAAATTTTGTTTTTTAGCCATTAAGGAAGACGCTATGTTGGTGGAATCATCATGCTGTGGGGATGTTTTTCATCGGTAGGATACTGGTCCGAATTGAAGGAATGATGGATGGCACTAAATACAGGGAAATTCTTGAGGCAAACCTGTTTCAGTCTTCCAGAGATTTGAGACTGGGACGGAGGTTCACCTTCCAGCAGAACAATGACCCTAAGCATACTGCTAAAGCAACACTCAATGGGTTTAAGGGGAAACATTTAAATGTCTTGGAATGGCCTTGCAAAGCCCAGACCTCAATTAAATTGCGAATCTGTGGTATGACTTAAAGATTGCTGTACACCAGCAGAACCCATCCAACTTGAAGGAGCTGGAGCAGCTTTGCCTTGAAGAATGGGCAAAAATCCCAGTGGCTAGATGTGCCAAGCTTATAGATACAAACCACAGGAGACTTGCAGCTGTAATTGCTGCAAAAGGTGGCTCTACAAAGTATTAACTTTGGTGGGTGAATAGTTATGCACGCTCAAGTTTTCTGTTTTTAGTCATATGTCTTGTTTGTTTCACAAAGAAAAAACATTTGCATCTTCAAAGTGGTTGTCATGTTGTGTAAATCAAATGATACAAACCTCCCTAAAATCAAATTTATTTCAAGGTTGTAAGGCAAAAATATTTGAAAAATGCCAAGGGGGGTGAATACTTTCGCAAGTAAGAAACATTGGTGAAAAGTAATGCACACAGCAGTACAGAGCATACCATAATGTTCTGAATAATGGCCAAGTCTACCTCGCTCCCTATTCCACTGAACCGCTTAGGCGTAACAAAGACAAGTCCAACATTTATCGGAAACTGTTAAACTACCTGTTCACTACCCTCCTGCTCTCCGGGGATGTGCAACTCAATCCTGGGCCTAACATCACCGAGCCAGCGATATTCATCCGGAGTGAAAAGCAGTGGATGTCCTCGTCCACTGATCGTCGCCGCTGTGGAAGTGGGTGAGTGCTATGGTCCCATGGTTTCTCTCGGCTCACCCGGCTCCAGGATCGATTTTGACTCTTCAAACATACCCAAGTCGCTATATGCGATCCCTGACTTTGCTTCTGGTACGCAAGCTGTTTTAATTAGTTCTCCACATCCAGTGCAGGCGGGAGGGATTGTTAATTGCGCTACCGAACTGCCCCTAATCAAAACGAAACAAAATGGCCTAAACCCAGCCATCAGAAAACACAGAAAATGTAACTTTTTTTCAATGTGTCAATCACTCTCGAGTCATCTTGGACCCATGAGCTAAGCCCAAGGGACTACTAGGGGGGCACTTGAACTTTCGTAGTGTCATTCCAAAAAGTTATCAAATTCAACATCTACTCACAGACTCCAACCTTGACTTCCTCTGCCTCTCAGAGACATGGCTCCATAAAACCTCTCCATATGCTGCTTTGATTGTGCCTGGCTACAATGTTTTCAGGATAGACAGGATTGAAGGAAGAGGAGGGGGGTGTGATGATTTACATTAAAGAACATATCCGATGCAAACAAATTGAGTGGTCATGTGATAATGAACTAGAATGTATTGGCCTGAACTGTCTCCCCAAATGTATTTTACCCTTATTGGAATGTATAGGCCACCTTCCAATAAAAGTGTGTTTTTTTGATCAGTTTAATAACATGCTTAGGGATTTTGATTTTGGGAAAGAGGTAATCTTAATGGGAGATTTTAATATTAAATATGACCCTCACTGATCACTAATATCACTAATACCTTTGACCTTACACAGCTAATTAAAGGGCCAACCAGGGTGACGTGTTGCTCTAAAACAGATTGATTTGGGGTTCAAAAATTAACCAGAGAGAGTGGCTAAATCATTCAATATGGTTACTGGGCTATCTGATCATAATCTGACACATATAGCCAGAAAGCTGTCTAAGAGCAGGTTTAACCTCTCTACTGTTAGAAAGCCGGATCCACTAAGAATACCTAAGAGTGAATTAAACTTATTTTGAAAATGCAATGAAGGGAATTAACTGGAATGATATCTTGTCTTATACAGAAGTGGAAGCTGATAGTCAGGTTTTTCTATCCACAATCCAGACTACAATAAATGGTTTCCGTAAGAAAATCAAATGCCAAACCTGGCCAAAAGAGCACTCTTCCTTGGTTAAATGGAGAAATCTGGAAATTGATGAAAGAACGAGATCATGCTCTAAAAAATAGCCCTAAGATCCAAATTAGAGCATGGCAGACGTAGATTTACCATGTTGAGAAATAAGGTGATGAAAGAAATCAGACAGGCCAAGGCAAACTTTTTTATTAACATAATTGGTGAAGCAGAGGGAAATTCTAAATTGATCTGGGAGAATCTAAAGAAGTTAACAGGGAAAGGCCATAGTAACACTGCAAAAAGATTAGAAATCATGGTGAATAACAATCTAACACAGGATGCAGTCGAAATAGCAATAGCCTTCAATTCCTACTTTATTGACTCTGTCAGGGTACTGACACAGAACCCATCCATTGGTTTCTTGGGCTCAGTGCTAGTGAATGACACTCAACCTGTCTTCATCATAAGGGAGGTTTCTGAGTCAAAGGTGAACAAGGTGATTAGCTCACTAAAAAACTATAAAGCCAAATATGTGTTTGGGCTGGACTCTAAACTACAAAGAGTCACTCATTGGCCCCATTACTAAGGTCACCAACACACCTATTGGTCTGGGGATGTTTCCAAGGGTATGGAAGCCGGCCATAATAACGGCCATCTTTAAATCGGGCGACCCTGCTGATGTGAGTAACTACAGGCCCATAAGTATACTACCTGTGGTATCAAAGGTTGTTGAAAAGTGTGTAGCAGAACAACTGATTGCCCACTTCAACAACAGCCCCTTCACATTACACTCCATGCAGTTTGGCTTCAGAGCGAAACACTCCACAGAAACGGCCAACTGCTTTCTTCTGGAAAATGTGAAGTCCAAGATGGACAAAGGGGGCGATGTTGGGGCTGTGTTTCTGGAGCTAAGGAAGGCTTTTGATACTGGTAACCATGAGATTCTCATCCCAAAATTGTCCAAGTTCAACTTTTACCCCGATGCCTTGAGATGGATGAAATCATACCTTGAAGGCAGAACTCAGTGTGTCAGAGTGAGCAATGAGCTGTCGCCCACTCTTAGCTATGATGTGGGCGTGCTCCAAGGGTCAATACTGGGGCCCCTCCTGTTTAGCCTGTACATTAATGATCTGCCTTCTGTCTGTACTGGGTCTGAAGTTCAAATGTATGCAGATGATACAGTGATATATGTGCATGCAAAGAGCAAACAACAAGCTGCACAAGAACTCACTACTGTAATGGTCCAGGTTACAAAGTGGCTCAGTGACTCGTGTTTGCATCTCAATGTGAAAAAACTGTTTGCATATTCTTCACAAAGAGGACAACAGATGCTACTGAGCCAGATGTCTATGTGTCAGGGGAGAAGCTGATGGGGAGTATCTGATTTTAAGTACCTTGGCATCCTACTTGATTCCAACCTCTCTTTTAAAAAGCATGTGAAAAAGTTAATTCAAATAACCAAATTCAACCTAGCTAATTTCCGATTTATACGAAATTGTTTGACTACAGAGGTAGCAAAACTGTACTTCAAATCTATGATACTCCCCCACTTAACATACTGCTTGACTAGTTTGGCCCAAGCTTGCTGTACAACATTAAAACCTATTCAGTCTGTCTACAAACAGGCTCTCAAAGTGCTTGATAGGAAGCCCAATAGCCATCATCACTGTTACATCCTCAGAAAGCATGAGCTCCTGAGTTGGGAAAATTTTGTGCAATACACCGACGCATGTCTTGTATTCAAGATCCTAAATGGTCTGGCTCACCCTCCACTCAGTGTTTTTGTTAAACAGAAAACACAAACAAATGGCAGCAGATCCACAAGTTCTGCCATGAGAGGTGACCGTATAGTTCCCTTAGGAAAAGCACCTTTAATAAATCCGCATTCTCTGTGAGAGCTTCCCATGTCTGGAATACACTGCCATCAGACACACATAACTGCACCACATATCACACTTTCCCAAAATTCATGAAGACATGGCTAAAGGTCAATCAGATTTGTGAACATAATCCCTAGCTGTGTATTGCCTCGTTCCATGTTGTCTGTTGTCTGTAGCTTGTGAGGTGTGGAAACACTTTGTTGCTTTTATGAATTTTGTCTTGCTGCTTTTTGTTCTAGGCAATGACCTGGAAATTATCTGATGACATCAGACTCATTCTGAACAGATTCAAATCAAATAAAGTTTTATTAGTCACATGTGCTGAATACAACAGGTGTAGACCTTACAGTGAAATGCTTACTTACGATCCCCTAACCAACAGTGCAGTTTAAAAAAATACAGATTAGAATAAAAGATAAAAGTAAGTAATTAAAGAGGAGTTGTAAAAAATATCAATATATACAGGGGGGTGCCGGTTAGTTGAGGTAGTATGTACATGTAGGTAGAGTTCATTAAAGTGACTATGCATAGATGACAGCAGAGAGTGGCAGTGGTGTGTAGGGGGAGGGACAATGTGAATTGTCTGGGTAGCCATTTGACTAGATGTTCAGGAGTCTTATGGCTTGTGGGTAGATGCTGTTTAGACGCCTCTTGGACCTGGACTTGGTGCTCCGGTACTACTTGCCGTGTGGTAGCATAGAGAACAGTCTATGACTAAGGTGGCTGGAGTCTTTGACAATTTTCAGGGCCTTCCTCTAACACCGCCTGGTATAGAGGTCCTGGGTGGCAGGAAGTAATGTACTGGCTGTTTGCACTACCCTCTTTATTGCCTTGCGGTCAGAGGCTGAGCAGTTGACATACCAGGCAGTGATGCAACCAGTCAGGCAGGATGCTCTCGATGGTGCAGCTGTAGAACCTTTTGGGGATCTCAGTACCCATGCCAAATCTTTTCAGTCTCCTGAGGGGGAATAGGTTCTGTCGTGCCCGCTTCGCAACTGTCATGGTGTGCTTGGACCATGTTAGTTTGTTGGTGATGTGGACACCAATGAACTTGAAGCTCTCAACATGCTCCACTGCAGCCCTGTCGATGAGAATGGGGGCGTGCTCATTCCTCTTTTTCCAGTAGTCCACAATCATCTCCTTTGTCTTGATCACATTGAGAGAGAGGTTGTTGTCCTGGCACCACACGGCCAGGTCTCTGACCTCCTCCCTAAAGGCTTTCTCGTTGTTGTCGGTGATCAGGACTACCACTATTGTGTCACTGGCAAATTTAATGATGATGTTAGAGTCGTGCCTGGCCGCACAGTCATGAGTGAACAGGGAGTGCAGGAGGGGGCTGAGCACGGACCCCTGAGGGGCCCCTGTGTTGAGAATCAGTGTGGCGGATGTTTTGTTACCTACCCTTACTACCTGGTGGCGGCCCATCAGGAAGTCCAGGATCCAGTTGCAGAGGGAGGTTATAAGTCCCAGGGTCCTTAGCTTATTGATGAGCTTTGAGAGCACTATGGTGTTGAACGCTGAGTTGTAGTCAATGAATGGCATTCTCACATAGGTGTTCCTTCTGTCCAGTTGGGAAAGGGCAGTGTGGAGTGCAATAAAGACTGCATCATCTGTGGATCTGTTGGGGCGGTATGCAAATTGGAGTGGGTCTAGGGTTTCTGGGATGATGGTGTTTATGTGAGCCATGACCAGCCTTTCAAAGCACTTCAAGGCTACAGATGTGAGTGCTACGGGTCGGTAGTCATTTAGGCAGGTTACCTGAGTGTTCTTGGGCACAGGCACTATGGTGGTCTGCTTAAAACATGTTGGTATTACAGACTCGGACAGGGAGAGATTAAAAATGTCAGTGAAGACACTTGCTAGTTGGTCAGTGCATGCTCACAGTGCATGTCACATCTGGCCTTGTGAATGTTGACCTGTCTAAAGGTCTTACTCACATCGGCTGCAGAGAGTGTGATCACACAGTCTTCCAGTACAGCTGGTGCTCTCATACATGTTTCAGTGTTATTTGCCTCGAAGCAAGCAAAGAAGTAGTTTAGCTCGTCCGGTAAGCTCGTGTCACTGGGCAGCTCTCGGCTGTGCTTCCCTTTGTAGTCTGTAATGGTTTGCAGGCCCTGCCACATCCAACAAGTGTCAGAGCCGGTGTAGTAAGACTCGGTCTTAGTCCTGTATTGAGGCTTTGCCTGTTTGATGGTTCATTAGTGGGCATAGCAGGATTTCTTATAAACTTCGGGTTAGAGTCCCGCTCATTGAAATCGGCAGCTCTAGCCTTTAGCTCAGTATGGATGCTGCCTGTAATCCATGGTTTCTGGTTGGGGTATGTACGTACGGTCACTGTGGGGATGACGTCATCGATGCACTTATTGATGAAGCCAATTACAGATGTGGTGTACTCCTCAATGCCATTGGAGGAATCCCGGAATATATTCCAGTCTGTGCTAGCAAAACAGTCCTGTAGCTTAGCATCTGCAACATTTTACCACTTTTTTATTGACCTAGTTACTGGTGAATGAATAATTTTTGCTTGTAAGCAGGAATCAGGAGGATATACAGTGCCTTGCGAAAGTATTCGGCCCCCTTGAACTTTGCGACCTTTTGCCACATTTCAGGCTTCAAACATAAAGATATAAAACTGTATTTTTTTGTGAAGAATCAACAACAAGTGGGACACAATCATGAAGTGGAACGACATTTATTGGATATTTCAAACTTTTTTAACAAATCAAGAACTGAAAAATTGGGCGTGCAAAATTATTCAGCCCCCTTAAATTAATACTTTGTAGCGCCACCTTTTGCTGCGATTACAGCTGTAAGTCGCTTGGGGTATGTCTCTATCAGTTTTGCACATTGAGAGACTGACATTTTTTCCCATTCCTCCTTGCAAAACAGCTCGAGCTCAGTGAGGTTGGATGGAGAGCATTTGTGAACAGCAGTTTTCAGTTCTTTCCACAGATTCTCGATTGGATTCAGGTCTGGACTTTGACTTGGCCATTCTAACACCTGGATATGTTTATTTTTGAACCATTCCATTGTAGATTTTGCTTTATGTTTTGGATCATTGTCTTGTTGGAAGACAAATCTCCGTCCAAGTCTCAGGTCTTTTGCAGACTCCATCAGGTTTTCTTCCAGAATGGTCCTGTATTTGGCTCCATCCATCTTCCCATCAATTTTAACCATCTTCCCTGTCCCTGCTGAAGAAAAGCAGGCCCAAACCATGATGCTGCCACCACCATGTTTGACAGTGGGGATGGTGTGTTCAGCTGTGTTGCTTTTATGCCAAACATAACGTTTTGCATTGTTGCCAAAAAGTTAAATTTTGGTTTCATCTGACCAGAGCACCTTCTTCCACATGTTTGGTGTGTCTCCCAGGTGGCTTGTGGCAAACTTTAAACAACACTTTTTATGGATATCTTTAAGAAATGGCTTTCTTCTTGCCACTCTTCCATAGAGGCCAGATTTGTGCAATATACGACTGATTGTTGTCCTATGGACAGAGTCTCCCACCTCAGCTGTAGATCTCTGCAGTTCATCCAGAGTGATCATGGGCCTCTTGGCTGCATCTCTGATCAGTCTTCTCCTTGTATGAGCTGAAAGTTTAGAGGGACGGCCAGGTCTTGGTATATTTGCTGTGGTCTGATACTCCTTCCATTTAAATATTATTGCTTGCACAGTGCTCCTTGGGATGTTTAAAGCTTGGGAAATCTTTTTGTATCCAAATCCGGCTTTAAACTTCTTCACAACAGTATCTCGGACCTGCCTGGTGTGTTCCTTGTTCTCCATGATGCTCTCTGCGCTTTTAACGGACCTCTGAGACTATCACAGTGCAGGTGCATTTATACGGAGACTTGATTACACACAGGTGGATTGTATTTATCATCATTAGTCATTTAGGTCCACATTGGATCATTCAGAGATCCTCACTGAACTTCTGGAGAGAGTTTGCTGCACTGAAAAGTAAAGGGGCTGAATAATTTTGCACGCCCAATTTTTCAGTTTTTAATTTGTTAAAAAAGTTTGAAATATCCAATAAATGTCGTTCCACTTCATGATTGTGTCCCACTTGTTGTTGATTCTTCACAAAAAAATACAGTTTTATATCTTTATGTTTGAAGCCTGAAATGTGGCAAAAGGTCGCAAAGTTCAAGGGGGCCGAATACTTTCGCAAGGCACTGTAATTATGGTCAGATTGACCAAATGGAAGGTGAGGGAGAGCTTTGTATGCATCTCTGTGTGGAGTATAGGTGGTCCAGAGTTTGTTCCCCTCTGGCTGCACATTTAACATGTTGATAGAAATTAAGTAAAACTGATTTAAGTTTCCCTGCATTAAAGTCTCTGGCTACTAGGAGCACCACCTCTGGGTGAGCGTTTTCTTGTTTGCTTATGGAATACAATGCTATCTTGGTGCCAGCCTCTGACTGTGGTGGTATGTAAACGGTTGCAAAGAATATAGATGAGAACTCTCTAGGTAGGTAATGTGGCCTGCAGCTTATCATGAGAAACTCTACCTCAGGCGAACAATGGCTAGAGACTTCCTTAGAGATCGTGCACCAGTTGTTGTTTACAAAAAATACATTGACCACCGCACCTTGTCTTACCAGATGCCGCTGTTCTTTCCTGCCGGTACATCGCATAACCAGCCAGCTGTATGTTGATATTGTCGTCGTTCAGCCACGACTCTGTGAAGCATAAGACGTTACAGTTTTTTAATGTCCAGTTGGTAGTTAAATCTTCCCAATAACTCGCCCATTTAATTGCCCAAAGATTGCATCTTTGCGAGCAGAATTGAGGGGACTGGGGGTCTATTCGATCGAGAAAAATGTGAGAAACTCCCCAAATACAGATTTTCCAAGCTTGTAGTGTCATACCCAAGAAGGCTTGAGGCTGTAATTGCTCCCAAATGTGCTTCAACAAAGTATTGAGTAAAGGTTCTGAATGCTTTCGTAAATGTAATATTTTTTTTCTTTAAATGTATACGTTTGCAAACATTTTTTAAAACCTGTTTTTGCTTTGTCATTATGGGGTATTGTATGTAGATTGATGAGGGAAAAAAACAATTTAGTACATTTTACAATAAGGCTGTAACGTAACAAAGTGGAAAAGGTCAAGGGTCTGAATACTTTCCGAATGCACTGTATGTGGCAGACATTCTCAGTGAGCATGGGTGGTTCCATCCCCAGCACCTATTCACTATGGTGTCCGTCAGGGGTCAATTCTGGACCCCATCCTTTTTTCCCTGAACATGCCTTCCCTTGGTGACATCATCCACAATCATAACATTAAGTTTCACTGCTATGCACCAATCATACCAGGTGACCAAGCTAGCATCGCTACCCTTCACACGTCTTGCTAACATCAAATGTTGGATGTCTGACAATTTTCTCCAGCTCAAACATAAGAAATCAGAAGTTGTTTTATTTGGCTTGCTAGAACCCGGATTGTAAATGACCTTGGTAATTTGTCCACCAATGTCAAAGCCAGAAACCTTGTATTCTTTGACCCTGACCTAAAGATGCATGTAAAAAAGTCTGTCAAATCCTGCTTTCATTATCTAACAAATATAGCTACAGTTTAGTATTTTATTTTAGTCACTGACCTGGAGGAAGTTATACGTGCTGTTATGTTCTCACACCTGATGGCTAATGTCCAATCAACCAGATGGATTTTTTTTTTTTATTGTTGCAGGTGACTTTAACCAAGCCCTTTTAAAACACATTTTTCCCAAATATCACTAACATGATTCTTGCCTCACAAGAGGAAGCAACATGCTGTATCATGTTTATACAAACATCCGTGACGAGCTCCGCAAATCCATTAGGGACACAAAAAGACAATACAAAATCAAACATAAATTGATGTCTGACAACTCAGACATCGCATGTTTCAAGGACTACAGACTGTCACAGACTACAAAGGAAAAGTCAGCTGTATGGTGCCCGCCGAAGCCTCCCTCCGAGAAAAGCTCAACACATTCAATGCTCGATTTGAGGAAGACAATACTGAGCCATCCAGAAGACTCTCACTGCTCCGGACGACCAGGTGTTTTTGCTCTCGTGAGGCTGGGGAAAACTCTCAAAAGAGTGAATACTCACAAAGCCGCTGGCTGCGTCCTCAGTGTGTGCTGACAAGCTGGAGACTTGTTCTCGGACATGTTCAACTTGTCCCTATCCCAGGTTTTAGTCCCCACCTGCTTTAAGGAGATCACCATCGTCCAAATGCCCAAGAAAAACAAGGTGACATACCTACATGGCAATCGCTCCATCGCACTCACCCCGGTCATCATGAAGTGCTTCGAGAGGCTGATCATGGCCAGCATGCCAGGCACACTGGACAAGCTCTAATATGCCAACCACTCCAACAGATCCATGGAAAATGCTATTTTTACCGCTACTGCGTTTACACGACCGTAACACATCTGGACAAGAGGAACACCTATGTAAGAATGCTGTTCATTGACTACAGTTTAGCATTCAAAACTATTGTTCCCTCCAAGCTCGACACCAAGCTCAGAGCCCTGGACTTCTTTGCAAAATAGTGTATTTTAATAAATTATTTGGTGACGTGATTATACAGTTGAAGTCGGAAGTTTACATACACTTTAGCCAAATTCATTTAAACTCAGTTTTTCCACAATTCCTGACAATTAATCCTAGCAAACATTCCCTGTCTTAGGTCAGCTAAGATCACCACTTTATTTTAAGAATGTGAAATGTCAGAATAATAGTAGAGAATTATTTATTTCAGCTTTTATTTCTTTCATCACATTCCCAGTGGGTCAGAAGTTTACATACACTCAATAAGTATTATAATATTTGTTTTGAGTTTTCCAAGCTGCTTAAAGGCACAGTCAATTTAGGAGAAAATAAGTTTAGTTTTCCAAGCTAGGTTCCATTCCTGCACAAATGAAGGTTCATTCTTGGACTGCCAAGTCCCTCCAAACAGACTTGTGAGTCAGTCCAAGTCAAACAGAGCCGCACTGAAAACAGCCAGGCATGTTGTTGACAGGCACTTAGTGGGATGGCTGCTAATGAGAAAGGCTTTATCGATCAGATTAGAAAATGACTGCATTGAAGTCGTACTACTCACCTAACCTTTATGCAACCCAAGGGGCCTGAATGTGGTAGGACTGTGAAGGATATGATCCTGTGTTATTTATGCTTTGCTTCAAGCATATTTAACCCATTAGAGAGGGAGCCCTAGGTTCCCTTTTAGCCCCCTGTGGTTAAGGGATCAGGAAAACAAACTTAGAATATCAAGGTTTATTGGTTGCGTACACAGATTTGCAGATGTTATCACAGGCGCAGCAAAATGCTTGTGTTTCTAGCTCCAACAGTGCAGTAGTAATTAGCAAAAAAAAGACACATTTTGCTACAGGCAGCACACTCTAACACTGTATCCAAACTGGTTGCGTGCACAAATTGATTTTGTTCCCCCACACCAAACGCAATCACGACATGCAGGTTAAAATATAAAAACAAACTCTAAACCAATTATATTAATTTGGGGACAGGTTTTCGAAAACCATTAAACATTTATGGCAATTTAGCTAGCTAGCTTGCTGTTGCTAGTTAATTTGACCGAACTCAGTTCAACTTTCAATCACCCAAGTGGGTATAACCAATGAGGAAATGGCACATGGGCATCAGCTTCTATAAACCAATGAGGAGATGGGTGAGGCAGGACTTGCACCGCGTTCAGCCGCCACAAATAGAACTGACTTCTATTTTAACGCTTATCAACGCAGACGCTCGTTGGCGCACGCGAGCAGTGTGGGTGCAATAATTGAATAACATGTATGTTTACATTTATTTTGCAACACTCGTGCACGTGACGCGAGCGGTGTGATCAGCATGTCAGAGAAAAGGGTTCCAAAAGGGTTCTTTGCAGAGTGACCAAGAACAGATTTGATCAGAATAACCTTTCTTGGAAAGGGGTTATTTTCCACATTTTGTTATATTACAGCCTTATTATAAAATTGATTAAATAGTTTTTTCCCCTCATCAATCTACACACAACAACCCATAATGAAATCCCAGACATTGTGGGTGGCAACCCGTCTGCCTAGAGAGACTAATCCGTGATCACTGATTAGAAAATGTACACGTCACTTGGGCAGGAAGTTATACTGTGGATCATTGGCACATTGTCTGGGGTAATGATGTAATGAAGGGTGTGAGGCTAAGTCACTCCTCCCCATTGTGACACTGGCAGAGGTCCAGGATTCATACATGCGTGACAGAGTGGAAAACTGGATTTATCTGCCCCCAGGCATTGGTTATCATTTGGTAAAGTTTGACTTGTTGTTCCTGTTTCAGGAATATTAATAAATTATAGACTTCTAAAATAAATATTTGTGTCTGGTTTCTCCTTCCGTATTGGAAAGGACTTTATCAGTTATTACCACATACCAAGTGTTTAAAGGAAATTGCACCACTTTTTAACCTCATATTCATCATCTCCAGCACCAAACTAGTGTCTACATACAGTATATGACTCTTATAGCCACTGGAGATCTCCTCTTCCACTCTGTGTATCACCACTTGGGTGATGCCTCAGCAGCTCTGGGTGCCAGAAAGCTCACCACACAAAGTTCAGAATAGTAGCCAGGTGTCCTAACTACGAGCACTCCGTCTCAGCACTGCTGTATTTCTCCATCTGCCATTCCCTCTCATGCTTCAGGCGACTCCTCAAATGATGTTCTCAGAAGATCGGGAATTCGCAGCTAGGTGAAACAAAAGCTGGTTCTGTGGCCAGGTGTATTTTTCTAACAAAAACATTAGCCAGCTAGCTAGCTAGCCAAGACAAAAAAAAGTGTTAACCTGTCAGTCAATCTGCAAATCCGTGGCTCAAAAACACCAGATATATGCAATAAAAACTCAATGTTATCAAAACCAATAGAGCTGATTAAAAAATAAACAATTTAGAACGCCTACAAAAATAACAAAATATGTACACATTTACTGGAGCTCTGTGCTTAGGCTGCTAATAGAGCACCATGACAACTATAGAACTATAGAGAGAAGTAATGAGTTTCTAGCCCAAGTGAAGGTATTTCAGGGGAGGTGAGTTCATGCAATGGTGTATTTAGAAGAGATTAAGTTTAGTTTTTCCAGCTAGGTTCCATTCCTGTACAAATGAAGGTTCGTTCTCGGACTGCCAAGTCTCTCCAAACAGACCTGTGAGACAGTCCAAGTCAAACAGAGCTGCACTGAAAACAGCCAGGCATGTTGTTGACAGGCACAAAGTGGGATGGCTGCTAATGGGAAAGATTGTATCGATCAGATTAGAAAATGACTGCACCATTAAAGTCGTACTACTCACCTTACCTAACCTTTATGCAACCCAAGGGGCCTGAATGTGGTATGACTGTGTGAAGGATATGATCCTGTGTTATTTGTGCTTTGCTTCAAGCATATTTAACCCATTAGAGAGGGAGCCCTAGGTTCCCTTTTAGCCCCCTATGGGATCAGGAAAACAAACTTAGAATATCAAGGTTTATTGGTTGCGTACACAGATTTGCAGATGTTATCACAGGTGCAGCAAAATGCTTGGGTTTCTATCACCAACAGTGCAGTAGTAATTAGCAATATAAAAAGTTATACATATAACCCCCCCCCCCCCCCCCCCCCCCCCCCAAAAAAAAAAAAAAAAAAACCCAGGTGGGTATAACCAATGAGGAATTGGCACGTGGGCATCAGCTTCTATAAACCAATGAGGAGATGGATGAGGCAGGACTTGAGTCACAAATAGAACTGACTTCTATTTTAGCGCTTGGCAACGCAGACGCTCGTTGGCTTACATTTACATTTATTTTGCAACACTCGCGCGCGTGACGCGAGCGGTGTGGTCAGCATGTTAGAGAAAAGGGTTCCAAAACTGTTCTTTGCAGAGTGACCAAGAACAGCTTTGATCAGAATATCCCTTCTTATAAAATTGATCAAATATTTTTCTTCTCCTCATCAATCTACATACAATACCCCATAATGACCCCATACCCCATAACTCAAAGCAGGTTTTTAGAAATGTTTGGATATTTATTTAAAATAAAAAACTAAAATATCACATTTACATGAGTAATCAAACCCTTTACTCAATACTTTGTTGAATCACCTTTGACAGCGATCACAGCCTCGAGTCTTCTTGGGTATGACGCTACAAGCTTGGTAAAACTGTATTTGGGGAGTTTCTCCCATTCTTCTCTGCAGGTTCTCTCAAACTCTGTCAGGTTGGATGGGGAGCGTCGCTGCACAGCTATTTTCAGGTCTCTCCAGAGATTGGGTTCAAGTTCGGGTTCTGGCTGGGCCACTCAAGGACATTCAGAGACTTGGCCTGAAGCCACTCCTGCATTGTCTTGGCTGTGTGCTTAAGGTCGTTGTCCTGTTGGAAGGTGAACCTTTGCCCCCAGTCTGAGGTCCTGAGTGCTCCGGAGCAGGTTTTAATCAAGGATCTCTCTGTACTTTGATCCGTTCATCTATCCCTCGATCCTGACTAATCTCCCAGTCCCTGAAAAACATCCCCACAGCATGATGCTGCCACCACAATGCTTCATTGTAGGGATGGTGCCAGGTTTCCTCCAGACGTGACGCTTGGCATTCAAATAAAATCAAAGTTTATTTGTCACGTGCGCCGAATGCAACATGTGTAGACCTTACAGTGAAATGCTTACTTACAGGTTCTAACCAATAGTGCAAAAAAGGTATTAGGTGAACAATAGGTAAGTGGATAAATAAAACAACAGTAAAAAGACAGGCTACAGAGTTCAATCTTAGTTTCATCAGACCAGAGAATCTTGTTTCTCATGGTCTGAGAGTCCTTTAGGTGCCTTTTGGCAAACTCCAAGTGGGCCTTCATGTGCCATTTACTGAGAAGTTGCTTCCGTCTGGCCACTACCATAGAAGGCCTGATTGGTGGAGCACTGCAGAGATGGTTGTCCTTCTGGAAGGTTCTCCCATCTCCACAGAAGAACTCTGGAGCTCTGTCAGAGTGACCATCGGGTTCTTGGTCACCTCCCTGACCAAGGCCCTTCTCCCTCGATCGCTCAGTTTGGCTGGGCGACCAGCTCCAGGAAGAGTCTTGGTGGTTCTAAACTTCTTCCATTTAAGAATGATGGAGGCCACTGTGTTCTTGGGGACCTTCAATGCTGCAGAACTGTTTTGGTACCCTTCCCCAGATCTCTGCCTTGAAACATTGCTGTCTCAGAGCTCTGTTAATCTGTGGGACCTTATATAGACAGGTGTGTGCCTTTCCTAATCATGGCCAATCAATTTAATTTACCACATTTGAACTCCAATCAAGTTGTAGAAACATCTCAAGGATGTTTCAATGGAAACAGGACGCACCTGTCTCATAGCAAAGGGTCAGAATACCTATGTTTCTTATTTTCAATAAAATTTGCAAACATTTCTAAAAACCTGTTTTTACTTTCTCATTATTCTCATTTCATCATTGTGTGTAGATTGATGAGTAAAAAATGTAATTTAATCAATTTTAAATAAGTTAGTAATTTAACTAAATGTGGAAAAAGTCAAGGGGTCTGAATACTTTCCGAAGGCACTGTATAACCATATATAATATTTCCCATCATGCTCTATTGCAGGGAGATTTTCTGAATTGTTTGTTTTACTGTAATGTCTGTGTTTTTGCTTGTACATTAATTTGTTGGTTAATTTTATGCTACACAAAGATAAATAGCACATCATTTTCTAAACTAATCCAATCTGTTAGTAATTGGATTTATTGCACCTGTTACTGATATGTTTCTTTCAGTTTAGATGATTGAGGTAGTCTCAGTATTCAATCTTCCATACTTTGGAAGTCATTCTGAATGCAGGTTACACATCACTTTGTATTGTCATGAATTATTACTTTTTTAATTTTCATTTTAGTAGACGCACTTATCCAGAGCAACTTACAGTAGGGAGTGCATACATTTCCATTCAGGTCCCCTGTGGGAATCTAACCCACAACACTAGCATTGAAAGCACCATGCTCTACCAACTCAGACACTTGATGTCTCAATGCACTCAATTACTGTATCGTCCAATGTTTTTCTTCAGGGTGATGGAAAGTCTACAGGTACAAACCTAGATGACCAGCCTATATACAGTACAATACAGTAATGTACATATATACATTAAGTGGATTATAAGGATGGTAAATTAATGCTGCACAAAAAGTGGTTGCTTTCCATGTTATTTGATCAAGAAAAAATATTTAATTTGATGTGGATTTTCCCCATAACTTTGCCCTTTTTTATGTACATGTTTGAGGACAGGGACTTGTTCCTTCTGGATTCAATTAGAATGACAATCACAGAGAAATGGACAGGGTTTTGTTCTATCTGGATTCCATTAGAATGACAATCACAGAGAACGGGACAGGGCAACAACTCTTACAATTACAACTATTGAATCCTGAATGATATTATTCTTAATTATAACACTATCTTTCTTGCTAAAGTGGAGATGCTTAAAAAATGTTTTTGCCCACGCTACAGTTGTCTATATCTGTCCGCTAATAATAGTAAAGGCCCAGCGCAATATATATATTTTCTAATTATTATTATTATTCCGATTTTTCAGGGGGTGCACCAGCTCCCCCAGTACCCCTACTACCCGCAGCGATGTCTACTAGCACCTTTTTTCCTAAAAGTGTACTTTGGCTTCAAACAGTTGAAGTCGGAAGTTTACATACACTTAGGTTGGCGTCATTAAAACTCATTTTTCAACCACTCCGCAAATGGGTCTTCTAAATGGACAATGACCCCAAGCATACTTCCAAAGCTGTGGCAAAATGGCTTAAGGACAACAAAGTCAAGGTATTGGAGTGGCCATCACAAAGCCCTGACCTCAGTCCCATAGAAAATTTGTGGGCAGAACTGAAAAAAAGCCTGTGCCAGCAAGGATGCCTACAAACCGGAATCAGTTACACCAGCTCTGTCAGGAGGAATGGGCCAAAATTCACCCAAATTATTGTGGGAAGCTTGTGGAAGGCTACCCAAAACGTTTGACCCAAGTTAAACAATTTAAAGGCAATGGTACCAAATACTAATTGAGTGCATGTAAACTTCTGACCCACTGGGAATGTGATGAAAGAAATAAAAGCTGAAATAAATCATTCTCTCTCCTATTATTCTGACATATCACATTCTTAAAATGAAGTGGTGATCCTATCTGTCCCAAGACAGGGAATTTTTACTAGGATTAAATGTCAGGAATTGTGAAAAACTGAGTTTAAATGTATTTGGCTAAGGTGTATGTAAACTTCCAACTTCAACTGTAAGTAAACATTTGACTATGTGCACCATGGTGGGCAGATGTTGTTTTTTTTAAATGTATTTTGAAAGTGAAGAAGTTAAAACTGGTCCAAGACATGAGTGCCTTTAAGACAACATTGACCCATGCCTTTTGCATCTGTTCCTGGTCCCCCAGAAGTACATGGTTTTAATAAATCTAGTCAGTGGCTAAATGTCCACACTTCCCATGAAGTAATTGATCTTGCTATTATTTTAATGTCTTGTTGATTTGAGGTGAGTATAACTATAATTATTTGACATGTAAATAATAATATATTTGTTCCTTGAGACTGCACATTCATTCCTGGGATGTGTTGGTCTTTCGTCTGTTAGCAATGCATGTCTGACAACTGTATGCAGACAGGGCTACCCCACAGCAGCATTCCTTCTGCCAAGAATGCTTGGGACATACTGTACTTGGGAATGTTGGGTTTCCTGTTACCCGGAAGAGTGAGTGCGTTCATGCTTTCATGAGTGTGAAAATTGTTGTCCTTGAAGTGACTTCAGATGATGAGAGTAAAAAGTAATCTGGATGTTACATAGGAAAGAAAAGAAACCTCAGAACTGAGATTGTGCAATCAAAACCAGTACATACTTCATTGCCGTAGGCGGGGCATGTGATGAGTGTACAAAGAACCTTGCCTTGTCCCACACGTAATTTCTGAAATTGCTCCATAATTTCGCACAGAACTGAAAAACGTGTAATAGTGCCACTTACAACTAGACAACTGGTGTTGTGTCTGGGAATCAAGACACAGTTTAAACTGGATGCGCGGCATAATTTATGCACCCAGGTATGTAATGTTAATGGCAATCTGACTGGCATATGACTTTACACCAATTCAGTGCTTTAAAAAAAATGTGTTTATAAATTGTCTTAAACATGCATGCCGGTTGTTGGGCTATACGTAGTCTTTTTCTCTCCGTCTGTTATCTATTCATACGGAATGAGATTGTTCCATCTATAATGTACTTTCATATGACGTTTTAGGCAAAATAGCAACTCACACTAATTCTCACGCTGCTCTGTCGTCCGGGGGGGACTATATGGACACGCCTGGTGCCCAAATTGATCACATATGTTAGGCAGCTGAGAGTTGGGACGAACCGACTCGGTTCAGTCATTCTTCATAATTTGAAACTTGTCTGCCTACATTGGGATTTGGGAGTGTTCAGAATCATTAAGTTTTTATTGGAGTAATAGTTCTTTTAAAAAATGGTTTGTACAAAAATGTATATATTAAATGTCGTAGTTGTAAAACATGTTTCTAAATATCGCTTTAGCCAAAGACAGTTTTTAGATTGGCTACTCCCAATAGAAATTCCCGACCACACCTGTCATGGCGACGTTGGCTGTAAACCGAACTAAGCATACCCAGGCCGTCGAATCAAAGGCACTCATTCGATATAAAGTTGTTGTTTTTTGTTGCGAGGTTGGAGTAACACCATGTTCAACTACTTAAGATATTGCCTCGAATCTAGGTTGCACCTTTCGATTTCGAGAAAATGAACAACTAAGGACGAATTTGTCACGTATCTCATTGACTTCTCAAACCCCAAGCCCTGGCCCGGTCTGTTTCGCAAGCGTTCCCGGATGTTCCACCTCTGTTTCTAAGAAACCGTGTGCTTTAGCTGTCACCCTGTTATATCGACTGATTGGTTCTGTATGGGGTGATAGGCTACACTATCTCCTTACTTCCAAACAGCAGTGCTCCGCTAAACGGGAGTGAAGGACACTGTGCCGGGTTGTGTTGTGTCGCCGGCATGCAGCGCAAAGGTTCCCCATTGAGCAGCGACGTTATACTCTATCACGGTGACATCCAAATGTTTACGACCAATGCAATGGGACAAGTTCATTATAATATAGGCTGCCATCATAATCAACATGAAATACAGTGGGATGGAAAAAAAATTGGCCGATGACATGTGATACAGCTGCCCAGCGCAAAGAAACTACATAAAACAACACCATTGCATTGGTAATTCGCCACGGGTTTTGTCGTTACATTAGCTACGTTAATTGGCATGGTACACTGCTCTGTCGTACGGGAGAGTCGATATGGACACGCCTGGTGCCCGAATTGACATCCAGATGGTGACCAATACTACAAGTTAACTTTTTTTTATTTAAAAAAAAGTTTTAACTAGCCCCATGCTGCTATTGTTTCCAGCTCACCAGCATAAACTAGCTAGCTGAGCTGGGAAGGGCTCATGAGGATGACCGATTGAACTAAATACTCGCTTTCATTCTGACAGGATATTTTCCTACATGAAGTATATCAGACAATGTAATGAAACGTATGAAATCGGGTTACACAAAGTGTTAGGTATTATTTTTTTAGTTGAGGTAAAAACGAGACTCTGAGAAAAATAAAATACATTTCCAGTTATGTCAACATGGTGCATGTTTTGTTTTGTCCAACTTTGAACAAGTTGGCATTTCCCATAAAGCGCAACCCGAATGACTCAGTCTGGACTTCTACTCACACATTTAAGTCATGCATACGAATCTGTTTGGATAAATATGAAATCATGTTTAAAATGTTAGTACAAAAAACACTCTCTCAACCACAGATTGAATTAGCAAACCTTCCCATCCCACAGTAATACCCACTACTCTCTGTCTCTTTTACAACACATGTAGGGAGAGCAAAGTAAACAAAACGGTGACTCACTGGTCATTAAATGTCCTATCCCTCAGTTTAAAAAGCTTAATACATCAAGCCACTGTAGTTCTCTGTTTAGTTCACGCCCACACTTCTCTTTTTCTCTCTTTTTTCTCTCGTTTGCTCTGTCTCTCAATTCAGTTCAAATGGCATTATCGGGCTCCCGAGTGGCGCTGCGGTCTAAGGCACTGCATATCAGCGCTAGAGGCATCACTACAGACCTTGGTTCAATTCCAGGCTGTATCACAACTGGCTGTGACTGGGAGTCCCATAGGGTGGTGCACAATTGGCCCAGTGTTGTCTGGGTTAGTGTTTGGCTGGGGTAGGCAGTCATTGTAAATAAGAATTTGTTCTTAACTGACTTGCCTAGTTAAATAAAGGATAAATAGAATATGTTTGCATTGCCAAAGCAAGTGAAATAAACAGTACACATTGCAGATGTTATATTATGGCTATATACAGTATTGTAACGATGTACACATAGTTCAAATACAAAAGGGAAAATAAATAAACATAAATATGGGTTGTATTTACAATGGTGCTTGTTCTTCACTGGTTGCCCTTTTCTTGTGGCAACAGGTCACAAACCTTGCTGCTGTGATGGCACACTGTGGTATTTCACACTATAGATATAGGAGTTTATCAAAATTGGATTTGTTTTCAAATTCTTTGTGGGTCTGTCTAATCTGAGTGAAATATGTGTCTATGGTTATACATTTGGCAGGAGGTTATGAAATGTTGCTCAGTATTCATCTCATTTTGTGGGCAGTGTACACATAGCCTGTCTTCTCTTGAGAGCCAGGTCTGACTACGGCGGTCTCTCGCTATCAAGGCTATGCTCACTAAGTCTGTACATAGTCAAAGCTTTCCTTAATTTTGTGTCAGTCACAATGGTCTCAGGTATTATGCCACTGTGTACTTACTCTCTGTTTAAGGCCAAATAGCATTCTAGTTCTCTGTTTTTTTGGTAATTCTTTCCAATGTATCAAGTAATTATCGTTTAGTTTTCTCATGATTTGGTTGGGTCTAATTGTGTTGCTGTCCTGGGGCTCTGTGAGGTCTGTTTGTGAACAGAGCCCCAGGACCAGCTTGATTAGGGGACTCTTCTCCAGGTTTATCTCTCTGTAGGTGATGTCTTTGTTATGGAATGTTTGGGAATCGATTTCCTTTTAGGTGGTTGTAGAATTGAATGTCTCTTTTCTAGATTTTGATCATTAGCGGGTATCGGTCTAATTCTGCTCTGCATGTGTTATTTGGTGTTTTACGTTGTACATGGAGGATATTATTTCAGAATTCTGCATGCAGAGTCTCAATTTGGTGTTTGTCCCAATTTGTGAATTGGTGAGTGGACCCCAGACCTCACAACCATAAAGAGCAATAGGTTCTATAACTGATTCAAGTGTTTTTAGCCAAATCCTAATTGGTATGTCAAATTGTATGTTCCTTTTGATGGCGTAGAAGGCCCTTCTTGCCTTGTCTCTCAGATTGTTCACAGCTTTGTTGAAGTTACCTGTGGCGCTGATGTTTAGGCCGAGGTATGTATAGTTTTTCGTGTGCTGTAGGACAACAGTGTCTATATGGAATTTGTATTTGTGGTCCTGGCAATTGGGCCTTTTTTGGAACACCATTATTTTTGTCTTACTGAGATTTGATGTCAGGGCCCAGGTCTGACAGAATCTGTGAAGACGATCTAGGTGCTGCTGTTTGCTGATCATCAGCAAACAGTAGACATTTGACATCAGATTGTAGTAGGGTGAGGCCGGGTGCTACAGACTGTTCTCTCTTTCTCTAACTCTTTCTCTCTCTCCTCACAGAGTGTCTGCTGTTCCCCAGAATGTTCAGAAGGAGAGGAGAAATCTCCTGTTCTCGTGGCTGTAGGTAACAGACAGTAGCAGTAACAGTGCGGTGTGGAGTGGCGATGGTCCCCTGGGCCACCTTCCTGGTGACATGCATGTGGATACAAACCCTCAAAGCCTCAGGACTGTACACCTGTCCCAGGACCCCTCGCAAGGAGGTGGATTTCAACGTTAGCTACTCAATACCCCACTTCCAGACAGCTAAACCCATCCAGAACATAGTGATCAACCCGTACGAGCCTGAGGTTTATGTGGCTTCTCAGAATGTCATTGAGGCAGTGAGTGGTAGGCTCAGTAAGTTATGGGAGCTGAGGACAGGCCCAGTGGGCATCCCAGATTGTCAGACCTGTGGCCTGTGTGGCATTGAGGCTGATCCTGAGGACTCAGTGGACACGAACAATGAGGTCCTGCTCTTGGACTCATCATCTTATCTTACCTCTCTATACTCCTGTGGGAGCTCTCAGCATGGGGTCTGTTACTTACATGAAATTAACTCTAACGGTACCCCACCTAAATCTGAATGTCTCTTCAGGCAGGATGCTAACTCACCCTCCGACTGCCCTGACTGCCTGGCCAGCCCCCTGGGCACTGAGGTCATCATCGTGGAGCAAGGCTACACAACCTATTTCTTTGTAGTGGCTACACTCAATGAGAGTGTGGCACAGAGGTACGGCAGATTGTCCATATCGGTGCGCCGGCCGCTGTCGACCCTGGATGGCTTTGACATGGTCATGAAGGGTCTGACCGTGCTCCCTCAACTACAGAACTCCTACCGGATCGACTACATCTACAGCTTCTCCACACAGGATTATGTCTATTTTCTGTCTGTCCAGAGGGAGAACTTCCTGGACTCCTCTCTGTATCAAACGCGTCTGGGCCGTCTTCCGGTGAAGGACACAGAGGTGTGGATGTACCGTGAGCTGGTGCTGGAGTGTCGCTTCGAGCCCAAACGCAGGCGGAGGAGGAGAAGGACAGGGAGCAAGGTGTTCGAGGACGTGGTTTATAACAGGCTGCAGGCGGCCCACTTCAGCCGGGCCGGGAAGGAGCTGGCAGACGAGCTAGGAGTGGGGGAGAAGGATGACATTCTCTATGGGGTGTTTGCAGAGACAGATGACTCTGGGAAGCCCTACAGTAACTCAGCCCTGTGTGCCTTCCCAATTGACTACGTGAACAGGGCCATTGATGAGGGAGTGGAGGACTGCTGCAGCTCCAGCCCAGAGCAGCTTTCCAGGGGGCTCTGCCACTTCCAGCTCTGCGAGAGCTGCCCTCATGAGGTCAGTGACAGGCCTACTCCACTCTCTTCTGCTCTGCCAGGGCTTCAGTTAGGTAGTTGGTGAAGCCTGATGGTAGACAGGAATATGTAATAGTTTGATTGATATTCAACAGTCCAAAATGACTATGTCATTGGACTGATATAGGTTATTCTTATTGCGTTGTCTATTAGAAGTCCCAGTACTATGAGAGGAGGAAGTCAGGTGTGTGAGAACAGGGAGGAAGGGAGGGAGGAAGAGAGGGAGGGAGGGGTGAATGAGTCAGATCTCACCAGCACATTGCCACACTGTTGTTCTGCTCTGTTGAGTTTCAGCACATGGTAATAACCATGATTGTAAGGGTCGGAACTGTTGATACAGCCTTAGTACATGAAAGCCCTGCTATCGCTGTTCCTGAAATCTTAACTATGTTAGGTTAGGTTAGACTTGACCTATTGTATGATGCCCTATGTTTGAGAAAAACAAATTAAACTGTTTAATAATATTATGACAATGACTAGGTTAAAGTGTGACATTAATTATTACTTTGAAGAAGATGAATTGGAAATGTAGTGTATGGATAGTTGGACAAATAGACAGCAGCTGCATTCAAAAAACTGTATTCATTTAAAAAAAGAAAGAAATGTGTTTGGCTGTGTAATATCCGCTGTCAAGGTGTGGTGACTCGTAAACTTGACAACTATGAGCTCATAGAACGATGTATACACCTGCAGGTACGGTGTGCCAACTCAGAGGTTATAAATGGTGTTGATAAAGAGACGGAATGTGAAGGGGAGGGAGTGTATCCCTGCGCCTGGCTCCTACACGTTTTGTATGAGTGCATGGAAACAGGCACACCAGACACAGGGAGAGCCAGCACCGGAAAGAGCAAGGAGCAGGGAATGGCCTCCATTTAAAGTAGCTGTGTCACTTCAAAGCATTTTACTGTCTGACTCAACCAATAGAGGAAGAACAGTGTTTGTAGGGTTACTGTTTACAGGAAGGGATACTCCACTTATTCCATCTCTGAGGTGTTTTAAGTGGATGACGCCATGAGTTGTCTGCTGTCGTTCGTCAGTACTGTCATTAGTGTTTAAGTCAATAAAGTACACTGTTACAAAAGTTAAACAGACAGCCATATTGTCAATGTTAAACATTTCAATGGATTATAGTATTTGTATGAGTACTCAACAAAAATGCTGGGTTAAAAACAACCCAGTGCTGGGTAAAAAGTGGACAGAACACAAGTTGGGTTATTTTTGACCCAGCCAGTTGTGTCACTTGAGCTATGATCCACCGTGTTAGATCAGAAGACTGAAGGCATGGCTTAGTAGGGGAGTTACTTTCAGATTTGTTATATTTGACCAACTGTGAGAGTACATTTGATTCCACTTCATCTGTTCTGTTATATTGTCAACACAAGTTAAAGTTGAGCACTGACACTTTTGCATCTTAATGTCGATTACACAAGTTTATTTCTTCAAGGGCATATGCGTATCCCAATGTTGGGATAGTTACCACTTTGTTTTGCTGTTGAAATAATGTTATTAATGATTTTTTTATATTAAATTATGTAATGTGCAAAAATATTGAAGGGAAAGGTACATTTGCAGTGCACAAACATGAAGAAGTGGCCAAAAATACCTATCTGGAAGCCACACACCCAATAGGCCACGCCTCCTGAAAATAACCTAAGGATTACATAAAAAATACCCATCTGCTGGGTCAACTCAGCATAAAAGTGAATAGAAACCCAATTGATGGTTAAATGTTAAGAAAATTGTAAAATTGTGTAATCCAAAAACGTGGCCTATTGGTTTCAGAGTTCTTTTTGGCCCGTGAGAGTAAATCTCATTCATTTTCATCATGTTAAGTTTATAAACTGAAAATTAAGAAAAATCTATATTTTTGCACATTGCACGTTTTAATATAAAAAAGTATAACATTATTTAAATATTATAACAATGTGGTAATTGTCCCAACTTTGGGATATACATAGGCACTTAATGAACTCCTTCTCTTGTGTAAGCCTTATTAAAGCTACTATAGCGTCCAGAGCAATGTGTTTAACAACAACAGTCCCCATGCGGAGCAGTGTTTTTCTTTTGTCTATTGCTTTTTTTGTTCTTTTCAAAAGTATGTCCATATCTGATAAGCTACACAAGAAAAGGCTTTATTAATACAGTGGGGAGAACAAGTATTTGATACACTGCCAATTTTGCAGGTTTTCCTACTTACAAAGCATGTAGAGATCTGTCATTTTTATCATAGGTACACTTTAACTGTGAGAGACGGAATCTAAAACCAAAATCCAGAAAATCACATTGTATGATTTTTAAGTAATTAACTTGCATTTTATTGCATGACATAAGTATTTGATCACCTACCAACCAGTAAGAATTCCGTCTCTCACAGACCTGTTAGTTTTTCTTTAAGAAGCTCTCCTGTTCTCCACTCATTACCTGTATTAACTGCACCTGTTTATACTACCTGTATAAAAGACACCTGTCCACACACTCAATCAAACAGATTCCAACCTCTCCACAATGGCCAAGACCAGAGAGCTGTGTAAGGACATCAGTGTTAAAATTGTAGACCTGCACACGGCTGGGATGGGCTACAGGACAATAGGCAAGCAGCTTGGTGAGAAGGCAGCAACTGTTGGCACAATTATTAGAAAATGGAAGAAGTTCAAGATGACGGTCAATCACCCTCGGTCTGGGGCTCCATGCAAGATCTCACCTCGTGGGGCATCAATGATCATGAGGAAGGTGAGTGATCATCCCATAACTACACAGCAGGACCTTGTCAATGACCTAAAGAGAGCTGGGACCACATTCTCAAAGAAAACCATTAGTAACACACTAGGCCGTCATGGATTAAAATCCTGCAGCGCACGCAAGGTCCCACTGCTCAAGCCAGCGCATGTCCAGGCCAGTCTGAAGTTTGCCAATGACCATCTGGATGATCCAGAGGAGGAATGGGAGAAGGTCATGTGGTCTGATGAGACAAAAATAGAGCTTTTTGATCTAAACTCCACTTGCCGTGTTTGGAGGAAGAAGAAGGATGAGTACAACCCCAAGAACACCATCCCAACCGTGAAGCATGGAGGTGGAAACATCATTCTTTGGGGATGCTTTTCTGCAAAGGGGACAGGACGACTGCATCATATTGAAGGGAGGATGGATGGGGCCATGTATCGTGAGATCTTGGTCAACAACCTCCTTCCCTCAGTAAGAGCATTGAAGATGGGTCGTGGCTGGGTATTCCAGCATGACAACGACCCAAAACACACAGCCAGAGCAACTAAGGAGTGGCTCCGTAAGAAGCATCTCAAGGTCCTGGAGTGGCCTAGCCAGTCTCCAGACCTGAACCCAATAGAAAATCTTTGGAGGGAGCTGAAAGTCCGTATTGCCCAGCGACAGCCCCGAAACCTCAAGGATCTGGAGAAGGCCTGTATGGAGGAGTGGGCCAAAATCCCTGCTGCAGTGTGTGCAAATCTGGTCAAGAACTACAGGAAACGTATGATCTCTGTAATTGCAAACAAAGGTTTCTGTACCAAATATTAAGTTCTGCTTTTCTGATGTATCAAATACTTATGTCATGCAATAAAATGCAAATTAATTACTTAAAAATCATATAATGTGATTTTCTGGATTTTTGTTTTAGATTCCGTCTCTCACAGTTGAAGTGTACCTATGATAAAAAATTACAGACCTCTACATGCTTTGTAAGTAGGAAAACCTGCAAAATCGGCAGTGTACTATTTCTCCCCACTGTATATGTAGCCTTAGAAATAAAGTTCAGGAAATCAATAACTTGCTAACATCAGATAATATGAATATATTTCCCATTTCTGAGACTCCCTTAGATAATTCCTATGATGATACAGTGGTAGCAATACAAGGAGATAGCATCAACAGACGAGACAGGAATGGCTATAGGGGAGGTGTTTCCGTATATATTCAGAGCCATATCTCTGTAATGCTTAGAGAAGTTCTCATGTCAAGTGTTGTGATTGCAGGTTCACCTGACTCCTCTAAAGCCTATTCTTTTAGGGTGATGCTATAGGCTAGCAAGGGCTAACAGTCAGTATCTATGTAGATCATGTGTGTGAAATGCTTGATAGAGTGTGTGATCTTAACGGAGAGCTTTATTTTCTGGGTGACCTGAACAGTGGCTGGTTAGCAACTAGCTGTCCTCTCAGGAGGAAGCTTCTAACTGGGACTGGCTGTAATAGGTTATCACTCAAACAACTAGAGTGGATACCAGTAGTGTTGGATCTGTGACATCTTCATGCATGGATCATATCTTCACTAATGCTGAGGAGCTTTGCTCCAAAGCAATATCAGGTCCCATTGGCTGTAGTGACCATAACATTGTGGCAATAACAAGGAAAGCCAAAGTGGACCTAAAGTCTTTTATCAGAGATGATGAAGAAAAAAATTCCTCAGGACACTTTTGTTAAATATGTATTTAAAAAAAAGAAGAAAATGTGTTGGTCTGATGTGTATCATTAAGTGAATCCAGATGCAGCACTGGAAGTATTTAAATGACATGACAATTGTTGACAAGTATGCACCTGTTAAGAAATTAACGGCGAGAACTGTTAGAGTCCTCTGGACTGATGATGAATTGAAAAAGTGTATGGTTCAAAGAAATGATGCAAAAGTGATGGCAAACAAGTCAGGCTGCACAGCTGATTGGTTGACATACTATACATTGAGAAATTTTGTGACTAGGGCTGTGGCGGTCATGCCGTTTTGTCAGCCGGTTATTGTCAAACAAATAACTGCCGGTCTCACGGTAAATTGACCGTTAATTTACATAAACACATTTAGCATCTCCCGACTTCCATGTATAGTCTACAAGCCACTGAAGGAGACCTTTGGGACATCTACATTTTAAAATGTCTAACGAATCCATTTAGTATAGCCTACACCATCACAATAAATCCATTATTTATTTTAGACAGGTCTAAAGAAGCATGATATGAAGAAAATGTAGTCTATTTCAGAAGAACAGAATAGCATACTCTGAATTGTCCTTATGTTAGGTCCTGATCTGGCTATGCCATATGGCTGTGGGCGACATTAGTTCATTAAGCAGATTTTCTTAGAATTCCGTGGCATTATTTTAAATTATTTTATAGTATGAAGAATACAATTGAACATAACTAAATAAAATAGAAAGGATATTTCATCCTAACGATTTGAGGGACATGAGGCTATTCTGTGTTGAACTGTTAACAAAGAAACAGGTCCTCCTAAATGTTTAATTTAAAGTTATTTATGCAACTTTACAAAAGTTGGGCTATTTGTTATACACTCTAAGACAGCATGATGCGACTCTAATGATGATGATTTAAAAAAAGTTGCTTGAAAGGCTTGAGCTCTGCTATGTTTTTTTAGTTGTGATTACAATCCTTATCAAAACATATATGCATATGGGCTAGGCTACATGAGGTGTGCGACTACGATTTGAAAAAGTGATAATATATCATTCACAAGGGATAGGCTAATATTGTCACCCATTAGACTATTCTTGATTTAATGTTGTCTTTACGTATACTAAATAATATATGTGTGAATCTGGATTTAGATGGACCATTATCATACACCCGTCTCAATACAGGGGAAGTGGAACAAAAATACAATGTCATCTATGCACTTAAATAGCGGATGGAGATCGCTTTTCTCATTATTCATTTTCATGCCAGGCAGGCTATACTCCTGTTGTAAAGCGAAATAATGTGCTTAATATTATGAAAGTTGAGAAATCAACATTGTAAGCCAATAGAAAGCTGATTGGAACCTCCTCTTTTTAGTAGAGGCCATCAGAACTCTGTGTTCTTAAGCAATTGCATAGCCTATAAAAATGTTGCTTAACATGAGCTCATGGCCTCTCATGAAGTATTGGATTAGATTTTCTATTATGTTTGCATTGATGTCAGAGTGATTAGAGGGACAATAGAGTGCTGAGTGCTGAGTACTAGGCACTTAGCAAGTTTGGTAGGCTACTAATGAGCATCAGCAGGATCAGAGCTTGAAAAAGCCTAGTTACCGTGACTAAGTGGTCACATAGTATTTGGACTTGTGACCGCCGGTGTGGCGGTAATACGGTCACTGTAACAGCCCTAGAATAAGAAATTACATTACCAAATCAAGATAAATTACATAAAACACAATGGGAAAAGACCAGAGTACCTTATATGATATCATGGGCAGAAAACCCAATTAATCTCCATCGTTCATTGAAGTTGATGGGTCATTTATAACAACACTTTTCAATATTGGCAATCATTTCAATTACTATTTCACTAGTAAAGTGGAAAAATAACAGTAAATAATGATTGAGAAGGATTGCTGTTTTGAATTTGGTCAAGTTCACGTGGGAGAGGTGGAAAAACTATTGTTATCTATTGTTTCACAACACTCTTAAAAACACCAATATTATGGTTGAGTCCTTCTATTTTCACAGTGTGAAGCCATGGTTCACTACTGTTTTATAGCCGTTTTCCTTTACGTGTCAGGGTTGTTAGAGCTATGCTCTGTTACAGGGGTGAGGGCTGGAGGAGCCAGGGCTGGGGTACATCCTCCCTCACAGTGGAAGTGTGTGTGTGTGTGTGTGGGACGGAGGGTGGGTTCAGGACACTACAAAAACAAATCAGATTAACTTATTGCAGTTTAATGGAGAATATGACAAACAACCAATATAGGCAAAGTGGGATCCCGAGTGGCGCAGTGGTCTAAGGCACTGCATCTCAGTGTTAGAAGTGTCACTACAGACCCTGGTTTGATTCCAGGCTGTATCACAAGTGACTGTGATTGGGCCTACCCCATAGGGCGGCGCACATTTGGCCTAGCGTCGTTAGGGTTTTGCCGGGGTAGGCCGTCATTGTAAATAAGAATTTGTTCTTAACAGACTTGCCTAGTTAAATAAAGGCTAAATTAAAAATTAAAAAACGATGTCATGTAAAATAAATCAGTGTATTCACCATTTTAATAAACCAATCTAAAGAGGGAAGTGGAAATTGTGTGAAATGAGTACTCATGTCGGAATAGTCAGTCAGTCAGTATGAGTAATGTTGTTGTCTCTATGTGTGTTGTGTCTGTGCAGAGCTCAGAGAACAATGCCACGTGCAGGGAAAGTCCCACCCTAGTGTCTAAACCCTACTACAGGGTGGACCTCTTCAACAGGTACATGAACAACGTCCTGCTCACCTCAGTGTTGGTTACCATCATCGGGGACAACACTGTGGCACACATTGGCACCAAGGACGGCAGGCTGCTGCAGGTACACTCACTGTGTCTATGTGTTTAGTGTGTTTGTGTTGCAGTACAGTAAAGTCACTGAGGTGTCTAGTAGGAGAATATGAAATTACAGTGTCTATTTCATGAATTCAGATTCAGTAAAAGTGGTGGTAGATTGAGCTATATTAAAAAAATTGTACCATGTGCATGACTGTCTTTCCTCATATATACAATCCGTTTTTTTCCAATGAATATCATTAGCTCTCTCAGCACGTTAACCAACCTAAGTAGAACATATTATAAATCCATTCCTTTCACAGGTCTGCCATGGCTCAGGGATATAACTGTAGTGTCTTTGACTGTTGTAGCTCATCCTGAGGAGGTCAAGTCCCATCATCTTTGCCAACTATTCTCTGGGTGAGGAAACAGAAGTGTCCAGGAAAGCTGCTGTGCAGTCCGACGAGTCCTTGCTCTTCGTGGTTGGAAATAAGGTGCCTTTTCTATTCAGTCATAAGTGCTCATTACCCCCCACTTTGCTTATTTGTTTTACTTTTGATTTCTAAAGGCAGAGAATACATTGTAACAATTTCTTTCCCGCTCCCTTTCTTTTCTCTCTCTTCCTCTCTTCCCTCTCTCCCCCTCTTTTCACCTCTCTCTCTTCCTCTCTTCCCCCTCTCTCTTCCCTCTCTCCCCCTCTCTTCACCTCTCTCTCTTCCTCTTTCTTTGTAACAGATGTTCAGTGTGTCTCCTAAAGGGCCCGGATGTAAACACTTTCTAACCTGCTCCACATGCCTGGCGGCGCCCAGGTTTACAGGGTGTGGCTGGTGCTCGGCGGTGTGCTCCAGGCAGGAGGAGTGCCCCGCCCAGTGGAAGAATGAGTCCTGTCCTCCCTTCATCACAGAGGTAAGACTGCTTGGGGGCCGGAGTAGGGAGTGGCTCTTTTTAAGCTGATCCTCTGTTATAAATGTCAGAACAACGACCACCAAACACATGGGTCGAAGAAACCGACACATTGTTAATAGAATATTTGAAAGTGAGTAGTTGAGCATTTGAAGAAAATGTGTAAAGCATTTGAGGAAATGTCAACTGCATCATGTTTTTCTGATTGTATTGTATGGGGGATTCAGTTTTTCCCTAAGACAGCTCCCCCTAATGGCGAGACAGAGCTTAAGCTGTGTGGCTGGGAGTTCCAGTCTCCTATAAGACCAGCCATCATCAGCAAGGAGACCCACCTGGTGAGGGTGGGAGAGACCCCCTGCACTGTACTGTCAGAGAAGAGCAACAGCACACAGTAAGTAACAGACACAGAATGCATGGAGACATCCAAGCTTCAAATCAACTCTGTCAAATGACCTCATAGCTTTGTTATTATTGAGGCTGTAGTCAACACTGATCTTTCACCCTGACCACTCCTAGGCTGGTGTGTAGCATTCACCCTAATGTTACAGGCCCATACCAGGATCTCAACATCACCGTGGAAGTGCATGAGGGGAAGGTGGAGGGACGCTACTCAATCCAAGGGCAGGCTCAAATTACAGGGTTCACTTTTGTGGTGAGGAGGATTACATTTGTTTGACTGTTGACACAACCTTTTATTCAAAACAATGTATTTCATCCACTCTAATGTCTACAATTCTATCCAGGAGCCAAGTATCACAGAAATCATGCCTGACTACGGGCCTCAGGTAGGGGGTACTTTGGTCACACTGACAGGGCCTCACTTGAATGCTGGGATGATTAAGACTGTGTCTATAGGAGATCAGGACTGCCCCATCAAGAGGTAATTATGGGCATCTACTGTTTCAGCTGTGCAATTTGGGTGTCTCATTGTAACTGTAGAACCTGTGCCTTTTTATAGTACATATGACTTTTACTGTTTCTGTCTAGATCTATATCAGTGTCCATAATATTATGTTATTGTCTTACTGTGTCTCTGTCAGCGTCTCCAAGGGTACGGGGACCACGTCCTCCATAGTCTGCCTGTCTAAAGGTGTGGCAGCAGTGATGAAGGTGCCCGTGAGGGTTGTCATTGACCAATCCCAGGTGTCCACTAACAAGATGTTCCACTACAAGAGCAACCCTGTGATCACTGAGATACGGCCTGCCTGCAGCTTCCGAAGGTAGGCCATACAAATGGATACTAGCCACTAGGCATCATCTGTGTGCTTCTGGGCCTAGCTGACTGACCTGCAAATGTGCTATATAGGACTGTAGAAAACAGTTAATTGCACACAGCTGATGCGGACCAAGAAGACGGTGATAAGTCAAATGTATTCCGGGCAGTGCCTACACTTTTAGCTGAGGGAAAACATGCTGTGCAGGAAATGTGCAATCTCTCTAGAGGCAATGAGGTTAACCTAAGTGAGGATGTGATTAGCCAACAGAAATAAACAAGCTAAGACCTGTTGTGTAACAATGCTGTGCCTTTTCTGGGTCACATTTCAGCAACTGGCACAACCATTTGAATAATAATAGAGAATAAACTGCAAATAGTGCTGGTTTCTCTGGTTTCTACAGTCAGCAGCGTTGACCTCTAACCCCGAGTCTCTATGTGTTTGTTTTCCTCCTTGTTCAATCCTGTGATTAAGTGGATCCAAGATCATCATCAAAGGCAAAAATCTGGACTCTGCGTACAACACTCTCATCCACTACAAATCAAACAAACTGAAGAAGTCTCTGCAGCGTGTAAGTTATCCTGCAGGGCTCACAACTCTGGGCTTCATAAACCTATAATGGGGTAATATCCATTAAATGCCAGTCTTTGATTTTGTTTGATTAAATGACCCCAGAGTACTGTTATTGACACTATTTGATGTGTCGAACATAACGCAGGTCTGCAACGGCACAGCAACCCCCACGCACATGGAGTGCTTTGCCCCCGTCTTCCCCAGAAATGAGACAGACAAGGGCTTTATTAATATCAGCATGGACGGGGCCATCAATCTGGTGAAGAAGAACTTTGAATACCAACCAGACGCCAGCATCACCCCCTTTGAGTACGAAGGCAACGTACTGAGCCTGAGCCCTGGACAGACTGAGGTTTCACTGCATGTACGTTCACCATCATACACACAGGACTCAGCTTTGAATAGAGCCAGTTACGTAGTCAGTCAATCAATCATCATTGTTTTCAACCATTACAGTAACTCTAGATTAACCAATTGGTTGATGGGTAAATCTAACCACAATTGTTGTTGTGTAAGTAGTGTGAGTAGTTGATTTCGTAGGTACCAGTGGGCAAAGCTGGTTGAAATGACTTCATTGCAACCAGTTTACAACTGAAATCGTGTGGTTTAAAGATGTCATTTCAACCAGCAATATTCAAGCTCCAATAAATTCCTCATTAAGTGTTTTCCCATGTTCTGCAGCACAACAAGCTAAGCATGGTGAGCCTCTGCATGGAGATCATAATGACCATCGGAGGTGTGGACTGCGGAGTCCAAGTGCTGGACAACGAACTGACCTGCAGGATCCCCAAGGAGCTCATCATCCCCAGGGAAGGTTCGCCTGTCATGGTGAGCTACTGTAATGGTTAACTTAATTGAACTTGATCCTTGATTGTCTAAGCCGGGGGAGGGGGGGGGGGGGGGGCATATAAAGCAGGCAGACAGACAGACATTGAGGCATTCAGTTACTGTTTGATTGAATGTTAGAATGGGCAAAACGAGTGACCTAAGTGACTTTGAGCGGGGTATGATCGTCGGTGCTAGGCGCTCCGGTTCCTGTATCTCAAAAACAGCCGCCCTCCTGAGTCTAGGGTTTCCCGCGAATGGTGCGACAAACAAAAAAACGTTCAGTCAGCGGCAGTCCTGTGGACAAAAGAGCTCGTTGATGAGAGAGGTCGAAGGAGAATGGCAAGAATCGTGCGAGCTGACAGACATTGATATTTGAATTTCTGTTTACTTAAATGAATTGAAATGGAATTGACCCTAACCTTGAAAGCAAACCATTAGTAAACTGGTCCTTAAATTAAAGTGATAATCAAACTGATCCCAGAATAAGGTGTGACTAATATCCTGTTTTTTTTGTCCTAGGTGTCTGTGAATGGGCGTGCCTATGAGGTGGGCACGGTGGTCTTCGTCAACAACACCACCAACATAGTGGTTATCATGTTTGGAATTGTCATTGCGTTGTGTGTTGGTGCTGCCATGGCCTTCATCACCATGAAACATGTGAGGAGGAAGAAGAAAGGTGAGAACCGTTACTGTGTGTGGAATACGCTACAAGAAGATGTACTTTCATCTACCAGTACATTTACCAGTACTCTTAAATGATAGCACGGGTTAGACAGACATACATTTTTATGCCTTTAACAATTGTTGTCATGTAAGCAATAACTTACCATGTGTGCATTTAAGACATTTCATATTTTCTGATAGTTATCTAAAGTTTTTGAGTATGTACTGTATAAGGCAATGTAATTCATTATGTTGATGAAAACATTTCAGCCAAAGTAGACACTGGTTTAGCAAGGATGTTTGTCCGCAGTCGGATAAGCAGCAACCCTGACCAATCCCCCACTGGTGACTATCGACAAGGTGAGATCCTTGGAGTGAACATTTGTTATGGTTCATTAATCTTGTGATTCATATCAATGAATCAATGGTTTCTCTTGCCGTGTCCCCTCTGTACTCCAGAATGGTCCAACCAGGTGAGCCAAAGGACAGGCTCAGGAGGGATAGCCTTACATAGCCTGCTCTACGCTGCCACTTTTGACCCCTCAGCCACGCCTCTGATCTCATTGGACACCCTGAGACCTGAGCTCCTGGAGGAGGTCAAAGACGTCCTGATCCCAGCCGACAGGCTCAATGTTCACCACAACCAGATCATCGGCAAAGGTATGGTCTGGATAGCCCGTTCCAAGATCTGTTTGTGCTGTCTTGACAACTCCTATGGTCATTGTCATGCCAAACAGATCGGGACCTCCTCAGATACTGACTAAGAAAAGCAAAATGGGTCTGGCCGTCATCTTCATTAGAATCCATCTATTTCTGTTTCCACTCATTTACCTGTTCATTCTTTTTTCTTTGTTTAAGTTTAAAGTATGTAACTAGACTAGTGCCATATTCCCCAAAACACGGATGTTATTTTGTCGTTATTCAGGTCATTTTGGGACTGTGTACCACGGCTACCTGACAGACAACAATAACCAAGAACAGTTAATCCACTGTGCTGTTAAGTCATTGAACAGTAAGTGGATTCTTCTCATTTTGTTTGGCTGAGCTCTCATGCCATAAACAACTGTGCTAGTCATCTGTGGTGTATGTCCTGCTTGGTACACATAGTTCAATTCTCCCTCTCTCAGGGATCACAGACCTAGAGGAGGTGGAGCAGTTTCTGAGAGAGGGCATCCTGATGAAGGAGTTCCACCACACCAATGTTCTCTCCCTGCTGGGTATCCTGCTGCCTCAGGAGGGGCTCCCCCTGGTGGTGCTGCCCTATATGAAACATGGAGACCTGCGCCACTTCATACTCTGTGAAAGGAGGGTACGTTAAAGGCCTACTCTTCCTCATACTTCATAATAACAAAGTATAGCCACTAGTCAGTTCGTCAGAGAGAATATACGTTTATATTGTTCATGAATGACTCCTGTGTCACCTCTCTTCCTCCAGAATCCAACAGTGAAAGACCTGATTGGCTTTGGGCTACAGGTTGCCAAAGGTATGGAGTACCTGGCCCAGAAGAAGTTTGTACACAGAGACCTGGCAGCTCGAAACTGCATGTAAGTGCAGGGCAGCTCTATCACTCGTTAATGTTTTGTTTATGCTATTTCTCAATCCAGTACCTGGCTGTGCCATCGACAAAGTCTGTCTATTATCTATGGTCTCTTTAGGCTTGATGAAACGTTTACGGTGAAGGTGGCAGATTTCGGAATGGCCAGAGATGTGTTTGACAAGGAGTACTACAGCATCCAGGACCACAGGAAGGCCAAGCTGCCAGTCAAGTGGATGGCCATAGAGAGCCTGCAGACACAGAAGTTCACCACTAAGTCAGACGTGGTGAGGGATTATGACTCGATTTCAATTTTCTTATAGCCATTGTATACTGTAGCTAGCTGTCTTACAGTACAAAAAAAGTATGAAAACGGATGCACTCACTACTGTAAGTCGCTCTGGATAAGAGCGTCTGCCAAATGAACCTGGCCCAGGACTTGTTAGAGATCCAGTTCTTGTAAATGTTTTCTAGCTCTTTATCCCTTGTCTTCACAGTGGTCATTTGGGGTCCTGATGTGGGAGCTGTTGACCAGAGGAGCGAGCCCCTATCCTGAAGTGGACCCCTACGACATCACTCACTTTCTATTAAAGGGACGCAGGCTGCACCAACCACAGTTCTGCCCTGATGCTTTGTAAGTGATCTAGTGTCAGATCATTTTAACGGGCAACCGGCGGCATGCGGATCACCCCAATCAAAGTTTCCCGTTCCTGATCTACAGCTATTCTATCACAGTCGTTTATAGCTGTTGTTGTTGCATTAGGAACTCTGTCATGGTTGTTGACAGCTGTTGTCATTGTTCTATGCTGTTGTTTCTATACAGGTACTCCATCATGTTGGAGTGCTGGGACCCGGAGCCAGAGCTCAGGCCTGACTTCCACACTCTGGGCAAGGAGGTGCTAGAGATCTTGTCCTGCCTGGAGGGAGAGCACTACATCAGCCTGAAGGTGACCTACGTCAACCTGGACCAGCCACGGCCTTACCCTGGCCTTACCACCTCTGCTGATGAGGCTGAAGCCTCTGGATCAGACTCAGACAGCGTTGTGTCCAGCTGAGGACCACAGAGCCTCAGGGGTCAACAGAACTGACCGGTCCATACCATACCAGAGTTTACTGGACCAAACCAGACCAGGACAGTAGGGCGTGGTCAGAGGGCACGGATGGGGGCATGACCATTCATCGTAGATGGAGGGCTCCCCCTATTCCCATCCACAACGCAATATTAGTACACAGAAATTATTTTTCACTTCTGTTACTCAAGACTGGATTGATAAGGAATAGAATATTGATTATTGACTAAGAAGACCTTGTGAAATGTGTTTACTTGTGTGAGCATTGACACTGAATTTCAATGTAGTTTTCCCTTCCTTGTGAGTACACAAATTATGACTATATCATATTTGTCTGTACTTTCAATGCACTTGTGTTTTTTTAAGGACGATTTTCAGGTGAAGAAATTGTATTTATAATGGGACACCAAGTGAACCTTCTCCATTTCTGAAGCACAGCTGTAAATATGAACAACTGAATGTACAGTATACTGTATGTCTGAAATGTGTTTTTGTGTTATAATAACTAAGGACTATGATTTGAACATGTCATGTTAAATCAGATGCATTTTCACACGTCATATTTTTCTCACTTTTTTGCTGGCATCCAAAGATATGCCTTAGAGATGGTCATTGGTGTTGATGGTCATTTGATGTATGGTTCTGAATGTGGCCATTGACTGAACTGGTCATTCTCATTGATACTTCTGAGAGGATATTTCAGTGAACCAAACTAGCGTTGTCTATGGTTATCTGCTAGCATTCTAGTAGATACACATAGACTTCCAGTCATTGCGCTAACGCTAGTTAGAATTGGCTTGCGAAACTACAGTGGGGAGAACAAGTATTTGATACACTGACGATTCTGCAGGTTTTCCTACTGACAAAGCATGTAGAGGTCTGTAATTTTATCATAGGTACACTTCAACTGTGAGAGACGGAATCTAAAACAAAAATCCAGAAAATCACATTGTATGATTTTTAAGTAATTAATTTGCATTTTATTGCATGACATAAGTATTTGATCACCTACCAACCAGTAAGAATTACGGCTCTCACAGACCTGGTCGTTTTTCTTTAAGGATCCCTCCTGTTCTCCACTCATTACCTGTATTAACTGCACCTGTTTGAACTCGTTACCTGTATAAATAAAAGACACCTGTCCACACACTCAATCAAACTCCAACCAGACTCCAACCTTTCCACAATGGCCAAGACCAGAGAGCTGTGTAAGGACATCAGGGATAAAATTGTAGACCTGCACAAGGCTGGGATGGGCTACAGGACAATAGGCAAGCAGCTTGGTGAGAAGGCAACAACTGTTGGCGCAATTATTAGAAAATGGAAGAGGTTCAAGATGACGGTCAATCATCCTCGGTCTGGGGCTCCATGCAAGATCTCACCTCGTGGGGCATCAATGATCATGAGGAAGGTGAGGGATCCGCCCAAAACTACACGGCAGGACCTGGTCAATGACCTGAAGAGAGCTGGGACCACAGTCTCAAAGAAAACCATTAGTAACACACTACGCCGCCATGGATTAAAATCCTGCAGCGCACGCAAGGTCCCACTGCTCAAGCCAGCGCATGTCCAGGCCCATCTGAAGTTTGCCTATGACCATCTGGATGATCCAGAGGAGGAATGGGAGAAGGTCATGTGGTCTGATGAGACAAAAACAGAGCTTTTTGGTCTAAACTCCACTCACCGTGTTTGGAGGAAGAAAAGGATGAGTACAACCCCAAGAACACCATCCCAACCGTGAAGCATGGAGGTGGAAACAACATTCTTTGGGGATGCTTTTCTGCAAAGGGGACAGGACGACTGCACCGTACTGAGTGGAGGATGGATGGGGCCATGTATCGCGAGATCTTGGCCAACAACCTCCTTCCCTCAGTAAGAGCATTGAAGATGGGTCGTGGCTGGTTCTTCCAGCATGACAACAACCCCAAAAAACACAGCCAGGGCAACTAAGGAGTGGCTCCATAAGAAGCATCTGAAGGTCCTGGGGTGGCCTAGCCAGTCTCCAGACCTGAACCCAATAGAACATCTTTGGAGGGAGCTGAAAATAAGTTTTGCCCAGCGACAGCCCTGAAACCTGAAGGATCTGGAGAAGGTCTGTATGGAGGAGTGGGCCAAAATCCCTGCTGCAGTGTGTGCAAACCTGGTCAAGAACTACAGGAAACATATGATCTCTGTAATTGCAAACAAAGGTTATTGCACCAAATATTAAGTTCTGCTTTTCTGATGTATCAAATACTCATGTCATGCAATAAAGTGCAAATGAATTACTTAAAAATCATACAATGTTATTTTCTGGATTTTTCTTTTAGATTTCGTCTCTCACAGTTGAAGTGTACCTATGATAAAACATTACAGACCTCTACATGCTTTGTAAGTAGGAAAACCTGCAAAATCGGCAGTGTATCAAATACTTGTTCTCCCCACTGTACCTCTTACTTCCTTCATACTTGGCACAGAGACATAAAATTGGTACCCATAAATTAATCTGACTCCGGGTAAGTAGATACAAAATGTTACTTTAAAGGGGCAATCTGCAAATGGTACATCCATTTGTGTATTTTTAAATTAACAATTAAACACCTTAACTTTTCCAAAATATAATTATAAATGCCTAATGAGCTTAGATCAACTTTTATGCCCCTTCAGAACCCATAATAGATTGTTTTACTCTACTGTTTGTAAACAATGTAATCGTAAAGAAACACTGTCACTGTATAGCGTCAAAACATGGTTAAATAGGCCTCCCGGGTGGGGTAGTAGTCTAGGGCACTGCATCGCAGCCCTAGCTGTGCCACCAGAGACTCTGGGTTTGCGCCCAGGCTCTGTCGGAGCCGGCCGTTGGGTTGGGTTGTGTTTCGGATGACGCGTGGCTTTCGACCTTCGTCTCTCCCGAGCCCGAACAAGAGTTGTAGCGATGACACAAGATTGTAATTACCAACAATTGGACACCACGAAATTGGGGAGAAAAGGGGGAAAAACAAAAACAAGGTTAAATCTATACTATACATGGATGTCCCTTTAACTCTGAGGTAAAAGTATGCAACCCATATCTTACTGCTTGTCCTTGCATCTATAGCGCTGTCCATGAATTTGAGGGTTGTTACAATTCTGCTTTGTTGTTGTTTGAACTGCAGATTGTCCCTGTAACTCTAAGGTAATAGTATGCAATCCATATCTTACTGCTTGTTAGTCTTTAAAACCACCACTAGATGTCGGTAAAAACCTTTGTCATCAGTCCTTATGCTGCAGTATTCTGCACCTCATGAGACCACGGTACAGACAAGACATTTGTTATAACAGTCTATGCTCCGTGATTATGAAACTGAAAGGTGATGAGAAGGGTGTTTATGTTTGGTTATGATTGGCACTGGCAGACTGTTGTCGGTCTCTTAAATGGCACTGAAATCTCACTCCCCATATCCTCTGTTTTCTTCTTTTATTTCAGTCGGTAGATGTGGATTCAGTCACCTCCAACTGTGTGGATTTATGGTGGATTTAGAAACATCAATCTGAAAACACAAGTCTGAGTGTTTGTTTCAACATGAGGATTGTGAAATATTAGATTTTAAACACAGCCAAGCTCAGATGGTTTCTGTACAGTAGCTATGAATAGTGTTCATGAGAGAAAGATTGTGGTTTGTACTGAAGGGTTCTAAGTATTTAATAGACTTATCTGACCTCTCTCCTCTGAGCCTCTCACTGAGCTGAGCTGGAGATATTCTCACTGTTGAGGTGATGATAGGTTTACATGTCATAAACAGCGTCACATTGTGTGTGTTTTCCACGCACATGTGTGTGCACGTGAGTGTGTGTGTGCATGTTTGTGTGTGTGTGTGTGTTAATGTTAACCTTTTCAATTGGTAGGGTGTTCAATCAAAAACATTATTATTATTTTGACCAATGGGTAAAATAATATGTTAATTTTGTAGATAATCCTCTAAGAAAACCAATGGTCCAAAACTCTTGTCAGATAAGAAAAGTGGTCAAAAATAAGGAAAACTGCACCGCTTCTTGTCAACTAGGCTAAATGCTGTGTGAGGATTAAGGTTAAGGCTCACTTTCCCGTTGAACTTGTCATCTTTCTTCTCAAATCCATGGGACATAAAACAATATACAGTAGAGGTAAAATAGATATTGATTTTGAAAGATGACATGTAGTATTTTCTTATTTTAGTATAGGCTTTCCATATGAATGTGAAATTCCTGTCCTTTTTTGAAGATTTCTCACTAAAACAAATGTATCTCTTTGAAAATTCATCGGAGCACTAAGTGTACCACCACAAGCTTTGTATTTTCAAAGCCTTGTACATTTAATTCAGCTCGTCATGCTAATTTAACTTTTTTGTGACCCGCGAACACCACTTTGAAGACATGTAAAATCCTCAAAAGTTTCTGCAAGAAAGCTGCATCGCTCTCAACAGAGCTCGGTGCTTATTATCGGATGTATTTGGTTATGAAATCCGACTGTTTGGATATACTGTAAATTCAATGTTAGAGAAAGACCCCACTGAACTATTCAGAACATGAATAATCATATTTGTCTTGGTAAAAATGTATTTTATAACATTAGGAAGTGAAACGTCATTACCAAAACAAGTTTTTACCCACTCTGGGCAGAGTGGGTGGACACCCTACAATCGGGCACTCAGCTTGCTCAGTGATCTTCAGACAGAAAAAGTTTGAGGAGACCACCACAGTACATCATATTACAATTTCTTATTTTGACAGAATGCAAAATAGGTAAAGCTTGGTATAAGGGGCTTTTATATAAACAGTTATGTAAACGTGTTATACAGTGTTGTTGTAGGCTGCAGTACTGAATCATGCTCTTCTGTGGGTACATGGTCCTTGAGACAAGTGTTTTTTTTTAAATTCAATCTGGAATGACGATCAGAGAAATTGGCTGGCCTGCTAATGCTGTAATGACTGGTGTACTAACTGTCCTGTTAGGCAGCCAAGGAAAGCAAGCCATTTGCACCCACAGAATGGTGATGCAGAGTAATGTTCCATCACTCCTGCAGTGCTTTTTCTTCAGTGTTGTTCTTTTGGTGTAGCTAATTGTAACACAAGCAGGTTAGTTTGCAGGTGGCGGGGGGGGGGGGGGGGGGGGGGGGGGGGGGGGAGTAGGAGGTGGATGGGGAACTGAGCTGGGATTGAAGTGAGTCTTCATCAGAGCCTCCTCAACCAGCTCTACTCTGTGCAGGTGGAGGAGAAAGGAAAGGGGGGGGATTTACAATGACCAGCCAAGATTGGACTCGACTGCGAAGGGCGGGCTAAGAATGTAGCATTGCTTAAAGCTATTGATTTAACAGCATCTTACCTGAATGAATGGGTTTTTACTGTAAAGGTAATAGCTGCTTACATTTTAACACTTAAAAAAGGCCATCTAAAAGGTTTTTTAAAAGCTCAGAAAAGGGCAACAGGGAATTGAATTCTGTATAATGGTAAATTATCCAAATGATCTCCATTCTGTTATGATCAATGGGCCTCGGTATTAAACTTATGCTGAGTCCCTCTCTTTCATCATCACCTAAAGGCACACTTCAGAAAAACTAGAAGATGAATCAAAATCGAATTATTTCTTCATGCGGAAAAATGTTAGCTGGGTCATTCCTACCATGCGGTGCCATTTGGACCTGATAACTTTTGGGGTAAAAAAGTTTGGGGTCAAAAGTTTGGGGTCACTTAGAAATGTCCTTGTTTCTGAAAGAATGGTTTTTTTTGTCCATTAAAATAACATCAAATTGATCAAAAATACAGTGTAGACTTGTTAATGTTGTAAATGACTATTTTAGCTGGAAACGGCTGATTTTTTAATGGAATATCTACATAGGCGTACAGAGGCCCATTATCAGCAACCATCACTCCTGTGTTCCAAAGGCACGTTGTGTTAGCTAATCCAAGTTTATCATTTTAAAAGGCTAATTGACCATTAGAAAACCCTTTTGCATTTATGTTAGCACAGCTGAAAACTGTTGTTCTGGTTAAAGAAGCAATAAAACTAGCCTTCTTTAAACTAGTTGAGTATCTGGAGCATCAGCATTTTGGGGTTCGATTACAGGCTCAAAATGGCCAGAAACAAAGAACGTTCTTCTGAAACTCGTGAGTTTATTCTTGTTCTGAGAAATTAAGGCTATTCCATGCGAGAAATTACCAGGAAACTGAAGATGTCATACAACGCTGTGTACTACTCCCTTCACAGAACAGCGCAAACTGGCTCTAACCAGAGTAGAAAGAGGAGTGGGAGGCCCCGGTGCACAACTGAGCAAGAGGACAAGTACATTAGAGTGTCTGGTTTGAGAAAAAGACGCCTCATAAGTCCTCAATAGGCAGCTTCATTAAATAGCACCCGCAAAACACCAGTCTCAACGTCACCAGTGAAGAGGTGACTCCAGGATTCTGGCCTTCACTGGCTCCTTAACAGCATTGCCACTCTGCAGAGACATGAACCCGTGAACCTGAACAAAAGGTTCATACACATCTGATTCAGAATCTTGTTTAGGAGAAACACCAGTCCCAACCAGATACTTAATGGACTGGAGTGCTCCCACAAGAAGAAACTGCTTTTATTCTCTCTCATTTTTGTCTCAATTTAGGACACTGAGAGACAATGTGTCCTTTCTCATGGAAGTTGTGACAAACTTGATGGATACTGTAGAAATGGACTGAAACCTCGCAGCAGGAGGTGACTTCTCTGGATTGTTTTTTTGTATAGGGATAACTACTGGGTGCTTTGTTTGTGAAGGTAGTTTTATGTGTCAAAACAAACTCATCTGCAAGAACTGCAGCTTTCTCAAGAGTGAGATCCTTGTGCTTATGAATGTAGATCACAACCCGTTTGTGAAGGCAATTCTTGAACTGCTCGAGAAGTATGAGCGTCTTTAAATCCTCAACCCTCCTTGACCTCTTGAGAACCACGCCGCCGATCAAAAAGACATGCTTGTTCCCTTGCGAACTCAACATGGCTTTGTGATTCGGTCTTTCATACTTTATGGAACTGTTGTCTGTATGCCTCTGAGACCAACTCATATGCTTGAAGGATAACAGCTTTAACAGTGTTATAATCTGAGCTCTGGTCAAGAGATAAAGCGGTGTACACTTTCTGGGCTTTTCCCACAATAACACTTTGAAGGAGCTGTGACCAAATATCTCACGGCCATTTTAGTGATGTGGCAATTCGCTCAAACAGAGTAAAATATACATCCACCTCCTTCTCGTTGAAAGGCTGTACAAGTTGGCTGTTCCGACCAAGATCAAACTCTGTCGAGGGTGCAGGATGGCCTGACTGGAGTTAGAGCTTTTCAAGATCTATCTCCCTTTGTTGCGCTTCCAGCTCCATCTCTTTTAATCCAAAGGCATACGCACGTTCTTCTTGTTCTAGTCTGGCTGCACGCTCATCTCATCTTTCCCTGTGCTCCAACTCTCATTTATGTTGCTCCAATCTCTCCTCACATTCTCTTTCCTTGTGCTCAAGCTCAAATTGTTCTTTGCTCCAACTTTGCCTTTAGTTCTAACTCCCTTAGCTGCACTTCTATGGAATGTACTCTACTACCTGTAGCGCCCTTTTCATCAACCTCCCTCTCTGAAAGAATTTCCTCCTCCTCCAAAGCAGTATAAATCCAGATGCTTTGCAATGACGAGCAGCTTCGCCTTTGTACATTTATCGAGCATCTCCCACGTGGGGTAAACAATTAATGAACATACACCTGTGGAATGGTCGTTAAGACACTAACAGCTTACAGACGGTAGGCAATTAAGGTCACAGATATGAAAACACTAAAAGAAAGATGCCCAGGGTCCCTGCTCATCTGCGTGAACATGCCTTAGGCATGCTGCAAGGAGGCATGAGGACTGCAGATGTGGCCAGGGCAATAAATTGCAATGTCCGTAGTGTGAGATGCCTAAGACAGCGCTACAGGGAGACAGGATGGACAGCTGATTGTCCTCGCAGTGGCAGACCACATGTAACAACACCTGAACAGGATCGGTACATCCGAACATCACACCTGCTGGACAGGTACAGGATGGCAACAACAACTGCCCGAGTTACACCAGGAACGCACAATCCCTCCATCAGTGCTCAAACTGTCCACAATAGGCTGAGAGAGGCTGGACTGAGGGCTTGTAAGCCTGTTGTAAGGCAGGTCCTTACCAGACATCACCGGCAACAACGTCGCCTATGGGCACAAACCCACCTTCGCTGGACCAGACAGGACTGGCAAAAAGTACTCTCCACAGACGAGTCACGGTTTTGTCTCACCAGGGGTGATGGTCGGATTAGCGTTTATCGACGAAGGAATGAGCATTACACCAAGGCCTGTGCTCTGGAGTGGGATCGATTTGGAGGTGGAGGGTCCGTCGTGGTCTGGGGCGGTATGTCATATATCAGGGATGATGAACGCATTTCCCACTAGTAATTACCAGTTGGAGGGCTGATCAGGGAGATTTTACCCAGTCGTATGTGATAAATTCCCACTTCCCACTTGGTTGTGAACGCATGATTAGATACACTCATCACTGTACTTTGAAATGTAGGCTGGGGCAATGTGCTGGCGGGGGTTCATTAGCATATTTGGGGGCATGGTCTAAAATATGTTGTATTTGTGCCAACAGTCAGTGTACATGTTGTACCAGTTTAAGTGGTTTAATTGTTATGCTGATGAAGGTTAAGCATCTCTTTTGACTATCAGTTCTGCAGTCTTGCAAGGACTTATGACAATCAGGCGCTGCACTGTTAAGAGGTTCAACAACTCTGTAGAATTGATAGTATACAAGCTTAATGTTCAGGAACAGACCACATTAGCTGGGATAAAATTAACCATATTTCTTCTCATGGTTGAGCAAAAAGAGCTGACTGAAGTAAAGAGCTGACTGAAGCCTCAAATAAGACACTTCTGCGATCTTCTGATAGGCTGCCGCTGCTACAGTATGCTGCCAACCAGCAGGTGATGTGCATGTTGTCAACAGAAACGTCAGTGAAGGCACTGTAGGTTACTGCCAAAGATGACAAATTCACAGCATCTTCTGGCAATATGTGGCCATTAAATGACTGGAAAATGCACAATAACCTCTTTACAATGCAGGCTATTACTGGCACATTCTCTTGCAAACTTTGCAGAACAGTGTGAAAGGAGTTGCTCAACTTGCATCAGCATAACCATCAAACACTTCCACAGACAGTTGGCACAAATGCACACATTTATCCACGCCCCAACCAGTACATTGCCCCCTACCTATATTGATGACTTATAGTGAAAAATCTCCCATATCTACAAGGTACCTAATCGTCACATGTACGTTTATATGTGTAGCTGTGAAGTGAACCTTTGACCTTTTTTGTACCCCAGGGAACAACACTGTACCCTAACCATACCCTTGTTTTTTGAATGTGTTAATTCTTAACATTTCCCCTTAGCTAGACCAGCCAAATTTGGCTGTATTGAAAAAAATTCATGAAAACAAACATTTTCTTTTTGGTCTTAATTTAAGGTTAGCGTTAGGCATTAGGGTTAGCAGTGTGGTTAAGAATAGTGTTAAGGTTAGGTTTAAAATCTGATTTCATGACTTTGTGTCTGTGCTAGTTGACCAATCTGCAGAGCTGCCCTCAGAACAAGTATTAGAGTTTGTTCGTCACATACATTGTTTAGTGAGTTACAACTGTAGTGTTATTTGTGACCGATCGCCTCTATTTGGTCTTATGTAGCAAAATATGAAATTGTGTTTTTTACATTGAATAAAAGTAGAGACTCCGAGCTAGAAAATGGTAGATCATACACAGTAGTTGAGGAACAGTGTGAAAGTAATTCTGCTTTGAAAGTCGATAAACTTGTAACCCCACTTTTGAGAAAATGTCCCTAGAATTTTTTGGTACACCTACTGGAGAGCTCTTCTTTGTCTACACCTATTCAGCATTGTTCACACCCTCTTAAGCCTTAGTCCCACCCACCTTTTTAAGGATTCATGTGTGAGGCCACGTGAAAAACAACATCAACGTTCATTTGTCACATGCACAGGATACAGAAGGTGTAAACGGTACAGTGATAGTACTTGCATACTTGCAGAGTAGCAATTTCACACACAGAAAGTGTCCTGGTGAAAATATTTTATAAATATTTTATCGTTATTAGATGACTCTTACACGACACCCTTGTCTAAATTGATGGGTCATGTGAAGGAAATGCTATAATCACCACTCACCCAGATCAAGCTAAGTGGATGGGTTACTATTGTCTAGACATGTCCACATATTCATGAAATACAATCGATGGCCGTAACCACCCCCAGACACACCTGCTAATTTTATGGGTCAGGTAATAATCCGGCCAGTGTGTCTGGGTAAGCATCGTCTAATAATGATAATATATTCATACAGCATATTTATCTGGACACTTTCAAATTTGGTTACATCCCTGTTAGTGAGCATTTCTCTTTTGCCAAGAAAATCCATCCACCTGACGGGTGTGGCATGTCAAGAAGCCGATTAAACAGCATGATCATTACACAGGTGCACTGTAAAATGTGGCCTCTCAAAAGGCCACTCTAAAATGTTCTGTTTTGTCAAACAACACAATGCTACAGATGTCTCAAGTTATGAGAGAGCATGCACTTGGCATGTTGACTGCAGGAATTTCCACCAGAGAATTGAATGTTAATTTCTCTACCATAAGCCCCTTCCAACGTCGGAATCGAGAATTTGGCATTACGTCAAAATGGCCTCATAACTGTAGACCATGTGTAACCACGCCAGCCCAGGACCTCCACTTCCGGCTTCTTCACTTGTGGGATCGTCTGAGACCAGCCAGCTGGACAGTCAATAAAACTGAGGAGTATTTCTGTCTGTAATAAAGCCCTTTTGTAGGGATAAACTTATTCTGATTGGCTGGGCCTGGCTTCCAAGTGGTGGGCCTATACCCACCCATGGCTGCACCTCTGCCCAGTCATGTGAAATCCATAGATTAGGGCCTATGTAACGGTCGTTACAAAAAACAAGGCGGAACAAACAAAACAGTTCTGTCTGGTACAGACACACAAACACAGGTGGGAACAGGCTACCTAAGTATGGTTCTCAATCAGGGACAACGATTGACAGCTGCCTCTGATTGGGAACCATACCAGGCCAAACACATAGAAATACAAATATAGAACAAAACATAGAATGCCCACCCCAACTCATGCCTTGACCAACCTAAAATAGAGACAAAAAAAAGGAACTAAGGTCAGGACGTGACAGCCTAATTCATTTATTTCAATTAACTGATTTCCTTATATGAAACTGTAACTCAGTAAAAGCGTTGAAATTGTTGCATGTTGCGTTTCTATTTTTGTTCAGTATGTTTACTGTAAATTATATTGGTCTATCTGTTAAAACTTATAATACACTGCTCAAAAAAATAAAGGGAACACTTAAACAACACAATGTAACTCCAAGTCAATCACACATCTGTGAAATCAAACTGTCCACTTAGGAACCAACACTGATTGACAATAAATTTCACATGCTGTTGGGCAAATGGAATAGACAACAGGCGGACATTATAGGCAATTAGCAAGACACCCCCAATAAAGGAGTGGTTCTGCAGGTGGGGACCACAGACCACTTCTCAGTTCCTATGCTTCCTGGCTGATGTTTTGGTCACTTTTGAATGCTGGTGGTGCTTTCACTCTAGTGGTAGCATGAGACGGAGTCTACAACCCACACAAGTGGCTCAGGTAGTGCAGCTCATCCAGGATGGCACATCAATGCGAGCTGTGGCAAGAAGGTTTGCTGTGTCTATCAGCGTAGTGTCCAGAGCATGTATGCGCTACCAGCGGACAGGCCAGTACATCAAGAGACGTGGAGGAGGCCGTAGGAGGGCAACAACCCAGCAGCAGGACTGCTACCTCCGCCTTTGTGCAAGGAGGAGCAGGAGGAGCACTGCCAGAGCCCTGCCAAATGACCTCCAGCAGGCCACAAATGTGCATGTTTCTGCTCAAACGGTCAGAAACAGACTCCATGAGGGTGGTATGAGGGCCCGACCTCCACAGGTGGGGGTTGTGCTTACAGCCCAACACCGTGCAGGACGTTATGCATTTGCCAGAGAACACCAAGATTGGCAAATTCGCCACTGGCGCCCTGTGCTCTTCACAGATGAAAGCAGGTTCACACTGAGCACGTGACAGACGTGACAGAGTCTGGAGACGCCGTGGAGAAGGTTCTGCTGTCTGCAACATCCTCCAGCATGACCGGTTCGGCGGTGGGTCAGTCATGGTGTGGGGTGGCATTTCTTTGGGAGGCCGCACAGCCCTCCATGTGCTCGCCAGAGGTAGCCTGACTGCCAATGGGTACAGAGATGAGATCCTCAGACCCCTTGTGAGACCATATGCTGGTGCGGTTGGCCCTGGGTTCCTCCTAATGCAAGACAATGCTAGACCTCATGTGGCTGGAGTGTGTCAGCAGTTCCTGCAAGAGGAGGGCATTGATACTATGGACTGGCCCGCCCGTTCCCCAGACCTGAATCCAATTGAGCACATCTGGGACATCATGTCTCGCTCCCATCCACCAACGCCACGTTGCACCACAGACTGTCCAGGAGTTGGCGGACGCTTTAGTCCAGGTCTGGGAGGAGATCCCTCAGGAGACCATCCGCCACCTCATCAGGAGCATGCCCAGGCTTGTAGGGAGGTCATACAGGCACGTGGAGGCCACACACACTACTGAGCCTCATTTTGACTTGTTTTAAGGACATTACATCAAAGTTGGATCAGCATGTAGTGTGGTTTTCCACTTTGATTTTGAGTGTGACTCCAAATCCAGACCTCCATGGGTTGATAAATTTGATTTCCATTGATCATTTTTGTGTGATTTTGTTGTCAGCACATTCAACTATGTAAAGAAAAAAGTATTTAATAAGAATATTTCATTCATTCAGATCTAGGATGTGTTATTTTAGTGTTCCCTTTATTTTTTTGAGCAGTGTATTAATCTCTATGCATACAACACCATTATATATGCCATTATCCAAACTGTAGACCAGGTGTCGTTAGAGCTGCAATCTGACTTTGTTGCCTTACAAAAAGACCTGGTTGGTTTAAAACCTGTACTTCATGTTGGCAAGACTAAATATATGTTGGTCGCTAATACTCGCAAAATATTTTCTGATGGACAACTGTACATATTTGTTAATTGAATGTGTCTCCCATCGATCGGATTCCCGCATGTAATATCTGGGCATTTGGATGGACAAGGATTTAATGTTTAAAAAACATACTTATGAGCTAGTTAAAAAGCCAAGATTTAAAGTGGGCTTATTTTTTAGAAATAGATCTTGCCTCTCCCTTAACACCAGGAAGCAGATTGTACAGTCAACTTTCCTGCCAGTTCTTGACTATGGTGACACCATTTACCAGAATGCAGTAGCCACTACTCTTAAACATTTGGATGCCATCTACCATAGCGCCTTTCTGCTTTATCACTGGTGACAGTTTTAATATGCATCACAGCATCCTGCATCAAAAGATTGTCTGGTCCTCATGAAAGTCTTGTAGATCACTTCACTATTCCCTTTTAGCTTACACAGCTCCACGACACAAGCTTCCGACTTACTTAACTTAGTTATTTCTTGAAGTATAATTTTTTTTTTTATATAGAGAGTTTTTCTTATTGGTATGTCCGTGTTGAATTTGTTGTCCTCAGGGCACCATTGAAAATTAGACCCTGGTCTCATTGGGCTCCCGATTAAATACAAGTAAAATAAATTAAACACATCCTGTAGGGGCAGACATGAACGTTAAGGGCTTGGAGGTAGACTAACGTTAAAGTGAATGTAGACTTCACAGATCATTGACACAGGAGGACCTCTTAAGTAAGTCAGCAAATCATTTGGAGCAGATTTGGTGGTGAATGCTAAAAATACTTCTTCCTATCTTTCAGGTTACCAGAAATTTCCAAAGAATGGAGGATTCCTCCACTGTCTTTGGGGGGCCCTGAAGCGAGTCACCTGTGGCTGCTTTAGACGTGCTAGAGCAAGACCAAGCCTGGACTAAAATACAGGCATTGTTATACAGTCAAAATACTACTGTACGGCGGTTATTTTTTTGTTAAATGCATTATTGTATAATATGCATAAATGTTTTATTAATTAGACATACTTGTCACTGGTATTCTTTTCAGCTGTCATGTTTGGATGGGAAACTTTTGATTTGATACCTAAGGTACAGTGTAGAGTAGACCTACAGATGTAGGATCTTAATTTGATCATCTTTTGCTGCTGCGAATTTCCCTGCACAGCAGGAAATACAAACTTGTAATGTATCTAAGTTTTAAAAGGCTTCTAAAGTTTGTAATTTACACTTTAAAATGTCAGACTTGATTTACGCTAACAAAAAATTATATAATTATAAACCGTATCATAATTAAAATGTCCTGTTGCTGCAGGATTATTTTTCTGCTTTAGCAAACTGGCTCAAATTAAGATCCAATGCTGCTTTCAATACTGTATAGCTCAGAAATATTTCAGAAAGTGTATGTACTGCACTGCACCACTCTGGTACGGAAACGCCCTACGGAGAATTCAAGATAGTAAAAATAATTCAAGATCCTTTGTTACGGTTCACCTTGGATCTGCTTTGAGTTGGTTGTGTGTATGGTATGCATGAGGCTCTGGGCTTTGTGTGGTCTTGAAAGTTTCTATCGCCACTAAATCTACACCACTGACGGTCTCAGAGTTTAAAAAAATGATTCTGTCTATAAGTCTGTCTGGTAGAAGAGTGAGAGACAGGGAGAGGATATAAAAGTGGGATGATGATTTATTGGATGAAAATATTATACATGTGCGAACGTAGGATCTTAATTTGAGCCAGTTTGTTACAATAGGAAAGTAGTCTTGCAGTAACAGGATGTGAATTATTATGTGAATTATTTAATTATTTTGAATGTGAATTATGTGGATTAGAACTAATGGACATTAGGTGTTGATACATTTTTGTAAAGGAAAATCAAGTCTGATATTTCAGAGAGGAAATTAAAAACTTCAGAATCATTTTTTAAACTTTTAAAAGTTATCCTGCAACAGGGTGATCAAATTAAGATCCTACATCTGTACTGTATGCTTTATGCATGTGCATGCACTCTCACACATACTTTTAATGTGGTGTACCACTACCATTGTAATATCAAACATAAGAGGCTGCAGAATGTAATTGTTCATGACTGGTACAAAAGGCTAATATTTAATTCACCCTCTACATTTTTTCAATGTCAGATCACAATGACGTCAGTGGAAATACAGTATATTTAGGGATGTTGAATAACTAGGGGAGCTCTCAGGGTCTCTAACCTTCAGGTTGGTAAAATCTCTCGCTGAATCATAAATGGCAAATTCTCTGCCTGCTTCCATGCTGAAGGAACATGTTATTTCAAGATCCATTTTGCACTTCCTCAAACTAAATTGTTTGGAAGAAAAAGGACACCAAACAAGTATAGTTTTTAGTCACTAAAGTGCATGTCAGTTGCACATTCAGTTTAATATTAGTGGTGGTCTTGAAGCCTTCTATCTCAGACCTTTACTTTTTAGTTCTTATCATCTGTGGGCTTTGGAACCTTCTTCGCCTACTTGTCTTCTGAAATCAATTTGCTATTTATCCTTGAGCTAGTGTATCAGCAGCAGACACCTGAATGTAAGTGCAGGATTTTTCATATCCTCCATTGTTGCCTACTATTAAGGGGACGATGTCAAACTCTGAAAGGTCAGAGAGAGAGAGTGAGAGACAGAGAGAGAGAGTAAATGTGTCCACAGATGAGAAATTGAAAAGCAAAGGATTTGCAGAGCATTGAAAGAGGCTTTGGAGACTGAAGGCCATGCAAGGCACATAGCGGACTGTGCATGTTATTTTTTTTTTTATCATCCTGCAATTCACTGGGCCACAATGTCCAACAGTGAGGATGAAGGAAATGCTCAAAATATGTTGTGCCTTTCAGGATTCATGTCACATTGCTAAAATACATAGCTACATAGACGATACGTATTTCCTGTCCTTTGTGGAGATCTTACAGAAGAATTTCAACGGTATGACATATTCTAACAGATTAAGCTTTTTCGTTATACTGTATAAAGTTGAAGTCGGAAGTTACACACACCTTAGCCAAGTACATTTAAACTCGGTTTTTCACAATTCCTGACATTTAATCCTAGTAAAAATTCCCTGTCTTGGGACAGTTAGGATCACCACTTCATTTTAAGAGTGTGAAATGTCAGAATAATAGTAGAGAGAATGATTTATTTCAGCCTTTATTTCTTTCATCACATTCCCAGTGGGTCAGAAGTTTACATACACTCAATTAGTATTTGGTATCATTGCCTTTAAATTGTTTAACTTGGGTCAAATGTTTCGGGTAGCCTTCCACAAGCTTCCCACAATAAGTTGGGTGAATTTTGGCCCATTCCTCCTGACAGAGCTGGTGTAACTGAGTCAGGTTTGTAGGCCTCCTTGCTCGCACACTATTTTTCAGTTCTGCCCACAAATGTTCTATAGGATTGAGGTCAGGGCTTTGTGATGGTCACTCCAACTCCACTCCAAGACTTTGTTGTCCTTGAGCCATTTTGCCACAACTTTGAAAGTATGCTTGGGGTCATTGTCCATTTGGAAGACCCAATTGCGACCAAGCTTTTACTTTCTGACTGATGTCTTGAGATGTTGCTTCAATATATCCACATTATGTTGCTTCCTCATGATGCCATCTATTTTATGAAGTGCACCAGTCCCTCCTGCAGCAAAGCACCCCCACAACATGATGCTGCCACCACCATGCTTCACGGTTGGGATGATGTTCTTCGGCTTGCAAGCCTCCCCCTTTTTCCTCCAAACATAATGATGGTCATTATGGTCAAACAGTTCCATTTTTGTTTCATCAGACCAGAGGACCATTTCTCCAAAAAGTATGATCTTTGTCCCCATGTGCAGCTGCAAACCATAGTTTTGCTTTTTTACAGCAGGTTTGGAGCAGTGGCTTCTTCCTTGCTGAGCGGCATTTCAGGTTATGTTGATATAGGACTTGTTTTACTGTGGATATAGATACTTTTGTACCTGCTTCCTCCAGCATCTTCACAAGGTCCATTGCTGTTGTTCTGGGATTGATTTGCACTTTTCACACCAAAGTACATTCATCTCTAGGAGACAGAATGCGTCTCCTTCCTGAGCGATATGACGTCTGCGTGGTCCTATGGTGTTTATACTTTCATACTATTGTTTGTACAGATGAACGTGGTACCTTCAGGCGTTTGGAAATTGCTCCCAAGGATGAACCAGACTTGTGGAGGTCTTCAATTTTTTTCTGAGGTCTTGGCTGATATCTTTTGATTTTCCCATGAGGTCAATCAAAGAGGCACCGAGTTTGAAGCTAGGCCTTTAAATACATCCACAGGTACACCTCCAATTGACTCAAATGATGTCAATTAGCCAGTCATAAGCTTCTAATGCCAAGACAATTTTCCAAGCTGTTTAACGGCACAGTGAACTTAGTGTATGTAAACTTCTGACCCACTGGAATTGTGATACAGTGAATTATAAGTGAAATAATCTGTCTGTAAACAATAGTTGGAAAAATTACTTGTGTCTTGTAGAAAGTAGATGTCCTAACCGACTTGCCAAAACTATAGTTTGTTAACAAGAAATTTGTGGAGTGGTTGAAAAACAAGTTTTAAAGACTCCAACCTAAGTGTATATGTAAACTTCCGACTTCAACTGTATATTTACAATGGATATTGCATATATTTTCATCACACCATATTGATAACACATACAGGTAGACATGTTTTCTCAGTTAAAACAAACAAACAAACAAACAGACAGACAGATACACACAGGCAAAAAATGTTATTCTCTGCCCGGAGCGATTCTCAGACCTCTGGGTTTACATCGGCATAAATAATGTATTGAATTGACTTTACACATACATCAGGAAATGAATTTCTCTTAGGGCTTGTGACGTCATGCATGTTACAGTACCTAGACATATAGTCATACAGTACAAACATAAATTAAGTATAATAAGGCCTACTACCAGCACATGCAAGCATGCACAGTATACATTATGCAAAATACATATACTATAATTCCAATACTGTAAGTCCACTACCAACTCATGAGGTACATTAGCTAAATTAGATAGTATCCAGTGATGTAAATACCAACCCATATTACTAGGAAATATGTTCCTATAGAACCTTTTTTTGAATCGTGGATGCAAGGTAAGTGATCATTTATTCTTTTCTAGGACTGCGTTTGCACCATTATTCATTGTCAAGTAAACTATCACACTAATAGTTTTTCCCATGCCTAAGTGGTAACAGTAAAACAACATCATCCCGGAACCATCACCCTGTTTATGTATTTAGGATAGTTGGCTGTCGATGTCACATCACATTACAGTCTTGATTTGGTCTCACTTATTGTAATCAATTTAAACGTTCTTCAACAGCTTCTCTTGTTTTCATGTGCATCCCAAACTCATCAAACATAACAGTATCAACCCAGAAGATTCAATGTCATCACAATAAGTCATTTAGCAGATGATTTTATCCAAAGAGACTTTTAGTGTGCACATCATTATTTGTATTTTTTTTTTTACATATGGGTGGCCCCAGCTGGAATCAAACCCACAACCCTTGGTGTGGTACATGCCAAGCTCTACCGACTGAGCCTCACAGGACCACACCTTAACTAATGTTTGACACGTGATAATAGTGTTGTGCAATAACTTATATGCAGGCAGGAACATGTCTTGCCACGTCTGCTTAACTCAAACTGAACTCTTCGAGCTCATTAATTTCAGAGACGCTACAAAAATCACTCCCAACCCTGCAATGATTTCTTGTTCACTGTCTTCTGGGAAATAAGCCTCCATTACATGTGACGCAGCGCTCTATCAACCACATATTCATTAACTTCTTATGGCTGGGGGGCAGTATTGAGTAGCTTGGATGAATAAGTTGCCCAAACTAAACAGCCTGCTCCTCAGTCTCAGTTGCTAATATATGCATATTATTATTAGCATTGGATAGCAAACACTCTAAAGTTTCCAAAACTGTCAAAATATTGTCTGTGAGTATAACATAACTGATATTGCAGGTGAAACCCTGAGGAAAATCAAACCAGGAAGTGGCTTCTATTTTGAAAACTCCATGTTCCATAGCCTGCCTTTGCTCCATTTAATGGGATATCAACCAGATTAATTTTCCTATCGCTTCCTCAAGGTGTCAACAGTCTTTAGACATAGTTTCAGGCTTTTATTTTGAAAAATGCACAAGAAAGATAACATCGCGTCATTGTATGGCCGGGTGCTTGCAGCATTTTGTGTGCGTAACAGAATTTGCGTAGCCATTGCCTTTCCCTCTCTGACTGAAAAAGACAGTTGTGGTTGATATATTATCGATTATACATTTTAAAAACAACCTGAGGATTGATTATAAAGAATGTTTAATATGTTTTTGTGGACATTACAGATACTATTTGGAATTTGTCTGCGTTGTCGTGACCGCTATTTCCTGTGGATTTCTGAACATAACGCGCCAAACAAATGGAGGTATTTTGGATATAAAAAATCATCTTTATGGAACAAAAGGAACATTTATTGTGTAACTGGGAGTCTCGTGAGTGAAAACATCTGAAGATCATCAAAGGTAAACGATTAATTTGATTGCTTTTCTGATTTTCGTGACCAAGCTACTTGATGCTAGGTGTACATAATGTTTTGTCGAGCGATCGATAAATGTACACAAACGCTTGGATTGCTTTCGCTGTGAAGCCTATTTTCAAAATCTGACACGTCAGGTGGATTAACAAGAGGCTAAGCTGTGTTTTGCTGTATTACACTTGTGATTTCATGAATATGAATATGTTTAGTAATATGAATTGAATGTGGCGCTATGCAATTCAGCGGTTGTTGATGACAATTATCCCGTTAACGGGATGGCAGCCATAAGAAGTTAACGCTGTTCTCCTGAGTAGGCTTTCCCGATGAGATATTGACCGACCAGGGCACCCCGTTCATGTCACGAATCATGAAGGATTTATGCAAGCTAATGAAAATAACCCAGTTGCTCACCTCAGTGTATCACCCTCAGACCGATGGATTGGTGGGAAGATTCAATCAAACCCCGAAGCAGATGTTACAGAAGGTGATATAGGCTGACGGAAAGAATTGGGACCAGTTGCTACCCTACCTAATGTTCTTGATTAGAGAAGTGCCCCAACCTTCAACAGGATTCTCTCCCTTCAAACTCCTGTATGGAAGATGACCCCGAGGACTGCTGGACATGGCTAAAGAAGCCTGGGAACAGCAACCATCGCCCCACCGGACCTTGGTCAAACACGTGGGAGACATGAGAGATAGGAAGGCAACTCTGTGGCCCCTGGTATGGGAACACATGCTGGAGGCCCAGGAGGCCCAAGCATGGGTGTACAACAGAGGGGTACAACGAAGGGACTTTCAGCCCGGAGACAAAGTGTTGGTGTTGGTCCCCACCTCAGAATATACGTTTTTGGTCCAATAGAGCGGGCCACACAAAGTAATTGAGAAGGTGGGTGAAGTCAGACAGATAGGTATCTGACCCAGATTTACCATGAGAATCTGCAAAAAAAATGAAATGCACATGATGTACTCGACTCTATTTTCACAAAAAGGCTACCATAGAGACCGAGCCGGCGGAGGTGCCAATGGGGTAGCAGCTGGGCCAAGTCCAGAAGCAGTCGCTGAGGAAGTTGGTCAGTCGAAGCCAGGATGTGTTCTCCAGTGAACCAAGACACACCGATCTGGTACAGCATCGCATCATCACCGAACCTGGAAAAAAGGGGACGTCGAGACCCTACCGCATACCGGAAACAAGGAGAGCACGCAGAGCTGGCGCAGGGAGGGTGCAGTGCGTCCTATGCCTGCGCTCCGCTCGTGCCAGAAAAATTTAGGCATTGAGCCTAAGGGAGAGGTGCGAGTAGTATGCACCAGATCGAGATAAGGTACGCACGTTTGTGGGGTTGACTAGTTACTACCGGATATTTATTCCCCACTTTGCCTCCCCAGCCAGCCCCCTGACAGATCTGACCAGGAGCCATCTGCCCGCCCAGGTAAAGTGGACTGAGGAGACAAAGAAAGCCTCCAGGACCTAAAGGGTGCATTGTGTTCTTGACCCATGCTGGTGACACCAGACTTCTCTAAACCACTGGTGGTTCAGACCAATGCGTATGAAACAAGGGTGGGTGCCATCCTATCACAGCTCCAAGAAGGTGAGGAACACACAGTCATGCACATTTGCTGGAAGCTGTTGCCACGGGAAGCTGTTGCCATTCTCTTCAATGGTGGAGAAAGAATGTCTAGCAATCAAGTGGGTGCTAGAAACGCTGAAGTATTACTTATTGGGCCGGCACTTCACCCTCGTAACGGACCACGCACGACTGGTTTGGATGTCACGGGAAAAGTACATTAATGCCCGCTTCACCTGCTGGTTCCTATCTTTACATCTCTTTGCTTTCTTTGTCGTCCACAGATCAGGTGCAGCCCATGGAAATGCCGATGCCCTCTCCAGGAGGGATGCTCTAGGGAGCTAGACCGCCCAACCTCAGGAGTAAACCTGAGGTCGAGACAGTAGGTGTGGTTGGGAGAAAGCAGTGGCGATTTTAGCATGTCAATCTTGGTGGGGCAAACCATTTTTGGGGGGTGTGCATCCCTGCAAAGCCACAACACAACACTAAACACTACATTAACTGCACTATAACGGTGACACACAGTGCCTACAAACTGATAGGGACTTCATAAACCTGTCCCAACAGCAGAGTCCCAACAGCAGTCCCAACAACTTACCACTGCTACACCTGGCTATCAGTGAGCCTTGTCTGGCAGTGAAACAGTTCTTTCCTTTTAAAAAACATAGCTGATATGGCTGACTTGCTTAAACAAATGTGGTTTCTACTGACAATTGATATGTACAAACTATGGCAATCTGTAATTTTGAGCAAGCTAGGACGGACGTAGTCAATATAACTATTTGTTCAGCACGTTTGAAAATGTACAGCGACAGAATTCAGTACATGGTCCATTCTCCCTGTACACCAAGGTAGAACCGTAGGATAAATAAAGGGGGCATATAAGCATGAAATGAAAGCCTTTGCAATATTTGATGATTACATTTCTCTAAAACAGGTTATAGGCTACATTTTTTTATTTCACCTTTATTTAACCAGGTAGGCTAGTTGAGAACAAGTTCTCATTTGCAACTGCGACCTGGCCAAGATAAAGCATAGCAGTGTGAACAGACAACACAGAGTTACACATGGAGTAAACAATTAACAAGTCAATAACACAGTAGAAAAAAAGGAGAGTCTATATACATTGTGTGCAAAAGGCATGAGGAGGTAGGCGAATAATTACAATTTTGCAGATTAACACTGGAGTGATAAATGATCAGATGGTCATGTACAGGTAGAGATATTGGTGTGCAAAAGAGCAGAAAAGTAAATAAATAAAAACAGTATGGGGATGAGGTAGGTAAAAATGGGTGGGCTATTTACCGATAGACTATGTACAGCTGCAGCGATCGGTTAGCTGCTCAGATAGCAGATGTTTGAAGTTGGTGAGGGAGATAAAAGTCTCCAACTTCAGCGATTTTTGCAATTCGTTCCAGTCACAGGCAGCAGAGAACTGGAATGTGCACCACCAAGTCAGAACCACCAAGTCAGAACAGTAGGCGAAATTAAGAGAGGAAAATAGACTAAATTATTAGGGTGAGGCACATGGGCTATTAACTGCTTCCTACACAACATGCACTTAGTATTACTTTCTTAGCTACAGTATACATATCTCCCTGGCATATTACATCATTTACGCATCAGCATACAAGACATTTTTGGACTCTCCTTGTTGTGCTGTGCTCACTTGAACAAGCAAATTTTGTCATCAAACTTTGTCATCAGTCTGGAATTCTCTGGATTCATGGTGCTTTCAAGACAACTGGGAACTCTGAAAAAAACACGGTTGAATCATGATGACTCTAGTGATCTTCAGGTCATAGCTCTAGAAAGAGGCCCAAGTTCCCGACTTACAATTCTGAGGTGGATGACTGTTCAAAACATATTTTGCCAGTCGGAGCTCGTTTTTCCCTGAGTTCCCAGTTGTCTTGAACTCACTGAAGTCAGATATCCCAGTTCCGAGTTAACAGTTGTTTTGAACGCGGCAGAAATCATGCTGGATTGACAGCATGGCCAATGTTGAATGTTTATAATTTTAAGCTTGGAAAAGAAACCCTTTAACCCAGACTTGGGACCACACAGCCACTACTGAATAGCAGACTAGTGAGTGCTTTGCAATGCTTGCAGTTAGCCACTTCCAAACCACTCATTGTTGAAATTGTGATTTCTAACTTGTTGTGTAATGTTTGTGTCCAATGGCCGATGAGCACAGAGATGTTTAATCTATAATTTCTCTTTTATAAGACAAGGATTAAAAATTATTTGCAAGTAGATTGTCAACTTAACCCTCCTTCGTTTCATGTTAATTAATTCTGTGTTCCCGGTCCAAAATTACCAGCCCATTACAGCTGACTATAAATCCATAATAATACATATATTATTACCAAATCTTGCGTTAGATCTTTTTATCAACTTAAAGTCTTGTGAACATTACAAGTTTTGAACTTCTATTTGCTATTTATGACCTGTAGGCCTCATTGACCTGAGCTCATAAAACTTGTTTTTGAGTTAAAAAAAGCATAATGTATGGATTATTTGGACTATAACAAATACTCAGATGAAACATATTATGCTATTTATGACAGACTACTTTGTGTCAAAGTTTAACAAGGACTCTCTCCTCCTCACCAGTGTCATGATCAAAGATATGATCAAGAGCCTCACATACAGTATATAATTTGGTCATTGTGTGTCATGTTCTGACCTTAGTTCCCTTTGTTGGTCTTTGTGTTAGGTTGGTCAGGGCGTGAGTTGGGGTGGGTAGTCTATGTTCCGTTTTCTAGGTTGCTATATTTCTATGTGTTTGGCCTAGTATGGTTCTCAATCAGAGGCAGGTGTCGTTCGTTGTCTCTGATTGAGAATCATACTTAGGTAGCCTGTTTTCCCCATTTTGGTTGTGGGTGTTTGATTTCTGTTTAGTGTCTGTTCACCTGGCAGAACTGTTTCGGTGGCTCTTCGTTATTATTTTGTGTAGTGTTCAGTTTGTTCAATTAAAACATGACGGACACTTACCACGCTGCATTTTGGTCCTCCTCTCCTTCCACCAACGAGAAGCATTACATTGTGCTGCCACAGAATAAATTGTGAGCAAGGTCTCAAAAAAGTTTTATATACCAGAGCTGTGAGAAAAGTTCTATATATTATTGAAACAATGTTGCGATTGTTTGTTTGAATGCCAACAGGTGTGGTATCCGTGGGGGAAAAATTATATTGGGGGAAAGATTCCCATGGGGGTTGCCATGGAAGCCAAGAAGGGGAGTGAGATGTGTGTGTGTGTATGTGTGTGTGCGCTCAAACACACATGCATGTGGGGGTCTGGGAGAGGAAGTGTGTCCATCTGAATAATGGGCATGTGCCTGAACTCAATTCAATACACTAATTGTAGTCACCCATTCATTCCTAATGACCGGTCATTTTTGACCGGGAACAACACAGGTGTACAAAAGTTAAATGAAAATCATTTAAATGTATTTTGTGTGTTCAGATGCCCTGTGTGGACAAAGTAATGGAACCTTATGACAATCAGATTAAATTAACGACCTTTTTCAGAGAGAAAACCGATCGAATCAGTCCAATTCGACCGGAACACAGCAGGATGGTTAATTTATGATGATGATTGCTAGCTAAGATTTTGAAATATGATGTTGACATGATCAGTCCAATTAAAGCTACTGTTGATACAGTATAAGGTGATATGACGTCATTTTATCTGTGGCCAATGACCTTGAGCCTTCATGGGCACTTCTAATGTAACTCTATGGCAGCACCCAAGGGGATTGGATTTTTATTTATTTATTGGTAAAAATGTGGGGCTCAAAACATGACGGGTCGCCACTGGGATGGAGAGCGGGAGGTGGGAGGGAGGGGGAGAGAGAGAGTGAAAACATCAGGTCCGGGACAAGGATATGGCTGATGCTATGTTATTATGCTCAAACATTACAACAAAATCAATGTGGGCCAGACTGTCTAGCTTTAATTTTTTTGATTGTAAGTTCTCAAAGATTCTAGGCTATTATAAAAAAATATATATATAGGTCCATTATCTTTTCTGCATACTTTCTATTGCATTTTAGTCGTTTATGTTGACACTGAAAGAGTTTTTCTATCCCGAAAATGTATTTCTAAATTTGTGCAATGCTCAAAAAATGTCATCCAGTGACCGACCTAGACCCCTGCTGTAACCGTCAAAGTCAAATGAATGAAGTCATCAAACTAACCAGAGGACACTGGGACTTCAATGAGGTGCCATGGGAGTGTTCATACCAGATGTGGCTGTGCATAGGGTTATGTATTAACAGGCTTGAGGTCACAAAAACAATTTACTTAAATGATATGAAAGTGACCCATGAAGTATGGGGTGGCGTTGTGTTCTACATATGTAAGTTGTGGGATCAAACAACTTCCACATCATTTCAACCCCAAAAAATGTATGTGATGACAGTGAATAAATGTGGAAAACAAATTGAATTTGGAAGGAATCAATGTAAGAGCATTTAGTCTTTTTTCAACCAAATTCTAACATAAATCCAATGACATTGGTGACATTTTTGGTTGATTTCACCTTGAATTAACGTTAGTTGAAAACTCAACCAATATAAATGAAAACTAGATGTTGAACTGATGTCTGTGACCAGTGTGTTGCTACAGCAGGAAAATAATCCTGCAGCAACAGGAAATGTGAATTCTTATGTGGATTATAATGAATGTACATTTTTGTAAGGGCTGATAAAACAAATTCAGGAAGGCTCTCATGCAACAGGAAGATCAAATTAAGATTCTACATCTGTAGCTCCCTGACGGCTACTTGATGTGAAATGCAACCCTATCACAGTGATCCTTAATATTTTTCTCTAAAACCAACAGATTGAACAATTTCAAACTTGGCAGTGTTGGCCATGCCCTCTCCAGATCTCTCTCCCTGGTGTCCTATTAAAATGTTTAGCATATTACCAACTCTCCATAGTACTGGCAGAATAATAATTGAGTCATGCTCTTTCTGACCATTTCTTTTAATTAAAGCAATCAGAATGTCATTCTCTATTTGGACCTTTTATTGCATTTTTAATAAGACAGCCCTTAAAACATGCCTACATGTCTAGCTAAATGTGGATAGGTTGAAATACAATCAAAAGCCAATTACCTAGATACAGACCTACCAGTTTAAAGTTGTATACGGTTTGTTTCTACAATTAATTTCCATTATAGTCCAGGACACTGTTACAAATCTCCCTCAGGCAGTGGTGTGAAGTGCTTAAGTAAAAATACTTTAAAGTACTACTTACGTTGTTTTTTTGAGGGTATCTGTACTTTACATTACTATTTATATTTTTGGCAACATTTACTTTCACTTCACTACATTCCTAAAGAAAATAATGTACTTTGTACTCCATGCATTGTACTCAATACATTTGGAATGCTTAGCAGGACAGTAAAATGATCCAATTCACACACATTTTTTTAATTAATGTAGACTACACTGTCCCGTGAATGTCCGGCAAAATCTTCCCTTTGTCCCGCATTTGGGTATTTTAAATGTGGCCACCCTACGTGTGCCCCTGGCTATACATACACTTAAAAAAGCACAAAAATGTCTTTGTCTGGTTTTCTTAATATAAGGATTTTTTTTAAATTATTCATACTTTTACTTTGATACTTAAGTATGTTAGAAATTACAGTGCATTCAGAAAGTTTTCAAACCCTTTGACCTTTTCCACATTTTGTTATGTTACAGCCTTATTTTAAAATGGACCAAATACAAAATGTTACTCATGAATCTACACACAATAGCACATATAGACGAAGCGAACAGGATTTTAGAAATTTTTGCAAATGTATTACAGATAAAAAACAAACACCTTATTTATATAAGTATTAATTGAGCTCAGGTGCATTCTGTTTCCACTGATCATCCTTGAGATGTTTCTACAACTTGATTGGAGTCCACCTGTGGTAAATTCAATTGATTGTACATGATTTAGAAAGGCACACACCTGTCTATATAAGGTCCCACAGTTGACAATGCATGTCAAAGCAAAAACCAAGCCATGAGGTCAAAGGAATTGTCCGTAGAGCTCCCAGACAGGATTGTGTCGAGGCACAGATCTGGGGAAGGGTGCCAAAGTATTTATGCAGCATTGAAGGTCCCTAAGAACACAGCAATCGGGAGAGAAGGGCCTTGGTCAGGGAGGTGACCAAGATCCCGATGGTCACTCTACCAGAGTTCCTCTGTGGAGATGGGAGAACCTTCCAGAAGGACAACCATCTCTGCAGCACTCCACCGATTAGGCCTTTATGTAGAGTGACCATACGGAAGCCACTCCTCAGTAAAAAAGCACAGCCCCCTTGGAGTTCGCCAAAAGGTACCTAAAGGACTCTCAGACCATGATAAACAAGATTCTCTGGTCTGATGAAACCAAGATCCCTACGGTGAAGCATGGTGGTGGCAGCATCATGCTGTAGGGATGTTTTTCAGCGGCAGGGACTGGGAGACTAGTCAGGGTTGAGAGAAAGATGAACGAAGCAAAGTACAGAGAGATCCTTGAGAAAGTGATACAATTTCATGTTACATGCCTTACAAAATGTCGAACTACCAGACAATCCCCAAGGACATAACATGAACGAGGGCAATAATGAATGGCAAAAGTCACGCTTTAAGCAACTCTCTGAAACCTGGAGATGTTTTTTATTTGCTGTCTCAAAAAAGGTAAATCTGCTAATATCTCTATATGGCAATTATAGCGAATAATACATCAAATGATTAGCCTATTTCTCTTCACTGATGATATATTGTCCATGAATTCCTCGTACATTGTAATGAAAGTTGAAGATGAGAATATACAAATGATCATTTTTGAATGTTAAACAATTAAATAGTGGACTTGTAAAACAGTAGATTGCTGCTAATCAATGGCTACGCGGGGTTTCCAAGCATTCTGACTCGTGTTGCTGTGCTATTGTATTTCTGAAGGTTTCTCCCCTTCAGGCATATTCAGGCTCATTTAAGGATGACAGGTTTCCATCACATTGAGCCTCATTACTTCTTTCGTCTTTAAACTAAGCTACGATCAAGTCCATTCCTCTCGGCCCATCAGGTTCAACTGCTAGCCAAAATTCTGATATGAAAATATCCCTGTTGCATGAGTATTCCTATTTATGTTGTAATCGTGGGGTTATTAAAAACCTTCTCCAACATAGACCAATAAAGAGTAAATATCCAAATGTAAATAGAAACTTGTTGTGTCTGACTGAGTCAACCTTGCAACCCGATTTGACCTGTAACTCTCAGCTCTCTCACGATCACGCCAACCCACAGGTAACCCTCAACACTTACACCAATACATTCATGCGTTACCAACAAAAGTAGTCCCTCGGGTTTATAACAGCATTCTTTTCTATATTCAATCTAACACTATAGAAATAGAACACTATTCTATCATTGTTACAATGTTTCTCAAATCTCTCCCAAAATCAAACCCTTCAGCAAGAAAAGTCTGTTACCCCTGAAATTCACGGAGACGTGCTCATGCTTTTCTGCACTAAGGGCTTCTAATTGTGTTTTGAAGTGTCGTACAAATCTCTGCTAATGTTGTTCTAATAGAGAGCAATAGTCATTTTTATAGGCACTAACAGATGCTATCTCTGCCATGGCTCGTTGGCCAAAGGCTATGGGGAAATGAATGTTTTTTGTTGTTGATAAATGTCAAAAAAATAATGTCTGTGGAAAACACATGCTTAAAAGATCTTATATGTTTTGTTCTATGAGATAATCTTAATCAGTTAATATCACCTTTTTTTTAAGCATTTATGCAATCAAAACAAGTAAAAAGCTAACGCAGTGCTAGCATGTAAAAAAATAAAACTACACTTTTGACGTATAGCTAACAGGCTTAGCTTACGTTATCCAACAGACCCACAGTCTCTTCTGGACAACATCGTTCGAGAACCGATAAAACAAGCAACTTCCCGTGGAAGAGATGTGGTTACAACCTGGAGCAGAACAATGTACCATCCTTGCATTTTCGTTCGACTTAGTAAGCATAAAGCAAACTAGATTTTTGGTGGACTAGTGTTAGTAGTGTACACTAGTTTGCGTGGTCGGTGTAGTGAAGTGAAACATTTTGCAACTAATGCTGTAGTTCCATTTCTATGGCAGTTAGCGACTTGTTAGCAACTGATTTATTTTGAGCACATGTTATGTTTATATTTTAATCATTTAGCAGATGCTCTTGTCCAGAGCAACGTACAGGAGCAATTACCGTTAAGTGCCTTGCTCAAGGACACATCAACAGATTTTTCACCTTTCCAGCTCTGGGATTTGAACCAGCAACCTTTCGGATACTGGCCCAACGCTCTTAAGCGCTAGCCTTCATAATTCATAAAGGCCATGTTAACTGTTTGATATTATCTCATAGAACAAAACGTATCAAATCTCCTAAGCCTGGGTTAACCCCAGACCTTATTTTCGGCTAATATTTTTCCAAATCACTTCCACCATAGGAATGGCCAACGAACCAGAGGTAGAAAATGCTAACTAATTTTCCGTTTTAAGGACTACAAACTGGCGAGCTATATTCCCTCATTAATTGGAGATCTTGATTAAAGATCCAGGGACCCAATGGCCCAGCTACTGTAATAGAAATTAATGTCTGTCATGCTGAAAAGATATTGAGGACTTTGTTAAGCCCTGCTGACCAAGGGCTTGACTTCATCAAAAGTATCTATTAGAAGAGGATTGAAGTTCAAGAGGAGATATATTAACAAAGACATAGATCCAGTAAAACCTGTCACCAAAAAAAAGAAAGTCCTTGGACAAATATCAGACAAAACAAGCTAACAGCAATAGCAGATAGCCACTTCCAGGACTGGGAAGCAGTGAATTACAGAGCAAAGGCGAGACAGAATTAGTATTACAGTAACTTGCTTGACTCTCTATGTTCCATATAATGTATTCGCTTATGAAGCAGCCATGTTTGGTGTAGCGTAGAGTAGCACTGACCTCCACTTAGGAACTACTCTGTTCCACATTTTGTACTGTAGAATTGATGTTCCTCATCGTTGTTCAGAAAACCTTTAGGCTCTAGGAGGTCCTCACCTAGCGAACATGTCTCTGCCGATATAATCTGTTTGAGCTTTTCTCTCTTTGTGTTTCCTCCAACTGCTGGCTGGTTCTACTGCAATACAGGAGCAGCTAGCCACATCTTCTTTCAACACAAGCTCTGAGCACGATCCTGACCTAGCATCTCACTCAGTGACAGGCTGGCCTATGATTCCCCATCAACTTGCTGTGCAGGGCCACCAGAACAGCAAGTGGGCCAAAGCCAGAGAGCAGCAGCTACTCCAATTACCATGGCCCCTGTCAGAGAGCCTCTAGTCAGCCTGAGCCTCCACACGTCTCACCATGGAGGTCCTGGAAGCAGGTGCCTGCTGGACACATTCACTGTTGCATTCAGTGAACCCTATGGTGTTGAAACAGTGTTCTTCTGAAGCTAGTGGTCCTCTGTGGTGAAAGCACAGTTTTTTTTGCCATCAAGGATTTTCTACGAGTGACAGATTTGTGTTCATTTATGAGTTTAATTGTAGTGTGAGCCGCAAGAACAGAGTGCTGTGGATAGCACTTTGTTAGTCCATTATCGAACGCTGACGTAAATGTGTCTTTTGTGCAATCTAGATTGTTGAGTGTATAGTATCGGTGGCCTCTCAACAGCTCCAAGAAGCTATCCAGTAGAAAGGAGAGTAGTAAAAGCCCTTTTCAGCTTGAGAAGGAACTTGGGAAACTTTACTCATGAAACTTTAATTCACTCTCTCAACGCTGAAGGGGATGATTAAAACAGGGACGAGGATAGAGGTCTTGTCTGTGTTCTGTAGAGTCCAATTAAGGTGGAACTACTAAATCACATACCCAGGATAGACCACCAAAGTAATTTGGATGAAATAGATGAATGGTCTAAGTCACCGACTGACAGCAAATGAGATCCATTGACTAGTGTTCCATACCGAATAGTGTTGATGTGTTTGCCTCATTGCTGTGAGTCTTTGTTTGTTTTCATTTTTAACATTAAAGCAGATCAATAATGGGATTGCATCCATGGTGTGTGTTTAGCTGTGCATAAATGCACAAATCAGTGTGTCAACGTGTGCATGCCTGCGTATGTGAGTGCATGCCTACAGTATGTGATGTGCCTGTGTAAGTAAGCAACCTTCCAAATTGTATTATGTTATTCATACCCGTCCCTCTAAAAATGGTCAACGTGAGTTTAGACTCAGAAGGGGTAAAGCAGGAGAGTTTACTCAGTCAAGAAGGCCTGTATCCTGATCCTCCTCACGGTCTCATCAGGGAGAACTCTAACAGTGCTGTGCCATCTTTCAAATGAAAAACAAGAGATAGGGGATATCTACAAGACTCACCGTCATATTCTAAACGAAGGTTGATATCCCCTTCCTATTCCTAACATTCGCTCCCATGAAAAAAAAAGGTAAAACAAATCAGGTTTTGATAGAATAGAATTCTTGAACCAAAGCCAATACAATAGTAAAACAACTATCTTGCCGATCACAGGCCAGTGACAAAGAAAGTGATCTAAATACATCAGTCCATAGGCAAGGATGTATTTACAAATGTAACGGTATAAACAACATGCAACTAAAACGTGTTAGTCTCAGTGAGTGTGTTTCTATGCGACTTAGAAGTGTTTCCAGACAGGAAATGTGTAACATGTTGACTAGATCAGGAGCGTACGTTCACACACCAGACACAATCAGGACACGCAGGTTGTAATATCAAAATAAACTCTGAACCAACTGTATTCATTTGGGGAAAGGTCGAAAAGCATTAAACATTTTTGACAATTTTGCTAGCTAGTTTGCTGTTGCTAGCTAATTTGTCCTGGGATATACACATTGGGTTGTTATTTTACCTGAAATGCACAAGGTCCTCTACTCCGACAATTAATAGTAATTTGGATTTGTTTCTAGTAAAATCTCCTCCTTCTGGCTCCTTCCTTCTTCTTCTTTGGACTTTATATGGCAGTTGGCAACCAACTTTAAGGTGCATTACCATCACCAACTGGACTGGAGTGTGCACCTCAGTTCATCTTTCAATCCCCCACGCGGGTATATGCTCCTAAAAACCAATAAGGAGATGGGAGAGGCGGGACTTGCAGCGCATCAAGCATCACAAATAGAACCAAGTTCTATTTTAGTGCCTGGCTACGTAGACTTTCATTGACGTGTGTGAGCAGTGTGGATATAAGAGAGAGTAATTCCATTACACCGATCCCCAGTCTGCTGAAAGCATCTCACAGCCATTTGTGTTCATTTACCAGAGGCGCTGTTGTGGCTTGTGAGTTTGTTGCCATGGTAACCTCAGTTTGACACCAAGGGTGTTTACACTGTAATCCCCAAGGACTTTTAAACTCAAATACTTCTAGTAAGTTGAACATAATGTCAGTGAAAAGGCATTACTACTTAAAATGTTAATGTGGTACTGACTCAAAACTAAATTAGAAGTGACATCAACTCTAATGATAACAAATTAAGTTTTTTCCAGCATGCTACTGCAGGTAGATTGTTTTGAATTGTTTTTAAAATCTGTGTTTTTGCATATACAGTATAGATACATTTAGAGGATAACCGATGCTTCAAACCATTGAGCTATCTCAGGAGAGTTCTGTACCAGGGTGAAATTGCAGCAGTACTGCATGCTATGCTACATATCTTCTAAAAGCTCGAGGTAAAATAATGAAAGTGGGTAAGTGTTTCTAATGGACTTGGAACCCATCAATGGGGCTGGAGTTTGGTGTACTTGAGTGGGTCTGTTCTCATAATTGCTTTTGCATAGTATTTATTTAGCATTGTCTTTGGTAAGGAGAGTGAAACATATATATTTTTTGCATTGCGTGCTTGTCCCAGACAGCTGAATTCACTCCTTCAGCATAATTGCCTCAAGGTGCTGGTCTGGGCACTATGCTCATAGCAAAGGTTTCTCATATTATTAGTACTATGTACTTGAGTTTGTGCACTGAGAAGAGAATACACCTCAGCAATTTATAACACTTGTTACCAGAACAGTGAGTTCCAGACCTTTCTAGAACTATGCAGAATTAGTTATTGTTGATGGCCATCTCATGAAAAATTATTACTTTAGGGTATGTCTATTTACACTGACATCTATATTTTGCCTTGACGTTCAAGAGGTAAAAAAAAAAACATAATTGTTTTCCTTTTCAACAAAAGAAGGGAAATAGGGCTTAAAATGACTGAAATGCTTTATATGACATTACTTGATATGATATGACATTAATTGATATGATATGACATTAATTGATATGATATGACATTAATTGAAACCATAATAATTTCAGAAATAATAGAATGTGATTGATTAGCAAAAGGTTATTTCACTTGCCCAGCTGTCCACCACCTTGACAATTCCCTGTCAGAAGAAGCGTAGGTTGATTTTGGCAATCATGCTATTCAATCCGAATTGGCCAGCATGCATCTCGGTCAGCACGGCCTCCTTCTCCTCTTTAGTAAAAATCACCCTCCTGTGTGGCTGGCCATCCTTCCCCCGTAGGTACTGTGATTGCCTAACAAGTTGAAAGAGTTGAATTGTTGAAATACTCAAGTCTAAGTACATTTGCACTGCTGCTTTTCTCGCTCTCTGTTTCTACTCTCTCCATCTTCTCTCTGTCGGTCTTCCACTCTCTTCCAACCTCTCTCACTTTCATCCTTTCTTTCTCACGTTCTTCCTCTCTCTGTGTATGTCTAGAGAAGACACCGAGTTAAGGGCATTTGGAATTATCATAATTGCTTACACCTATCAATTTGATTGATCAGGTTTAATGTATAGCTAGATACCTCAATATGGCAGACATATAACTACTGTATATCAGTGTATGCTGCTGAGGGGAGGTCGGTTCATAATAATGGCTAGAATGGAGTCAATAGAATGGTATCAACCACATGTTTGATACCATTCCATTAACCCCATTCCAGACATTATTATGAGCCCCCCCCCCCCCCCCCCCCCCCCAGTATGGTTGTACATACTGTAGCTAAATCAGCCCAGTTATGTGCTTAACGTTACCCTGAATTGTGAATTTCTCTGAATGGTGTGCCTCTTGTCGAGATCAGTGGTGCCTTCATAGAACTTTGCCTGGTTGGAAAGATAAAATAATCTCCTCGAGGGATGCCATTGAAGTGCAATCTACATACAAACAGAAAGCTACAATAACAGTTACAGTACCTAGCTAGCTAACTGGCAGCTTCATTAAATAGTACCCACAAAATACCAGTCTCAACGTCAATCAATCAAAAAATTGTATAAAGCCCTCCTTGCATCAGCTGATGTCACAAAGTGCTATACAGAAACAGAACCTAAAACCCCAAACAGCAAGCAATGCAGGTGTAGAAGCACGGTCGCTGTGAAAAACTCCCTAGATAGGCCAGAACCTAGGAAGAAACCTAGAGAGGATCCAGGCTATGAGGGGTGGCCAGTCCTCTTCTGGCCATTCCGGGTGGAGATTATAACAGAACGTGGCTAAGATGTTCAAATGTTCATAGTTGACCAGCAGAGTCAAATAATAAGAATCACAGTGGTTGTAGAGGGTGCAACAGGTCAGCACCTCAGGAGTAAATGTCAGTTGGCTTTTCAAAGCCCATCATTCAGAGTGTCTCTACCGCTCCTGCTGTCTCTAGAGAGTTGAAAACAGCAGGTCTGGGACAGGTAGCGAGGGACGGCATGGAAGAGCACCAGTAAGGCAGTGACTCAGCCCCTGTAGCACTAACTGAAGTTTATTTAGTACTTTATCCGGGTAGCCTGAAAGTAGAGGATTGCAGTAGTCTAACCTAGAAGTGACAAAAGCATGGATTCATTTTTTTGTATTTTTGGACAGAAAGTTTCAGATTTTTGCAATGTTACAATAGATGGAAAAAAAGCTGTCCTTCAAACAGTCTTGATATAATCGTCAAGAGAGATCAGGGTCCAGAGAAACGGCGAGGTCCTTCACAGTTTTACTTGAGACAACTGTACAACCATCAAGATTAATTGTCAGATTCAACAGAAGATCTCTTTGTTTCTTGGGACCTAGAACTAGCATCTCTGTTTTGTCCGAGTTTAAAAGTAGAACATTTTCCGCCATCTACTTCCTTATGTCAGAAACACAGGCTTCCAGGGAGGGCAATTTTGGGGCTTCACCATGTTTCATCAAAATGTACAGCTGTGTGTCGTCTGCATAGCAGTGAAAGTTAACCTTGTGTTTCCAAATGACATAACCAAGAGGTAAAATATATAGTGAAAACAATAATGGTCCTAAAATGGAGCCTTGAGGAACAGTTGATTTGTCAGAGGGCAAACCATCCACAGAGACAAACTGATATCTTTCCGACAAATAAGTTCTAAACCAGGACAGAATGTGTCCATGAAGACCATCAAAAGCAGCACTAAGCAGCACTAAGGCAGCACTAAGGTCTAGGAGCACGAGGACAGATGCAGAGCCTCGGTCTGACGGCATTAAAAGGTCATTTACCACCTTCACAAGTGCAATCTCAGTGTTATGATGGGTTCTAAAACCAGACTGAAGCGTTTCGTATACATTCTTTGTCTTCAGGAAGGCAGCTACGCAACAGCTTTTTCAAAGTTTTTTGAGAGGAATGGGAGTTTCGATATAGGCCGATAGTTTTTCAAATATTTTTTGGTCAAGGTTTGGCTTTTTCAAGAGAGTCTTGATTACTGCCACTTTTAGTGAGTTTGGTGTACATCCGGTGGATAGAGAGACGTTTATTATGTTCAACCTAGGACAGCCAATCACAGGAAGCATTTTAGTTGGAATAGGGTCCAGTATGCAGCTTGAAGGTTTAGAGGCCATGATTATTTTCATCAATGTGTCAAGAAATAAAAAAATAAAAAACTTGAGTGTCTCCCTTGATCCTGGGTCCTGGCAGAGTTGTGCAGACTCAGGAGAACTGAGCTTTGGAGGAATACACAGATTTAAAGAGGAGTCCGTAATTTGCTTTCTAATGATCATGATCTTTTCGTCAAAGTTCATGAATTTATCATTGCTGAAGTGAAAGCCATCCTCTCTTGGGGAATTCTGCTTTTTAGTTAGCTTTGTTTTTTGTTTTTAGGGGTGTTACTGCATCTAGGTTATTACACAAGATTAAACTAAGTTCAGGTGGTTAACTGATTTTTGTACTCTCACGTCCTTGGGTAGGTGGAGGGAGTCTGGAAGGGCATCTAGGAATCTTTGGGTTGTCCGAGAATTTATAGCACGGCTTTTGATGATCCTTGGTTGGGGCCTGAGCAGATTATTTGTTGTGATTGCAAACGTACTAAAATGGTGGTCCGATTGTCCAGAATTATGAGGAAAAATATTAAGATCCACAACATGTATTCCACAGGACAAAACTAGGTCCAGAGTATGACTGTGGCAGTGAGTAGGTTCGGAGACATGTTGGACTAAACCCACTGAGTTGATGATGGCTCCGAAAGCCTTTTGGAGTGGGTCTGTGGACTTTTCCATGTGAATATTAAGGTCACCAACAATTAGAATGTTATCTGCCATACCTACAAGGTTCGATGGGAATTCAGGGAACTCAGTGAGGAACGCTGTAAATGGCCCAGGAGGCGTGTAAACAGTAGCTAGAAAAAGTGATTGAGTAGGCTGTATAGATTTCATGACTAGAAGCTCAAAAGACGAAAACTTGAGTTTGCTATCGTAAATGTTAGCAACACCTCTGCCTTTGCGGGATTAGCGGGGGATATGGTCACTAGTGTAACCAGGAGGTGAGGCCTCGTTTAACACAGTAAATGTTTCAATCAGGCCAATCACATCAAGATTATGATCAGTGATTCGTTAATTGACTTTAACTGCCTTGGAAGTGAGGGATCTAACATTAAGTAGCCCTATTTTGAGATAGCACAATCTCTTTCAATAACGACAGGAATGAAGGTCTTTATTACAGTGAGATTGCTAAGGCGAACACCGCCATGTTTAGTTTTGCCCAACCTAGATCGAGGCACAGACACGGTCTCAATGGGGATAGCTGAGCTGACTACACTGACTGTGCCAGTGGCAGACTCCACTAAGCTGTCAGGATGGCTAACATTCTGCTGCCTGGCCTGCACCCTATCTCATTGTGGAGCTAGAGGAGTTAGAGCCCTGTCTATGTTCATAGATAGGATGAGAGCACCCCTCCAGCTAGGATGGAGTCTGTCACTCCTCAACAGGCCTGGCTTGGTCCTGTTTGTGGGTGAGTCCCAGAAAAAGGGCCAATTATCTACAAATTCTGTCTTTTTGGAGGGGGAAAAAAACAGACTCTGCTGTAGAGTTCATCACTCCCCCTTCAACAGTAAAGAGGCGACTCAGGGATGCAGAGTTGCAAAGAAAAAGCCATATCTCAGACTGGCCAATGAAAAGAAAAGATTAAGATGGGCAAACGAACACAGACAGAGTCCCGGAGTCGCCTCTTCACTGTTGACGTTGGGACTGGTGTTTTGCGGGTACTATTTAATCAAGCTGCCAGTTAAGGACTTGTGAGGCATCTGTTTCTTAAACTAGACACTCTAATGTACTTGTCCTCTTGCTCAGTTGTGCACAGGGGCCTCCCACTCCTCTTTCTATTCTGGTTAGAGACAGTTTGCGCTGTTCTGTGAAGGGAGTAGTACAAAGCGTTGTACAAGATCTTCTGATGTCACAGGAAAAGGGTTTTCTAATGACCAATTGGCCTTTTAAAATGATACACTTGGATTAGCTAACACAACGTGCCAATGGAGGAGTGATGGTTGCTGATAATGGGCCTCTGTACACCTATGTAGATATTCCATTAAAAAAAATATGCCATTTCCAGCGGAAATAGTAATTTACAACATTAACAACGTCTACACTGTATTTCTGATCAATTTGATGTTATTTTAATGGACCAAAATGTGCTTTTCTTTCAGAAACAAGGACATTTCTATGTGACCCTAAACTTTTGAATGGTAGTGTATACATATACAGTATATACAGTACAGTTAAAGGTTTACTCATCTAGACATTCAAAAGGTTTTTATTTATTTTTACTATTTTCTACATTGTAGAATAATGTTGAAGACATCAACACATATGGAATGATGTAGTTACCAAAAAAGGGTTAAACAAATATATTTTATAGTTGAGATTCTTCAAAGTAGCCACCCTTTGCCTTGATGACAGCTTTGCATACTCTTGGTATTCTCTCAACCAGCTTCATGAGGTAGTCACATGGAATCCTTTTCCAACTGTTTTGAAGGAGTTCCCACATAGGCTGAGCACTTGTTGGCAGCTTTTCCTTCACTCTGCTGTCCAACTCACCCCAGATCATCTCAATTGGGAGGAATTGGCCCAGTTTTATTGCAAGGAATTCTAATTAGTCAACCACAGGCTAGTGCTGGGTTATAAAGTACATCCTGTGCCTTTGTTCTGTGGCGAGATTCACAGGAGAAAACCACAGGAGAGAATCACTGAGGTCCGGAAATTATTGAAATTAATATGCCATTGTTAGGTGAGAAAACCACTCTGGAAAAGGGCGGAACAGCACCTCTGGATGTGAGCATGAAAAATATTTTAAATTCACTGTCGGCACCATTTCAAAGTAGAGAAATGTAAGCAAGAGATAATAAAGAAATATTCTGTCATTGTTGACAACGATGAAATATTGACTATATCTGATATACAAAAAGCTTAGGGAAAAATTCAGAGAATGTCTAATTCCTTGAGAAAGACACGATTGTCTTTGACTGTTTTAGCTGAAGTAAGAAAACGGGATGAGGAATTCTTTCTGGAGAATCCTGACAGGTCATTGAAGAGAAATAAAGAATGTTTGAAAGCTCTTGAACATATAAAAACCTTGAAAGTCGAGTTTCAAGAATTACAGGAGAGGGTCGGTAAAACAGACTTGGCTCCAACAAGTGGACCCGATGTCCAAGGCCAACCAGAACACAGGCTGTAAAAGGTAGCAAATACAAACCTCCAGTGACAGTAATCACACATAAAACAGCATCTCCAAAACAGTTGGATGAATGGTCAAAAACATTGAAACATCTGCGAGAAGTGGGTATGAAAACTTGGGACCATTTGAAGCGTTAACTATTGCTTACATCTCTCTAATGCAGTAGGGGAAGCAAACAGACAAGTGAAAGAGGCATGGGGAATAACTCCAGAGGGGAGACATGACTTAGTACCAGGACAGTGGGTAATGGTAAAAAAAATATTGTACCAGGCTCAAGGGTGTGGGGTTTACACGTCACCAAGTACAATTACAAAACATGCACCAGGCCGGCACAGGCAGGTTTGGGACGACTCCCACTGGTCCCGTGTGTTGTCCCTTTGTGGTCTGTAGGTGGAGGAGTGTGGTAGGGTAGTCCTTGGTCTCACCGTGTATGCACGTGACGGCCAGGGTCTCCGCCAGGTTGGATCAGGGTCACCATACTCCCAGAGTCTACAAGTGCTGTCCTTTCCATTGGCTCTTACCGGGACCACTCTCCCTAGCCCAGCATTCCATCAGCAAGCCGCAGATACAGCCGTTGGCTACCTCACTGGCTGAGGTCGAAGACATCGGACATTGCGGTTTGAACAGTTCCATGCAATGTGTCCCGGCTCGCCACACTCATAGCATTTCCTGCTGTCCAGGTTCTGGAAGGGGCGTCATCTTGGGGAGCTGTGGGTGTTCGCCATCCTTGGCCGGGGTCCCGGCTTGGTCCTCCTTCCTTTTTTGCTCCTTCGGGCGAGGGGAGGGTACCGACTTCCGTGGTTGTCTGATGCGCAGGACCTTCAAAGTCACCTGTTGTCCTTCCACCAATTCCATCAGCTGATCTGCGCTCTGCCGGGTAACTTGGCTGGCTAACTTTTTAGCTTAGAACGGGAGAGAGCATATAAATGTATCCATGACCACTTTCTCGATGGTCGTGAGTGTCAGGGGTTCAGCAGTTAGCCTGCTCTTGGCCAGCCTAATTAGATCATGCATTTGTGATCGGGGGACGGTGTAAGATCATCCGCCCAATCATGGAATCTTTGTGCCCTGCTAATCAGGGTTTAGCCATCGCGGCGCCTCGTAATGCGCCGCCTGGTCAACCGGCAGATCCTGATAGGTCTTCTGTGCCACCCCTGACAGGAAGGGTGCTAATAGGGTGGCTCATTGCTCATGGGGCCATTTCTCCCTAGTCGCCGTCCTCTCGATAGCTTGGAGGTAAGCCTCGATGTCATCAGCCTCTGTCAGCTTCAGTTTAAACCTACTGGGTTTGCGACGAGAGAATGCTGCGCTGCCGCTATGCCGGCAGGAGAGGAGAGCGGTCTGCTGGAGAGCTCTCGCAGGAGAGCGGTCTGCTGATGCTGTTCCTCCAGCAGCTCCCGATGCATAGCCTGCTGTGCTATGTTCGCCTCCACCAGCTGTTTCACCAATGCTTCCATTGTGCTCCATGTCTGTTTAGTTATTGAGCTTGGTTTGGGTTGCCCGCTTTCTCCACCATATGTAGCAGGCTCAAGGGTGTGGGGTTTCCACGTCACCAAGTTCAGTAACAAAACATGCACCAGTAGCACAACTAGAATGCAAATGGAGAGTTTATTACGGATTTTTGTACACTGGGGAAGAAGGGGAATTCACCAATTACTTCACAGTCCACAAGCTGTTCTCGTTGTCCGTTCTGTTCTCCAGGGGTAATCTTAAAACTCGGGTCCTCAGCCAATACGGTTCGGTACACAAGGGGGGTAATCCGACAGTCCAGGTCACAACGGGCTATCACACAGATATTGTTCTCTCTTCTCCCACTCTTCGTAACGCACATTTTTTTCTCTCCATTCTCTGCCGCTTTGTGCAGGTTGCTTCCTCTTTTTTCCCAAGCACTCCCTGGCTTAATGATCCACAGCCTTGCCTTGTTTTGGCAGGAAGTCCATATAAGACTTGGGGGTGGAGCCAAGATATCTCCCCTCACCTTTCCCTGCCATCTGCCACAATATGTAATAGAGACATTAGGGCCAAAATGGGAAGGTCCTTTTCAAGTTTTGCTCATAACGAGGTCAGCGGTAGAAGTCAAGGGAAAATCACAATGGATACATGTCACTCATTGCATGGTTGTCCATTTTGATGACAAAGCAGAGCCTGGAGAATATAGAACTGATTGATTAGCTTATCGGGAGACAATCTCAGGTGAAGAAGTATAGTAAGACGATCAGAATCTGATAAAGCTTCTATGTTTTATACCGGAGTCATCACATTAGGGAAATGTCCAACGTTTTTCTGAAAATCGAGACATGCTAACTTAGGGAAGTCTATGTGAAATATCAATTTCTCTTGAAACCATGACATGTTACATGTTTCCTTCGTTCCAGGTTATGAGAATCTACCGTCTGAAGCTGAAACAATATTCCTTGACCCAAGGACAGTACCTGAAATGATACAAGATCACCAGTGAAGTGTTTATTAGAAATGTCCTTATCAACCAGTGGGAACAGAAGGAGAATTCCTCACTACCGCCAGACTGTCAGAACATAATTTCTAATAGTTATCTATGTGGGACTGATACCAGTGTGGAAGAGCTGGTCACTTTTAAAGGAAAATTTTACAAGTTTATACATTTTTTTTATATCACTTTTTGGTGGATTACCTTGCCAATAGGACGATTTAATATTATTGTCTTGTAGACAATTGTTTATTTTGTGAGTTTCCTCCTAATAGAAGATGTGTGTCACGCCCTGACCTTATTATTCTTCGTTTTCTTTATTATTTTGGTTAGGTCAGGGTGTGACATGGGTGATATGTGTGTTTTTGCCTTATTCTAGGGTGTTTGTACTGTCTAGGGGTTTTTGTAGATTTATGAGGTTGTTTTCATCTAGGTGTCTATGTTAGTTGCTTGTGTCAGCACATTTCGTATATAGCTTCACGGTCGTTGTTCATTTATTGTTTTGTTCAGTTTACTTCGTGTTTTCGTCATCCATTAAAATGATGCATTCACACCACGCTGCGCTTTGGTCCGCTCCTTACGACGATCGTGACAGAATCACCCACCACAACAGACCAAGCAGCGTGGTGACGGACAGCAGCAGCAATCAAAGGACTTCTGGACTTGGGAGGAGATTCTGGACGGCAAAGGACCTTGGGCACAGCCAGGGGAATATTGCCGTCCCAAAGCAGAGCTGGAGGCAGCGACAGCAGAGAGGCGCCGGTATGAGGAGGCAGCACGACGGCGTGGCTGGAAGAAAAATTTATTGGGGGAGGGCACCTATTCCACCTCGCCGCGCTGGCCTGGCTACGGGGAGCATTCAACCAGGTAAGGTTGGGCAGGCTTGGTGCTCCAGATCTCCAGTGTGCCTTCTCGGTCCGGTCTATCCGGTGCCATCTCCACGCACCAGCCCTCCGGTGGCAGGCCCCCGCACCGGGCTTCCTGTGCGTCACCAGAGCCCAGTTCTCCCTGTTCCTCCTCCCCGCACTCTCCCTGAGGTGTGTGTCCTCGGCCCAGTACCACCAGTGCCGGCACCATGCACCAGGCCTACAGTGCGCCTCGTCTGTCCTGAGCCGCCAGAGTCTCTCGTCTGTCCTGAGCCGCTAGAGTCTCCCGTCTGTCCTGAGCTGCTAGAGTCTCCCGTCTGTCCTGATCTGCCAGAGTCTCCCGTCATTAGCTTACTGCTAATGTTTTTTAAACTGTCTATTTTTTCATGTTTTTTATTGTTTTCTAAAATGACATTTTAAGAATACATATTTTTTAAAATGGTCTATGGGGCAGTGTAAGAATATTTCCACGATAAATACACAACGTAGAGTATGAGAGGACGAGTCAATAGAGTACTAACGATCAATGGAAAAAGTAGTTTCTCTGTAATAGGGAATGATTGATCAATGGGTCAGAGGTATGGAAGGAATTTGTCTATGCATCGAGCCTGAAATAGGATTATTGTTATTTGGCCATTGGCCCAGTTTTATTGCAAGGAATTCTAATTGGTCGACCACTGAGTAGGGATGGGTTATAAAGTACATAATTTGTTCTGTGGAGAGAGTCACAGGAAAGAACCACGGAAGAGAATCACTGAGGACAGGGGAGCATGAATATCTACAATCCACTTCCAAGCATGATTTGTCCACTTTGAATAAACCTATATTCCTCCCCCTTGCTTTGGGGTCTGTGTTATTGAAGAGTAACTTCAACTGCTAACACTAGTGAAGCACTCCCACACCATCACACCTCCTCCTCCTCACGGTGGTAACCAAACATGCGGAGATCATCCGTACACCTACTCTGCGTCTCACAAAGACACAGCGGTTAAAACCAAAAATCTCTAATTTGGACTCATCAGACCAAAGGACAGATTTCCACCGGTCTAATGTCCATTGCTCGTGTTTCTTGGCATTCTTGGATTTTTATTGGGCTTTCTTGCACTATAAAGCACTGGACCCTGCGTCAGGTGGAACCAGTCAAGAACTGTTTAAACAATCTGATGATTTTCTGTCTCTTCCTCTGATGAAGATCAGGAGATCTTGGTCTCTCTGTTGGTCTCCCTCTCTGAATAATATCAAGTTATCCTTGGAAATTACATTTGGAAAGTTATTTGAGGTGCAGTATAGTAGTAGTTTCCATTTTGTTCGGTTGTTTTTCCTAGCTAGGTACAGTAGTTTCGTTCAATTTAAGGGATGCCAAATTATGTAGATGCCTAAATGTGCACAGCTCACCCCAGGCATTACCCACACAACATATTTAGGCAATACTCATAAGCCTACTAAACACAACATGTTTAGTAGGACTACTGTAAGGGTTTCCTGTAGGGTTTATTAACTGCATTTGGGTCTCGTGTGCAATCCGGCAGTGTCAATTTTGCATACGTTTTGAATTTATGGCGACTTTGTGTGAAGCAAATACGCTATGCTAAATGCTTCCATGGACAACCTTTTTGGATAATGTGCTATTTCATTTTTGGCTAATCTGATGCTGCGCATTTTATTTAGGGCTAGCATTAGTTCCAACATTAGTTCCAACATGTTGTAATTTCCAGGGTCTTTTTTCGTGAACCAATGTTACTCCCTGATGCTGACCCTGTTTAGTAACAGTGACTGGAGTCATGAACCTAGGCTCGATTCATAATTTGAATGAATGTGGACATTGGGGATGAAGGCATGCATACCCTGGTGCCTTTCCTGAAGTTTTAGCTTATTTTCATAATTTCATAATTTAAAAAAAAAAATTAGAATGCCTTCCCTGCCTACCCTGACTTCACATCACTATGTGATACATCTCATTCATATTATCAGAGAACCGGGGTTACACTAGGAACTTTTAGTCCTCTTTCAAATACTTGTTTCGATGTATCACTATAGGGATATGGCCGACTCCCATATCGCAGACATGCTCTCCGAAACCAGGGTAGTCCCAACAACATCACCCCTCAGAGATCCGACACTGAGGACGGTATGCGTCAATGAAAATGCATTTTTCTACGCAAAAGTGATCGAAGGCAGATGGAAGGCTGCAAGTTCCAAGGCCAGACAATTGTAATTGTTGCATACATTAGGATGGGTTAGGTAACAAGGTCACCTTGGATAACCCCGGGAGAAATTGTAGGCATGAATGGGGAACTGACAGGGCGTGCGGCTCACTGACTCACTTTGTGGATGTAAGGGCAAGCAGTGAAGCAGTCTTAAAGGAGATATATTTCATCTTCATGCTTTTGAACAGCTCAAAAGGCGGCTGTGAAATGACGTCAAGCACAGTAAACAGGTCCCAAGACAGGACTAAAGGCTTGGAGACTGGGGGTAAGTGATGCACTCCCTTCATGAAACGACATAACAGAGGATGTTTTTCCAACTGTGCTATTATCGAAGCCTATATGACAGATAAAGGCTAAATAAACCTTAACAGTGGAAAAAGCCTCCCCCTTTATTGAACCAGAAAGTATGAGCAATTAATACTGTACTGACTGTTCTTTAACTCGATAGAGCAGAGTTGCCATTGGCTCACCGAAGAACCCCAAAGACCCAGTGGGCTACAGGAGTCTCGCAGTGAGCAAGAAAAAAACCTGTTCCCAGGTTTCATTATCTGCCTCGCTCACCTAGAGTGATGGCACCCCATTGTGGAGAACCAAGGGGGTACACACATGACTCTCATTGTGTTCGTTTCATTGTGTTCGCTTGTATGCAATAGACATATTGAGGCAAAATGCATGGCAAGAAGGACATGATAAATGGCAATTTGCCAGCCTGCTTTATTGTAAAAATAGACCTGAGGGAGAGTGGACATACTGACTTCTACCCCTGGATAGAACGAATGAAATGGGATACAGAGGGGACAGATTAAGTAAGGATAGAACTTGGGGGTAAAGTGCAGTTGTGAGGTAAGGAAGGGGAGGAATGGCTCACGTTATAAACCTAAGAGAGAGATAGAGAGGGTAGGAAAGGGAGCCGGAGGCTTTGCGCGCCAACCTCCTCAGCCACCAGGGCTTTGTCTTAAGATAGCCGGCTCCTCTTGCCCCCCAATAGGGGTTTAAGAGGGCAGAACCTTGCTGCAGCTAAAGCAAAGGACTTTTTACCGTCATGTGTGCCCTGGTTCAGGATCCTAACCTGGGTATTGGCAGTCTGCTGCGTTTCTGGGGGTTTTGGACTCCCAAAGCCAGCTGTTTTTCCTTACAGGCTGTAGGACTGGAACGAGTTGCAGGAACCAACTGGCTGCCATGGGGCCCATATCTGTATGACCAGATAAGGGGAGCTCCTAGCAGGGAACTTGTTGGTGATGGGCTTATCCCACAAACCCTTAGCTTCCCTAAGGCAGGCTAGGACCACGGAAGCAGTTTTTTAGCAGGGGACGTACGGGAAGGGAGTCTCTTCCCATCGTACAGATCCCTTTCAGGATTCTGACCCCCCAAGGGAGCCAGCCGCTTGATGTCGAGTCTGGCTATGGCTCACTTGCAAACGTCTAAGAACCCAAACTCCAAGAGGGGAAGAGCAGCTCCTTCATCCTGAGGGCAGGGAGACGTAGAGTCTTGAGAGGGTCTTCACCCTCCATTTCAGACGTGAGTTTGAGGCGACTCATGAGATAATCCCGTCGTCATCCTCGCCATCACCTAGTTTGTCTTCCTCTGACAGCAAGTCGTCAGACAGTGAGGGGAGGGAATCGAGGCTATCTATAACCTCGCCCCAGCTTGGCTCAGTTGTGGTGAGAGGAATCTCAACCTTGGCCGGCGGATCAGACCCGCCCTTGTCAGCTTCTTACACTGCTCACAGGGTCATCGAGTGCTGCCTGAGCATGTTCCCTTCCCAAGTAATCGATGCATAGAAGGACCTGCAAGCACAAGAACATGGGAGTTCGAGTGCTGGGCATTGTTCATTTTGGGATGGGGTAGTAGTGGCCATTGTAAAGAACAAGGTTTGCTAACAAAGAGACATCTGCTGTAAAAAGCATGAGCTACTTAGGTAAAAAGCCATGAGGCTAATAGTTAGCTAGGGTGAGCACTATAAGAAAGCTCTAGCCACCAGGATAGTGAGGCGTTTAGCTAGTTAACAGCTACCTTGTGGACAAGGTGCACTCTAGCTATCACAGTGCTAGCTGCGGGGGACTGCATGGGTGCAAGATAAGACTTAGGGTTGGCAAATTCCCTTGACCAAGAAGCCTAAAGGCTAAACCTGTCAGTCTAGCTAACACAACAAGTGAATGTAGGTTAACTAGGTGAGAAAAGGTAGCTAGCAATGCTACTGTGTGTGCAGGTAGGGATGCTAGCGGGAGTTGGCTGTGGCTAAGGTTTTTTGTAGTTAGCACAGTGCTAGCTGAACACGGCCGTAGAGCCGTGAGGCTAAACCGGTCGATCTAGTTAACACAAATGAGTGAATGTACTGTATATTAAGGGAGATGAAAGAAGGGAGCTAGCAATACTTCCCTATGTGCAGGTAGGAGTATGGTTAGCTTGCTTTCCAAGTCTCGATAGCTAGCCGTATGACACTTGAAGCTAATTCTATTTGATGCAAAACTTTCCTTTCAGTTAGTACTCAACACTATAGACAGGAGCTGGGGTCCTACGTTCAGCAGCATTAACCTTGCGGTTCATCTGAGAACTGTTAAGTATGAAGACAGGAGTTGAGTTGTAGGAGCCGCAGTGAAACTTCCGCAAGGAAGAGAGGCGAGAATGACCAAAAGGCAGGCGAGTGGTGCCTTATAAAGAGGGAGGGGCTCACCTCATTCGCCTCTTGACCTGTCTGTCTCCAACAGACATTGTGTGTTTGGACAACTTGTAGTAGAGCCGCAGAGCAAATCCCCACAATGATACATCTAAATGAGTATTTGAAAGAGAACTACCTCTCATCACAGATCTGTTTGCCTTTTAGGATATGTTCACAATGACAAAGAAAACCATGGATATGCCACCACTAGTTATAACATCGGATGTAACTAGGGCATCTGGTCTAGCTGTGTTGTGGTAACTATGGCAACGTGTGTATTGCTGAGAGCACCAACTGCTCATTTTGGAAGTGTGAGGCCATCATCCGTGATGTGCTGCCTCCGCCTCCTCCCCCGAGTCCTCCATCTCTGAACTGTGTACTCTGGTACAGATCTGGTCCATTCCAGTCAGGGGACCCTAACCCTTTAACCAACATGGCACGGAGGTCTGAAGCCCTGTGTGAGGTGGGACCCATCTGTAACCCCCCCCCCCCCCCCCCAAGGAGAGAGGCAGGTCATGCATGCCTTAGATGAATATAACAGATTTTCAGAATAGCTTAAAAAGAGCTTCTGTTGGGATTGCAATGGGACAAATGAGACCTAACACATGCGTGTTAGGAAAGTATGTTCAGGTGTGACACGTTTGAGTAACACATTTATTATGAATTTATTATACATGCAGGATTATAAATTGTTTGCCGTTAGGCCGTGACTGAGGCAATGGTTCAAATTAAGGTTTCAAAGAAAAAACTGTTGAGGAACAGTGCTGAAGGATTTACAGTACCAGGAGGACTGCTCATTCAGTCATTGATTAATTATAGAGTGGCAAGCTATGTACCTAGAGAGACAAGGTACTGCCAGGCAGTGCACAAAGATTCTAATAAAGATGAACCTAAAGCACATGAGTTGATACAGGTACATATTTAAGATACTAATTGGAGTTCAATCAATCAATACGTGGACTAATGTTTCACAGACAGAGATACAGTGAAGGAAAGCGATCACAGTTTCTGTGGGAGAAAATAGTCTTAATGTCTCTTCTGTGCTTCCATGTCTTCAAATATAAATTTAACATGCAACAATTTCAAAGATTTTACTGAGTTACAGTAAAAAGGAAATACATTAATTAGGCCCTAATCTATGGATTTCACATGACTGGGCAGGGGCGCAGCCATAGATGGACCTGGGAGAGCATAGGCCCACCCACTAGGGAGCCAGGTCCAGCCAATCAGAATGAGTTTTTCCCCAAAAAAGGGCTTTATTACAGACAGAAATACTCCTCAGCACCCCCCTCAGACTATCTTGCAGGTGAAGAAGCCGGATATAGAGGTCCTGTGCTGGCGTGGTTACACATATCCTGCGCTTGTGAGGCTGGTTGGATGTACTGCCAAATTCTCTAAAACAATATTGGAGATTGTCATGTTCTGACCTTTATTTCCTTTGTTTTGTCTTTATTTAGTATGGTCACGGCGTGAGTTGGGGTGGGCAGTCTATGTATGTTTTTCTATGTTGGGGTTTTGAGTTCAGCCTAGTATGGTTCTCAATCAGAGGCAGGTGTCGTTAGTTGTCTCTGATTGAGAATCATACTTAGGTAGCCAGGGTTTCACTTTTGAGTTGTGGGTGTTTGTTTCCGTGTGAGTGTTTGGGCCACGCGGTACTGTTTCGGTTTTTGTTAATTCATGCCACCGTTTATTGTTTTGATTCAGTGTTCAGTGCTTTCTTTATTAAAATCATCATGAACACTTACCACTCTGCGCTTTGGTCCGATCCTTACTCCTCCTCAGACGAAGGGGAGGAAATCCATTACAGAGATGGCTTATGGTAGATAAATTAACTTTCTAATCTCTGGCAACAGCTCTGTTGGATATTCCTGCAGTCATCATGGCAATTGCACGCTCCCTAAAAACTAGAGACATCTTTTTTCATTGTGTTGTGCGACAAAACTACACATTTTAGAGTGGCCTTTTATTGCAACTGTGTAATGATCATGCTGTTTAATCAGCTTCTTGATATGCCACGCCTGTCAAATTGATGGATTATCTTGGCAAAGGAGAAATGCTCTTTAACAGGGATGTAAACAAATTTGTGCACAACATTTGAGAGGTAAGCTTTTTGTGCATCTGGAACATATCTGGGATCTTTTATTTCGGCTCATGAAACATGGGACCAACACTTTACATGTTGCGTTTATATTTTTGTTCAGTATATAGAGATGTTATTTTTAATGAGGATGTCTGATACATTAATTAAGGCACAATAATTAAGTGCTCTCTCCCAGACAGAACTGACCCACATATCTCCCTGTTCACAAATCAAATGTCAAGATTCACTGTCTGCGTTATGTGTTTTATGGATTTACAGAGTGGCAATGACCTTTAAAACAGGGATTATCTCTTCAGAAACGGCTTTGATGGCATCGAAGGCCACCATTAAGCCTGTTCTTTACAAGCCTGGCTTCAACCAATCAACGGTTTCCATTACAAATCAAATTAAATGAAATGTTTATACGTCACACACACAAGTTACAGCTACTGGGAAATACCATTGGTTTTTATGACAACAAAGTTGACATTTTCTGTGAGCATCATAACAGCCCAGAGAAGAAAAACACTCAGAATAATATAACAGATTGAAGCTCTGCTCAATTTGAATACATTGTGTGTGAGAGCAGCGCAGTTGTATGTGTCTGTATGTATGTGTCTGTAATTGTCATACGTTTTTGATAATTTGAGCAGATTTAATTCAAATCTTGTGATGAATGAAATCAATTAAGAACTTGCAGTGCTATGAATAGACTGGCATGCAGTAAAACAAAGAAGGGGAAAAAAGCCTGCATTGACTGGATGTATACAGCCATGGTAGCATACAGTACTGTAGGGATTGCAGAGCTGTTTAGTTAGCCATCACAGCGGCTGTGTGACGCAGATAGATCCTACTTTCATGTCCGCTGCTCCAGCAGCATAGATAGCCATCTCATAGCTAACAGATATAGATCACATTAAAGGAACACACTGCATGGGATATTGATGGAGACACTATTCCCAATGGGCGCAATTGAGCAAAGGGTCTTCATCTTAATTCGATTATTTTTTGTTGTTACCCATGGGATAAATGCTGGGAAAACACTTGAATGATGTGTAAGGAACCACAGGGAAACAAGATGCATATCGGTATCGTAACTCAAAGGGCTGTCTCATCGATGGTGATAGATTAACAATGTATCAGGCATTTGCAGGAAAGCATCACCCTGACTTTTCACATGAAACACCACTGTGAGACTTAAATCATAGGAACGTTAGGAAAAAAACGGGTGAAAGTAGAATTTATTTTTTACCGGTCAATCAAATAAAATCGAATTGTTGACAGAGTCAATGTGCAGGGGCAATGGTTTTCATGCCTCTGACATGCAGTAATGATAAAAAGTGGTGTAATAGCCTACAGTTTTCTTTGGTACATTTTTTTTGCCAGGACCCGTACGTTAACCCCTGTGAAAAACAAACATCATGTGACAAGCGATGTGATTTTAAATTATCATCAGAGAAATTAAAGACGAGGAGAGTAAGCAATGACGGAATGTGTATTTCTTCAAGCTGAATCCCCATCTATCGAGCACAGCTGCCAACATTGGGAAACAGGCGTTCTAATTCAAATATGCCTGTTTTACCAAAGGTCAGAGACACAGAATCAAATCGAATCAAATCAAATGTTATTAGTCACAAGCACCGAATACAACAGGTGTAGACCTTCCCGTGAAATGCTTGCTTACGATCCCCTAACCAACAACATTTCAATCATATTTGAGAGGACCCCAAAATGTGTTGTCACCCTCCGAATTGAAACATCAATTGCAGTGTTGCAAATACAAAACAAATACCATCAACAGCATTATAGTTACTGTTGAGATAAAAAAAAAAAAAATACAAAAAAACATTCAACCTGCTACAATCGATCAATTGCAAATAAATTCTAACTTTTCTTTGGCCAACAAATGTAGGTTATACTGTTTATAAAATGAGTATGGCCTGAAATAAAATTCCATCTCAAGTTGTCAGGCGTACCATCTGTGAGGATTGCGTCACTTGAGAGCAGAATTAAATGTGCCTCAACGTTGGTTCCGCCCACGGTGTTTATACACTGCACAGGTGGCCTGCGCTAGCAGACCATCCAACCCTCCATCTCACTCCCAGCAGGCTTTGCGAACCAGCTGGTTAATTTACCATCACTCTCTGCAAGTCGTCATGAATTATACAAACAAGCAACAGTATAAATATTACAGATGTCATTTGATCACCCTGTCGCAGGAGATCTTTCCTGCAACGCAGGACATTTAAAACTTGTGCATTTGAGGTTTAAAAAGTCTTCTGAAGTTTGTAATATCTACTTAAAAAGGTCAGACTTGATTTTACCTTATGAAAAATGTATTACTAGTTTGTGTTTGGTTGGAGCTTGGCTGGATCACATCAGCATGCTTCCAACGCGACCAAATGTGCCAGGATGTTTCCGTGAGCAGTGGAGCCTCAAAGTGCTCAGGAAATTAAGTTAGTATTTCATTTGTTCACGCGTTCACTAACACATGCTCAGCTACAAAAATACATGTTGATATGCAGCACAAATGATTTAAGTCCCTTGATGAAAAATGCAAAGGTCTTTGAACAATGCAATTTTTACTATTGATGTTTCCTGATCATGCTTGTCAGAGTGGGGGGGTGTAGGTGGGTCCATGGGCCATTAGGCCAAATTTCATTTGTCCACTTTGGTGTAGTAAAGTCTAACCTTTTTGGGATAGGGGGCAGCATTTTCACTTTTGGATGAATAGCGTGCCCAGAGCGAACTGCCTCCTACTCTGTCTGTCCCAGATGCTAATGTATGCATATTATCATTCGTATTGGATAGAAAACACTCAGAAGTTTCTAAAACAGTTTGAATGATGTCTGTGAGTATAACATAACTCATATGGCAGGTGAAAACCTGAGAAAAATCTAACCAGGAAGTGGACATCTGAGGTTTGTACTTTTTCAAAGCTTGGCCTACCGAATACACATTGAGATATGGATAAAGTTGCACTTCCTACGGCTTCCACTATATGTCAATCGTCTTTTGAAACTTGAATGAGGATTCTACTATAAAGGAGGGGCTCATGAGACCTCTTTGAGTCAGTGGTCTGGCAGAGAGCCTTGGTCTCGTGACACGCGCTCCCGACAGAGTTACCTCACGTTCCAGTGCTTTTCTGAAGACAAAGGAATTCTCCAGTTTGAACATTATTGATGTTTTATGTTAAAAACATCCTAAAGATTGATTCCATACATCGTTTGACATGTTTATAAAGGGCTGTAATGGAACTGGGCTGAACACGCTAACAACAAGTGGCTATTTGGACATAAATGATGGAACTTTATGGAACAAATCAGTCATTTATTGTCAAACTGGGATTCCTGGGAGTGCCTTCTGATGAAGATCATCAAAGGTAAGTGAATATTTATGGTGTTGTTTCTAACTTTGTTGTTTCCAAAATGGCGGATATTCCTCTGGCTGTTTTGGGTTCTGAGCTCCGTTCTCAGATTATGCTTTTTCCGTCAAGTTTTTTTGAAATCTGACACAGTGGTTGCATTAAGGAGAAGTCTATCTTTAATTCAGGGAATAACACTACTGTCTTTTATCAATGTTTACTATGAGTATTTCTGCAAAATCACCGGATGTTTTGGAATCAAAACATTACTGCACGTAAGGCGTCAATGTAAACTGAGATTTTTGGAAATAAATATGCACATTATCGAACAAAACATACATGTATTGTGTCCTATGAGTGTCATATGATGAAGATCATCAAAGGTTAGTGATTAATTTGATCTATATTTCTGCTTTTTGTGACTCCTATCTTTGGCTGGAAAAATGGCTGTGTGTTTTTGACTTGGCGGTGATCTAACATAATCATATGCTGTGCTTTAGCTGTAAAGCATTTTTTAAATCGGACACAATGGGTAGATTAACAACATATTTATCTTTCATTTGCTGTATTGGACTTGTTAATGTGTGAAAGTTACATATTTCTAAAAAATATTTTTGAATTTCGCTCGCTGCCTTTTAAGCGGAATGTTGTCGAAGGGGTTCCGCTAGCGGAATGATGATTTTCATTAAGGTCATTATTATGTTATATTTTGATATTATACCCATGTATTGGAGGTAGCTAAATGTGGTTGTCACTGCGTTATATGTTATGACCCTTATGCGTTAGCTGGACCAACAAGATTGAAGGTATCAAATGTAATCAACAATCTTCTCAAAATAAGGCAATTGATATGTTATGAACTTCATAATCCAACACCAATTAAGATATGAAACAATTGGAATGGTAATGAATCACTATGGGCCCACCTCTTTGGGATCAAAGGTCATACATGTAAGCATTTTGGGGTATATCGAGACAGAATAGTATTGGGATGCACTCTATTATCACATGGTACCCTTCATCAGATGATAACTACTTCAAATTTCACACAGAACAAGGAGAACCATTGGGATTTTTTGGGGGGGGGCTATATAGAGTCATCCTAGATTTTGTACATAATCAGTCCCAGCAAGATGGCCACCATTTATTTCAATGGTGGGAAACTTACAATGAGGACAACACAAAATGATGGCCCAAGTATGTCAGTTATATGTATTTAGCAAAATATTACTAGAATTAAGTAAACATTTGACAGAAAAGCTGTCCGAATTGCTAAGTTTTGTAGCTGTTTTCAATATATTATATTAAAACACTTAAATGTTCTAGAAGCATTCACTGACGTCTATTAATTAACATGATATGCAATATGATTCTATACATAATGTTAACAAGAAATGTGAACGTTAAACCTGCTCAATACATAGCACCTTATATATGAAATCCCATAGGAATGCATTACGTCCAGCAAAGAGGTAAGCCATTTTCACAAAATGTCTTCATAATGAGTGCACCAAACTTTACACAAACCTTGGAAAAGTCAAAACACTGATTCCTAGCTGTTGCTGATTTAACCACACATTTTCCAATATGGCCGCCATTCAGCTCCATTGGTTTTAAATGGATTGGTCTGACATTGCCACAACTCTTTCAAAAATAAATCAAATCAAATGTATTTGTCACATACACATGGTTAGCAGATGTTAATGCGAGTGTAGCGAAATGCTTGTGCTTCTAGTGCCGACAATGCAGTAATAACCAACGAGTGATCTAACCTAACAATTCCAAAACTACTACCTTATACACACAAGTATAAAGGGATAAAGAATATGTACATAAAGATATATGATGGTACAGAACGGCATAGGCAAGATGCAGTAGATGGTATCGAGTACAGTATATACATATGAGATGAGTAATGTAGGGTATGTAAACAAAGTGGCATAGTTTAAAGTGGCTAGTGATACATGTATTACATAAAGATGCAGTAGATGATATAGAGTACAGTATATACATATACATATGAGATGAGTAATGTAGGGTATGTAAACATTATATTAAGTAGCATTGTTTAAAGTGGCTAGTGATATATTTTACATCAATTTCCACCAATTCCCATTATTAAAGTGGATGGAGTTGAGTCAGTGTGTTGGCAGCAGCCACTCAATGTTAGTGGTGTCTGTTTAACATTCTGATGGCCTTGAGATAGAAGCTGTTTATCAGTCTCTCGGTCCCTGCTTTGATGCACCTGTACTGACCTCGCCTTCTGGATGATAGCGGGGTGAACAGGCAGTGGCTCGGGTGGTTGTTGTCCTTGATGATCTTTATGGCATTCCTGTGACATCGGGTGGTGTAGGTGTCCTGGAGGGCAGGTAGTTTGCCCCCGGTGATGCGTTGTGCAGACCTCACTACCCTCTGGAGAGCCTTACGGTTGTGGGCGGAGCAGTTGCCGTACCAGGCGGTGATACAGTTTGTGAGTGCTTTTGGTGAGAAGCCGAATTTCTTCAGCCTCCTGAGGTTGTCTGGGTGGACAAATTCAGTTTGTCTGTGATGTGTACGCAGAGGAGCTTAAAACTTACTACCCTCTCCACTACTGTCCCATCGATGTGGATAGGGGGGTGCTCCCTCTGCTGTTTCCTGAAGTCCACAATCATCTCCTTAGTTTTGTTGACGTTGAGTGTGAGGTTATTTTCCTGACACCACACTCCGAGGGCCCTCACCTCCTCCCTGTAGGCCGTCTCGTCGTTCATGGTAATCAAGCCTACCACTGTAGTGTCGTCCGCAAACTTGATGATTGAGCCAGGGTCTCGAGGGTACTATGGTGTTAAATGCTGAGCTGTAGTCGATGAACAGCATTCTCACATAGGTATTGCTCTTGTCCAGATGGGTTAGGGCAGTGTGCAGTGTGGTTGAGATTGCATTGTCTGTGGACCTATTTCGGCAGTAAGCAAATTGGAGTGGGTCTAGGGTGTCAGGTAGGGTGGAGGTGATATGGTCCTTGACTAGTCTCTCAAAGCACTTCATGATGACGGAAGTGAGTGCTACGGGGCGGTAGTCGTTTAGCTCAGTTACCTTAGCTTTCTTGGGAAAAGGAAAAATGGTGGCCCTCTTGAAGCATGTGGGAACAGCAGACTGGGATAAGGATTGATTGAATATGTCCGTAAACACACCAGCCAGCTGGTCTGCGCATGCTCTGAGGGCGCGGCTGGGGATGCCGTCTGGGCCTGCAGCCTTGCGAGGGTTAACACGTTTAAATGTTTTACTCACTTATTCGGAAATGTTTCCGGTCACCTTGCCTTGGTTAAAAGAAGTCGTTCGCGCTTTCAGTTTCACGCAAATGCTGCCATCAATCCACGGTTTCTGGTTTGGGAATGTTTTAATCGTTGCTATGGGAATGACATCTTCAATGCACTTTCTAATGAACTCGCTCACCGAATCAGCGTATTCGTCAATGTTGTTGTTGGACGCAGTGCGGAACATATCCCAGTCCACGTGATGGAAGCAGTCTTGGAGCGTGGAATCAGATTGGTTGGACCAGCGTTGAACAGACCTGAGCGCGGGAGCTTCTTGTTTTAGCTTCTGTCTGTAGGCAGGAAGCAACAAAATCGTGGTCGGCTTTTCCGAAAGGAGGGCGGGGGAGGGCCTTATATGTGTCGCGGAAGTTAGAATAGCAATGATCCAAGGTTTTACCAGCCCTGGTTGCGCAATCGATATGCTGATACAATTTAGAGAGTCTTGTTTTCAGATTAGCCTTGTTAAAATCCCCAGTTACAATGAATGCAGCCTCAGGATATGTGGTTTCCAGATTGCAAAGAGTCAAATAAAGTTTGTTCAGAGCCATCGATGTGTCTGCTTGGGGGGGAATATATACAGTGCCTTGCGAAAGTATTCGGCCCCCTTGAACTTTGCGACCTTTTGCCACATTTCAGGCTTCAAACATAAAGATATAAAACTGTATTTTTTTGTGAAGAATCAACAACAAGTGGGACACAATCATGAAGTGGAACGACATTTATTGGATATTTCAAACTTTTTTAACAAATCAAAAACTGAAAAATTGGGCGTGCAAAATTATTCAGCCCCTTTACTTTCAGTGCAGCAAACTCTCTCCAGAAGTTCAGTGAGGATCTCTGAATGATCCAATGTTGACCTAAATGACTAATGATGATAAATACAATCCACCTGTGTGTAATCAAGTCTCCGTATAAATGCACCTGCACTGTGATAGTCTCAGAGGTCCGTCAAAAGCGCAGAGAGCATCATGAAGAACAAGGAACACACCAGGCAGGTCCGAGATACTGTTGTGAAGAAGTTTAAAGCCGGATTTGGATACAAAAAGATTTCCCAAGCTTTAAACATCCCAAGGAGCACTGTGCAAGCGATAATATTGAAATGGGAGTATCAGACCACTGCAAATCTACCAAGACCTGGCCGTCCCTCTAAACTTTCAGCTCATACAAGGAGAAGACTGATCAGAGATGCAGCCAAGAGGCCCATGATCACTCTGGATGAACTGCAGAGATCTACAGCTGAGGTGGGAGACTCTGTCCATAGGACAACAATCAGTCGTATATTGCACAAATCTGGCCTTTATGGAAGAGTGGCAAGAAAGCCATTTCTTAAAGATATCCATAAAAAGTGTTGTTTAAAGTTTGCCACAAGCCACCTGGGAGACACACCAAACATGTGGAAGAAGGTGCTCTGGTCAGATGAAACCAAAATTGAACTTTTTGGCAACAATGCAAAATGTTATGTTTGGCGTAAAAGCAGCTGAACACACCATCCCCACTGTCAAACATGGTGGTGGCAGCATCATGGTTTGGGCCTGCTTTTCTTCAGCAGGGACAGGGAAGATGGTTAAAATTGATGGGAAGATGGATGGAGCCAAATACAGGACCATTCTGGAAGAAAACCTGATGGAGTCTGCAAAAGAAGTGAGACTGGGACGGAGATTTGTCTTCCAACAAGACAATGATCCAAAACATAAAGCAAAATCTACAATGGAATGGTTCAAAAATAAACATATCCAGGTGTTAGAATGGCCAAGTGAAAGTCCAGACCTGAATCCAATCGAGAATCTGTGGAAAGAACTGAAAACTGCTGTTCACAAATGCTCTCCATCCAACCTCACTGAGCTCGAGCTGTTTTGCAAGGAGGAATGGGAAAAAAATTCAGTCTCTCGATGTGCAAAACTGATAGAGACATACCCCAAGCGACTTACAGCTGTAATCGCAGCAAAAGGTGGCACTACAAAGTATTAACTTAAGGGGGCTGAATAATTTTGCACGCCCAATTTTTCAGTTTTTGATTTGTTAAAAAAGTTTGAAATATCCAATAAATGTCGTTCCACTTCACGATTGTGTCCCACTTGTTGTTGATTCTTCACAAAAAAATACAGTTTTATATCTTTATGTTTGAAGCCTGAAATGTGGCAAAAGGTCGCAAAGTTCAAGGGGGCCGAATACTTTCGCAAGGCACTGTATGGCTGTGATTATAATCGAAGAGAATTCCCTTGGTAGATAATGCGGTCGACATTTGATTGTGAGGAATTCTAAATCAGGTGAACAGAAGGACTTGAGTTCCTGTATGTTGTTGTGACCACACCACGTCTCATTAACCATAAGGCATACGCCCCCGCCCCTCTTCTTACCAGAAAGATGTTTGTTTCTGTTGGCGCGATGCGTGAAGAAACCAGCTGGCTGCACCGACTCCGATAGAGTCTCTCGAGTGAGCCATGTTTCCGTGAAGCAAAGAACGTTACAGTCGCTGATGTCCCTCTGGAGTGCTACCATTGCTCGGATTTCATCAACCTTGTTGTCAAGAGACTGGACATTGACAAGAAGTATGCTAGGGAGTGGTGCGCGATGTGCACGTCTCCGGAGCCTGACCAGAAGACCGCTTCGTTTCCCTCTTTTACGACGTCTTTGTTTTGGGTCGCAGGCTGGGATCCATTCCGTTGTCCTTGGGTGAAAGGCAGAACACAGGATCCGCTTCGGGAAAGTCATATTCCTGGTCATACTGATGGTGAGTTGACTTTGCTCTTATATTCAGTAGTTCTTCCCGACTGTATGTAATGAAACCTAAGATTACCTGGGGTACCAATGTAAGAAATAACACGTAAAAAAAAAAACTGCATAGTTTCCTAGGAACGCGAAGCGAGGCAGCCATCTCTGTCGGCGCAGGAAGGAATATGGTGGAATATGCCTAATGATAATTTAAAAAGTATTATAGTTATGCAGATAACAACCAACTTAGCTAGGTTTGTTAAATATGTATTCTTTGTAAAATATTATTAGCATTTTGGCCAAAATCAATATTCATATACAATCAGGTCCAAACATGGCCTGGTACTGGGTAAGGTTCATGATGCCGTTGACCTGTGGATTTAACAGGTGACATCAATAAGGGATCATAGCTTTCACCTGGATTCACCTGGTTGGCATGTCATGGAAAGGGCAGGTGTTCCTAACGTTTTGTACACTCAGTGGTATAAAGGTTTGAATAGCTAAGGGATGAGGATCTCTATAAATGCATTTTGACTATGAGTTATCACTGATAATTACTGTATCTTTTGTATTGCATTTTGGGAGCCACTGTATTTTTTTGTTGTAAATAAAGACATTTAGGATATTTCCTTCCTGATTATAAGGTGTAAGAACAGATCATACCTGGAGTAAGTTATGATTGCATAACAACAGAGAGGTGTCTCACTTCAAAGTAAAACAGGTTGGGAGAAGAAAAAGCCTACAAACATGTATGTCACTGTAGCTTTGTTTTGCTATTCAAATTAAGAGGACATCCTCCACAACAACCTGTGCTCATCTATGGACAACAGGTGAAATAAGGGAATTGGTGTCAGTATTTTCATACAGTAGGTGTCGGACTAGGAAGGAGAGGTGGGTTGTTGTATCTGCAGAGGAAAATTCAGTGAATTCTAAATATTGCTATATAATTTAAGCAACACAAATAGGGTCACTTGTAGGCCACAAGTCCACTCATCTTTTCCCAGAACATATTTAGTCGGCACTGCTGTGGTGGGACAAAGAGGGGGATGCAAACACTCTTGGAACGTTGCTGTGGTAACCACAACAGTCAGAGGAGGTGAGACGAGGCTGAGGGTCAGAGGGCGGAGAGAGTAGGAGGCATCTGTTGGTGGGTGGGGAGCAGGTCAACGGTGTTCCGCCACTCTCTCCTGTCACCTTAAAAGTCCTTCATCGGGATGACTCATTTTGGGAGAGAGACACTTGTTATATAATCCAAAAGCTTCAGAGAGAGGCTGCCTGCCTGCCATCCACCTAAAAGCCCCGCTGGCCCACTCTCTCCATCTACCTCCACATAATTGCAGTTTGCTGTGAATGGTCGCATCAATTTTCCTGGCAAATTTGGTGCCTGCGTTGACCTCCACTGACGAATGTGCCACTTTCACGCAGAGGGTTCTCGGCAAAAAGGGACCTCAAACATACAGTACCAGTCAAAGGTTCGGACACACCTATTCATTCCGGGGTTTTTCTTTATTTTTTACAATTTTATACATTGTCAAATATTAGTGAACACATCAAAATTATGAAATAACAAATATGGAATAATGTAGTAACCAAAAACGTGTTAAACAAATCAAAATCTATTTTATATTTGAGATTCTTCAAAGTAGCCACCTTTTGCCTTGATGACAGCATTGCACACTCTTGGCATTCTCTTAAGCTTGACCTGGAATGCTTTTCAACAGTCTTGAGGGAGTTCCCACATATGCTGAGCACATGTTGGCTGCTTTTCCTTCACTCTGCGGTCCAACATGTTACGCGAAACGGAACAGGTGAACCCAAGAGCAGACTCAGACGAGGAGACTGGGATGAGGTAACCAACATATTTGTTGAAACATGGGGGGAAGATTGAGTGCAGGCCAGGGGAAGCTCGGGCGGGTTGCCGGAAACCAGGTGCAGAGGCTGAGGCTGGAGCGAGAGGTGTTGGAACAGGATAAGTAGGTCTGGAGGGGAATCCAAGGGAGCGTAGAGTGGGGAATCCAGGACAGAGTAGCAGGACTTTATTTAAAAAATATATTTAACCTTTAGGCCAGTTGAGAACAAGTTCTCATTTGTGACCTGACTAAGATAAAGCAAAGCAGTGTGACAAAAAAAACAACAGTTACACATAAACAGACATACAGTCAATAACACAATATAAAAATATATGTACAGTGTGTGCAAATGTAGAAGATTAGGGAGGGAAGGCAATAAATAGGCCATAGAGGCGAAATAATTACAATTTACCATTAATACTGGAGTGATAGATGTGCAGATGATGATGTGCAAGCAGAGATACTGGGCTGCAAAAGAGCAAGAAGATAAATAACAATATGGGGATGATGTAGTTAGGTGTGCCTTGTACAGGTACAGTGATCGGTAAGCTGCTCTGACAGAGATGGATATGTAAGTCTCCAGCTTCAGTAAGTTTTGCAATTCGTTCCAGTCATTGGCAGCAGAGAACTGGAAAGGTGGCCAAAGCAGGTGTTGGCTTTGGGGATAACCAGTGAAATATACAGTGCCTTGCGAAAGTATTCGGCCCCCTTGAACTTTGCGACCTTTTGCCACATTTCAGGCTTCAAACATAAAGATATAAAACTGTATTTTTTGTGAAGAATCAACAACAAGTGGGACACAATCATGAAGTGGAACGACATTTATTGGATATTTCAAACTTTTTTAACAAATCAAAAACTGAAAAATTGGGCGTGCAAAATTATTCAGCCCCCTTAAGTTAATACTTTGTAGCGCCACCTTTTGCTGCGATTACAGCTGTAAGTCGCTTGGGGTATGTCTCTATCAGTTTTGCACATCGAGAGACTGACATGTTTTCCCATTCCTCCTTGCAAAACAGCTCAAGCTCAGTGAGGTTGGATGGAGAGCATTTGTGAACAGCAGTTTTCAGTTCTTTCCACAGATTCTCGATTGGATTCAGGTCTGGACTTTGACTTGGCCATTCTAACACCTGGATATGTTTATTTTTGAACCATTCCATTGTAGATTTTGCTTTATGTTTTGGATCATTGTCTTGTTGGAAGACAAATCTCTGTCCCAGTCTCAGGTCTTTTGCAGACTCCATCAGGTTTTCTTCCAGAATGGTCCTGTATTTGGCTCCATCCATCTTCCCATCAATTTTAACCATCTTCCCTGTCCCTGCTGAAGAAAAGCAGGCCCAAACCATGATGCTGCCACCACCATGTTTGACAGTGGGGATGGTGTGTTCAGCTGTGTTGCTTTTACGCCAAACATAACGTTTTGCATTGTTGCCAAAAAGTTCAATTTTGGTTTCATCTGACCAGAGCACCTTCTTCCACATGTTTGGTGTGTCTCCCAGGTGGCTTGTGGCAAACTTTAAATGACACTTTTTATGGATATCTTTAAGAAATGGCTTTCTTCTTGCCACTCTTCCATAAAGGCCAGATTTGTGCAATATACGACTGATTGTTGTCCTATGGACAGAGTCTCCCACCTCAGCTGTAGATCTCTGCAGTTCATCCAGAGTGATCATGGGCCTCTTGGCTGCATCTCTGATCAGTCTTCTCCTTGTATGAGCTGAAAGTTTAGAGGGACGGCCAGGTCTTGGTAGATTTGCAGTGGTCTGATACTCCCATTTCAATATTATCGCTTGCACAGTGCTCCTTGGGATGTTTAAAGCTTGGGAAATCTTTTTGTATCCAAATCCGGCTTTAAACTTCTTCACAACAGTATCTCGGACCTGCCTGGTGTGTTCCTTGTTCTTCATGATGCTCTCTGCGCTTTTAACGGACCTCTGAGACTATCACAGTGCAGGTGCATTTATACGGAGACTTGATTACACACAGGTGGATTGTATTTATCATCATTAGTCATTTAGGTCAACATTGGATCATTCAGAGATCCTCACTGAACTTCTGGAGAGAGTTTGCTGCACTGAAAGTAAAGGGGCTGAATAATTTTGCACGCCCAATTTTTCAGTTTTTGATTTGTTAAAAAAGTTTGAAATATCCAATAAATGTCGTTCCACTTCATGATTGTGTCCCACTTGTTGTTGATTCTTCACAAAAAAATACAGTTTTATATCTTTATGTTTGAAGCCTGAAATGTGGCAAAAGGTCGCAAAGTTCAAGCGGGCCGAATACTTTCGCAAGGCACTGTATTTGCTGGAGCGCGTACTATGGGTGGGTGTTGCTATGGTGACCAGTGAGCTGAGATAAGGTGGGGCTTTACCTAGCAAAGACTTATAGATGACCTGGAGCCAGTGGGTTTGGCGACGAGTATGAAGCGAGGGCCAGCCAACAAGAGTATACAGGTCACAGTGGTGGATAGTATATGGGGATTTGGTGACAAAACGGATGGCACTATGATAGACTTCATCCAATTTGTTGAGTAGAGTGTTGGAGGCAATTTTGTAAATTACATCACCAAAGTCAAAGATTGGTAGGATAGTCAGTTTTATGAGGGTATGTTTGGCAGCATGAGTGAAGGAGGCTTTGTTACGAAATAGAAAGCCGATTCTAGATTTCATTTTGGATTGGAGATGCTTAACGTGAGTCTGGAAGGAGAGTTTGCAGTCTAACCAGACACCTAGGTATTTGGATTTGTCCACATATTCTAAGTCAGAACCGTCCAGAGTAGTGATGCTAGTCGGGCGGGCGGGAGCAGGCAGCAATCGGTTGAAGAGCATGCATTTAGTTTTACTAGCATTTAAAAGCAGTTGGAGGCCAATTGAACCCTGTGACACCCCTATAGAGACTGCCAGAGGTCTGGATAACAGGCCCTCCGATTTGACACACTAAATTCTATCTGATAAGTAGTTGGTGAACCAGACGAGGCAGTCATTTGAGAAACCAAGGCTATTGAGTCTGCCGATAAGAATGTGATGATTGACAGAGTTGAAAGCCTTGGCCAGGTTGATGAAGACGGCTGCACAGTACTGTCTTTTATTGATGGCGGTTATTATATTGTTTAGGACCTTGAACGTGGCTGAGGTGCACCCATGACCAGCTCGGAAACCAGATTGCATAGTGGAGAAGGCATGATGGGATTCGAAATGGTCAGTGATCTGTTTGTTAACTTGGCTTTCAAAGATTTTAGAAAGGCAGGGCAGGATGGATATAGGTCTATAACAGTTTGGGTCTAGAGTGTCTCCCCCTTTGAAGAGAGGGATAACCGCGGCAGCTTTCCAACCTTTGGGGAACTTAGACGATACGAAAGAGAGGTTGAACAAGCTAGTAATAGGACTGACGAGAAGTCAAACTGGAGACAGGGACCAGAGTCAGAGCGGGCAGAACTGTAGCGGATAGGAAAACAGCGTCATGCAAGGGAAACCAGGCACAACAGGAACAAACGTCTAGAAACATGGACTGAATGGGAAGAGATTACGATCTGGCAGTGTGGATGTGGCAGGACTGGGTATTTGCAGAGGTCTTGATTATGGAACAGGTTGCAGCTGGTGGGAATCTGCCTTTACTCCAGCACACCTGTCTCCGCCCACACAATCACACACACAGAGAGAGAGCGAGAGAGGGAGAGAGCACAATCATCTCCACTGGGTTGAGGTCGGGTGATTGTGGAGGCCAGGTCATCTGATGCAGCACTCCATCACTCTCCTTCTTGGTCAAATATCCCTTACACAGCCTGGAGGTTTGTTGGGTCATTGTCAGGTTGAAAAACAAATGATGTCCCACTAAGCACAAACCAGATGGGATGGCGTATCGCTGCAGAATGCTGCGGTAGCCGACAAAGACCGGGGAGGTTTTCCAATGCCTCGCAAAGAAAGGCACCTATTGGTAGATGGGTGAAAGAAAACAGACATTGAATATCATTTTAAGCATGGTGAAGCTATTAATTACACTTTGGATGGTGTATCAATACACCCAGTCGCTACACAAATAGAAGCGTCCTTCTTAACTCCATTGATGGAGCGGAAGGAAACCGCTCAAGGATTTCACCGTGAGGACAATGGTGATTTTAAACCAGTGAGAGTAAAAATACAGAGTAAAATGGCTGGAATAGGAGAAACCTGAGGATGGATCAACAACATTGCAGTTACTCCACAATACTAATCTAAATGACAGAGGGAAAAGAAGGAAGTTTGTACAGAATAGAAAACATGCACCCTGTTTGCAAAAAGTAATATTGCAAAACATGTGGCAAAGAAATGTACTTTTTGCCTTGAATACAAAGCATTATTTTCTGGGGAAAATCCAACATCTCACTGAGTATCAATCTACATATTTTCAAGCATGGTTGTGGCTGCATCATGTTATGAAGTTGTTTAGGATAAAAATAAATGGAAAAGAGCTAAGCACAGGCAAAGTCTCAGAGGAAAACCTGGTTCAGTTTGATTTCCAACAGACGCTGGGAGACAAATCCTCCTTTCAGCGGGATAATAACTTAAACGCAAGGCCAAAAACACACTAGAGTTACTTACCAAGACGATATTGAATGTTCCCAAGTGGCCTAGTTACAATTTTGACTTAAATCAGCTTGAAAATTGAAATCAGCTTAAAATCCTATGTCAAGACTTGAAAATGTTTGTCTAGCAATGATCAAAAAGCAACTTGACAGAGCTTGGAGAATTTGAAAAAGAATAATGGGGAAATACTGTACAATCTAGGTTTGCAAAGCACTTAGAGACTTAAACAGAAAAATGCACAGCTGTAACCGCTGCCAGAGGTGATTCAAACATGTATTGACTCAGGGGGTTGAATATTTATACAGTATTTGTGTGTCAGAGTATGTATAAAATATACATTATTTGTGTTTTATTTTCCATCAATTAAAATAACGGCATTACAGAGTACTTTATGTAGATAGTTGATCAAATACATTTTAATCCAACTTTGTAATACAAAAAAATGTGGAAACAGTCAAGGGGTGTGAATACATTTCAAATGATTTTGCCAAGCTACCCACTGTCTAAAGCATTTTCTCAAGAGGTGCTATTTTCTCCTCAAAGGTCAAAGTTTCTCCATATGTGACTCACTACCTGGATTTGGTCTTATGTAGCACAATTTGAAATTGTGTTTTTTACATTGGATAAAAGTAGAGACTCAGAGCAAGAAAATTGTATATCATACACTGAATTTTTGAGGAACACTGGGAAAGAAATTCTGCTTTGAAAGTTGATAAACTTGTAAACTCATATTTGAGAAATGGCCTTTGAATGTTTTGGTATCTAGTGAAGAGCTCTTTTTTGTCTACACCCATTCAGCATCGTTCACACCCTCTTAAGCTTTATGTCAAAATTAGAAGCATGTAATATATGACAATGTAGCTAGCTAGACTATCTTGCCTGTATACGTCAACATGCATGATGGATGCGTCTCCCTGTCATGGATGCCATGCCACGGTTGCCCTTAGTTTGAAGATGTAATCCGGAGACAGGTGTTTTCTCCATCTCTTTAGCTGTCATACTCTAATTCCACTGATTTCAAAACTCGATCCTTCAGAAAGTGGAGAGCAACACTTTTGCAGCTCCACTACACAATAAATTGTTTTAAAAGCTGCATTCAACATGATTACCAACACAGACTGACCAGTTCAAATAGACAGAACCAATCCGAACTCCTCTCTCGGCATGTCCAGCCCACTCATTATCTCAGCCAATCATGGCTAATGGGAAGGTTGCTAACAAGGCTCGTAATTTACCAATTGTATTCATATTTACAGATGGCATACAAGTTTTTGTTATGGCACATGAAAGTTCACATATAGTGACAAAAGTTCACACATTTGGCATTTCTGCCAAAAAAACACACATTTTGATAAAAAATGTAAAGAAATGTTCAAATGGCTCTCCTGTGAAGTCGTGACTTGCAACATAAGCCTAGTTTCATCGTAGTGGGGTTTGTTTTCATAAACTCAGCAAAAAAAATTAAATCCTCTCACTGTCAACTGCGTCTATTTTCAGCAAACTTAACATGTGTAAATATTTGTATGAACATAACAAGATTCAACAACTGAGACAGAAACTGAACAAGTTCCACAGACATGTGACTAACAGAAATTGAATAATGTGTCCCTGAACAAAGGGGGGGGGGGGGGGGTCAAAATCAAAAGTGACAGTCAGTATCTGGTGTGGCCATCGGCTGCATTAAGTACTGCAGTGCATCTCCTCCTCAACGACTGCACCAGATTTGCCAGTTATTGCTGTGAGATGTTACCCCACTCTTCCACCAAGGCATCTGCAAGTTCCCGGACATTTCTGGGGAGAATGGCCCTAGCCCTCACCATCTGATCCAACAGGTCCCAGACGTGCTCAATGGGATTGAGATCCGGGCTCTAAGCTGGCCATGGCAGAACACTGACATTCCTGTCTTGCAGGAAATCACACACAGAAGGAGCAGTATGGCTGTGGCATTGTCATGCTGGAGGGTCATGTTAGGGTGAGCTTGCAGGAAGGGTACCACATGAGGGAGGAGGATGTCTTCCCTGTAACGCACAGCGTTGAGATTGCCTACAATGACAACAAGCTCAGCCCGATGATGCTGTGACACACCGCCCCAGACCATGACGGACCCTCCACCTCCAAATCGATCCCGCTCCAGAGTACAGGCCTCGGTGTAACGCTCAGTCCTTCGAAGATAAACGCAAATCCTACCATCACCCCTGGTGAGAGAAAACCGTGACTCGTAAGTGAAGAGCACTTTTTTCCAGTCCTGTCTGGTCAAGCAACGGTGGGTTTGTGTCCATAGGCGACGTTGTTGCCGGTGATGTAAGACAGGTCCTCACCAGACAACAGGCATACAAGTCCTCAGTCCAGCCTCTCTCATCCTATTGCGGACAGTCTGAGCACTGATGGAGGGATTGTGCGTTCCTAGTGTAATGGGCAGTTGTTGTTGCCATCCTGTATCTGTCCCGCAGGTGTGATGTTCGGATGTACCAATCCTGTGCAGGTGTTGTTACACGTGGTCTGCCACTGCGAGGACGATCAGCTGTCCGTCCTGTCTCCCTGTAGCGCTGTCTTAGGCATCTCACAGTACAGACATTGCAATTTGCTGCCCTGGACACATCTGCAGTCCTCTTGCCTCCTTGCAGCATGCCTAAGGCACGCTCACGCAGATGAGCAGGGACCCTGGGCATCTTTCTTTTAGTGTTTTTCAGAATCAGTAGAAAGGCCTCTTTAGTGTCCTAAGTTTTCATAACTGTGACCTTAATTTCCTACCGTCTGTAAGCTGTTAGTGTCTTAACGACAGTTCCACAGGTGCGTGTTCATGAATTGTTTATGGTTCATTGAACAAGCATGGGAAACAGTGTCTAAAACCTTTACAATGAAGATCTGTGAAAGACAGGGTCCTGAAAAAGGGACATTTCTTTTTTTGCTGAATTTATATTGTTGCTATCTTCCCTGCATAATTTGCATGTGTGTTTCTGTTATTTTGGGCTGTTATTTAGAGCCAGTCCTTGATGGAGAGGACCATGTTTGGGTTTCTATTGTTGTTCTGAGGCTGCATGCATTAAACATTCCAGCTCGTGTCCCAATCTGACATTTATATGGCCATACATGGTGAAATTTCTGTGGAGCTAGGTGCGCTGTAGCACATTTCAATGAGTAGCCTAAATGCCATTGGAAAGTGATGTGTCGTTTCCAGTGATGGATGTCTCCAGTGCTTGTTTTGTTTACATTTTGAGGGCTTGTGACATCATCACTGTTGATGATGCATCTTAGTCAGTTCTAATTCAGATTTTTTTTTATTGCCCATTTATACCTTTTGCAGGTAAATCAATTAAGAATAGATTCTTATTTGCGATGATTTGCATTGATGGCCAAGCACAGCAATATCGATACAAACACACACGATTCCACCTGTGCAGCCTACTTTAAAGAGCAGAATTGGTTTCCTTACTAACATTTTTTTGCTGACTCTCCCTCATTAGCACACTTACTGTATAAAGGAGACCGTAACCCCAGGACGATACTGTGCTGTATGGCGGTAGTTAGAGTCACTGTTGCAATTGTCTCTGCTTTCATACTGTAAAAAGGTGGCAAAGTACCATATTCCCTGAGGTGAAGCAATGGCAGAGTGTGTTGTAGGGGAGCTAACATGTGCTGCTGTATCTCTTGTCACAAGGTCTCCTGACACATCTCTACTTTACTGCCTCTGTCTACAGTATACTATCTCACCATGTCTTGTTTCTGTTCTTTAACTAAACTCCTCTACTCTGCCTCCAGGAGTGGCCCAAATAAAACCCCTTTCCTGCAGTCAAAACACCAACTCGTCCTCTAGTGGCCTCATGGGTGGAATGTTATTAATATTTTTCAGAATTAAAAACGTTTATTTTTTTACTGCAGGAAATCGGGTATTTCTATGTCAAATGGTTTTATTATATTTCAGTCTTCTCTGGTGAATATAAAGTGCAATATTGGGATGCAAAAAATACATTTCAACTCTATATCTAACATAGTACAGGGGTCTTCTTTTTTTTCAGACCATAACCATGTGTGTGAGGTGTATACTTTTGTTTCAAAGTAGATTTAAGACTACCAAGAAACACTCTGTGCGACTCTGATTTAGCCCACTGAGTAAAAGGATGAAGTCATCAATGTCGAACCTAATCAAACATACATCGTTCATTTCACCTCCATGGAACTGGTACAGTTACCACTGCCTGGAACTCAGCACTGCATCAATGTCAGAGGTTCTAAAATTGAACCGGGTGTGTGGTTTCATTCTTTCATGGAATGATGGGGGAAGGGGTATGAATCTCTCTTGCCTCAGAGTTATCAAAGTACAACGGCCAGAGAAGGAATTAAATGCACTGTTGATAACATGGATTTGTCGTCCAACCACTGCTTGGAGCTTGATCTGAAATGGACTCTCTGTACCCCATTCAAATTAAAAATGCAACTTTCCTACAGGCCCCAGTCTCACTGGCCTCTGATGGCGTACAATTTGCACATCATCATTCAGCATTATTCATTCATTTACTTTGCAAAGAGAATTGATAAGTGTGAGTTCCTTTAGATAAACTCAGGGAAGTCACAAAGAAGTTTTAAAATAGAATCCTTGAGAAAAAGGTTACGTTGATGTAAGCTTTGATTTCCCACATCGTTTATCTGTTGTCAAATACACTTAGTGGCCAGTTTATTAGGTAGCCAGTTTCATCAATTTGCGACTGCACTTGAAGAAACTTTCAAAGTTCTTGACATTTTCCGGATTGACTGACCTTCATGAATTAAAGTAGTGATGGACTGTCGTTTCTCTTTGCTTATTTGAGTTGTTCTTGCCTTAATACAGACTTGGTCTTTTTCAAATAGGTCTATCGTCTGTATACCACCCCTACCTTGTCACAACACAATTGATTGGCTCAAACGCATTAAGAAGGAAATGTCCATCCCACCTATCTCTGCTGGCCACCCTCTTCGGATTTCTATGCTCCATATATCTTTCAACTATGCTGTGATGTTTAACATACAATTTCAATCTATCTAATCAAATCCACAGATTGAAAGTTGAAGACAAATACTTTTACTAAGAGTATTAGTAAATTAGTCATTGACTGACCCGGTCTCTCCAGATCTCCTAACAGTACTATATCTAGGGTCAATATTAGATCCCTGTTATGCATTTTCAGCCAATCCTGAATTTGAGACCAGAAACAGGCTACCTGAGGGCAACTGTTTCATAGTTTTAATGTCTTCACTATTATTCTACAATGTGGAAAATAGTAAAATATAGAAAACCCTTGAATGTGTAGGTGTGTCCAAACTTTGACTGGTACTGCACGTGTATTACAAAGTTAGTTGTCACTGTTGTTGTCATTGCAGTATATGCTAGATTAGCAGTATTTTATGTAGTTCTTATTCCTGTTATTATTATGTTTATTCTGTTGTCTGCAATGATTATTCACCGTTTACTTCTTCCTATCTCCTATATATACACTGAGTGTACAAAACATGACAGAGACTGACCAGCCGGATCCAGATGAAATCTATGATCCCTTGTCGACGACAATTGTTAAATCCACGTCAATCAGTGTAGATGAAGGGGAGGAGACAGGTTAAAGGAGGATTTTTAAGCCTTGAGACAATTGAGACATGGATTGTGTATGTGTGCCATTCAGAGGGTGAATACGCAAGACAAAATATTTAAGTGCCTTTGAACGGGGTCTGGTAGTAGGTGCCAGGCGCACCGGTTTCAGTGTGCCAAGAACAGCAACACTACTGGGTTTTTCAAGCTCAACAGTTTCCCGTATCAACAATGGTCAACCACCCAAAGGACATCCAGCCAACTTGTTACAACTGTGGGAAGCATTGGAGTCAACAAAGCCAGCATCCTTGTCGAACGCTTTTGACACCTTGTAGAGCATGCCCCGACGAATTGAAGCTGTTCTGAGGGCAAAAGGAGGTGCAACTCAATATTAGGCAGTGGTGTAAGGTTCTTAAGTAAAAATGCTTTAAAGTACTATTTAAGTAGTTTTTGGGGGTATCTGTACTTTGCTTTACTATTTATATTTTTTGCCAACTTTTACTTTTACTTCACTACATTCCTAAAGAAAAGAAAATACTTTTTACTCCATACCTTTTTCCTGACACCCAAAAGTACATGTTACATTTAAACTGGGAAATGGTCTAATTCACACACTTATCATGTCATGCCCTGATCTGTTTCACCAGTCCAAGTGCTTGTCTCCACCCCACTCTCCAGGTGTCGCTCATCTTCCCTAATATCCCCTGTGTATTTATACCTGTGTTCTCTGTCTGTTTCTTGCCAGTTCGTCTTGTTCGTTCAAGCTAACCAGCGTTTTTCCTGTCAGCTCCAATCGTTTCCCAGCCTCTCTTTCCTCGTCCTCCTGGTTTTTGACCTCTGCCTGTCCCTGACCCTGAGTTGCCTGCCGTCCTGTACCTTTGCCTTACCCTGGATGTTCGACCCTTGCCGGCCTTGACCTGTCTTTGCCTGCCCCTGTTGCTACAATACACTTTGTTACTTCAACAGTCTGCATCTGGGTCTAACCTTGATCCCTGATATATCAAGAGAACATCCCTATACACCCCTACTGCCTCTGATCTGAAGGACTCACTAAACACAAATTCTTCGTTTGTAAATGATGTCTGAGTGTTGGAGTGTGCCCCTGGCTATCCGTCAATGAAATAAAAACAAGAAAATTGTGCAGTTTTCTTAATATAAGGAATTTGAATTATATTTTAGCAATTCCATTTACTTTTGATACGTTAGTATTTTTTTAAACCAAATACTTCCAGACTTTTAGTCAAGTAGTACTTTACTGGGTGACTTTCACGTTTACCTAAGTCATTTTCTATTCAGGTATCTTTACTTTTACTCAAGTATGACAATTGAATACTGTTTCCACCACTGATATTAGGAAGGTGTTTTTGTACACTCAGTGTATAATATATATTATTTAAATACAGTTTTTGCTCGTGTGTTGCTGTGCAATAGCCGATTATTTCTATAATATTCTACTGACATTATTCTTACTGTACTATGCCATGCTGGTCATTAATCTCTTGTTACTACATGGTTATTAGGTCATTATTAGACAGTCCTTGTGGTTCTATCCCATATTCCATTCTATCATACTCCGCGTATATCTATTTAGGCCAGTGTATTTATCTCTTGTACAGCATATTCATTATCTCTGTTTCTGTCCATTACAGAACTATCCCCATGTACATCTTCATCTTCTCCTGTGGGTGAACAACGTTTCCTCTGTGTGTGTGTGTGTGTGTGTGTTAACTCTTCAGCTGCCTTACTCTCCTCTAAACGGGGGTGGTGTCAGTGGGTGACAAGTCAGTAAATACAGCTTCACCTGACCCAGACATAGCCCTGGGTTCCGTGTGGGCTGTCCAGGATTCCCCTGCCCGTGGTGCACTACCTGATCCAGCACTAGTCCTGGATCTGCTGCTGCTGGAATCAACCCACCGCCGTGATGGTGGGGGGGACACCAGACCTCACCACCCAGGGACACTCTCTATTCCTGCTCCTAGGGTTCGAGCTGATCTACCATCTGCCTTGGACCATTATTACCTCCTGATCTGGGCCTGATCTTGGGTCTACCGTTGGGGCCTGCTCCGGGTCCTGCCCTGGGCCCTCTTCTGGTTCCTGCACTGGGGGACTTGAATGCCTCAGTTGGTGAATCGCCACCACAGTTGGAGAGCTTATGCTGCCAGGCCTTCTCACCTCTGCTGGGGCACAGCCCGCCTCTGTGGGGGAACCACCACCACGCCTACTCTGAATATTTCTACTCAGGCCATTTTATTTATCTCATATATAGCATATTCATTATCTCCGTTTCTGTCCATTACAGAACCGTCCCTAAGTACATATCCATGTTCATCTTCTCCTGTGTGTGAATGAAGTTCCCTGTGTGTATTAACTCTTGAGCTGCCTTACTCCCCTCTAAAGTGGGGCGGTGTCAGTGGGTCACAGGTCAGCAAATAAGTAGAGCAGGGTTGCTCTCTTTCAAATGTGATAATGGATGGGGTCATTTATGCTGTTCTCCAAATAGTATTTTAGAGTTTTTTAATCCTATAGAAATGCAGTAAATTTGCTTTAACTTTCTTAAAATGTCTTCGGACCTCACTAAAACTCAGACCCTGGCTACAGCCCTGAGGGGAGTACCTGTGAGTAAGGTCCTGTCAATATACAGTGCATTCGGAAAGTATTCAGCCCCCTTGACTTTTTCCACAAATTGTTACGTTACAGCCTTTTTTTAAAAATTGATTCAAATGGGGGGGTTTTCTCATCCATTTACACACATAATGACAAAGCAAAAACAGGTTTTTAGACATTTTTGCAGAGAAACCTTTTTAATACACCTGAAATATCACATTTACATAAGTATTCAGACCCTTTACAGCCTCGATTCATCTTGGGTACGATGCTACAAGCTTAGCATACCTGTATTTGGGGAGTTTCTCCCATTTTTCTCTGCAGATCCTCTCAAGTTCCGTCAGGTTTGATGGGGAGCGTCGCTGCACAGCTATTTTCAGGTCTCTCCAGAGATGTTCGATTGGGTTCATGTCAGGGTTCTGGCTTGGCCACTCAAAGACATTCAGAGACCTGTCACAAAGCCACTCCTGCGTTGTCTTGGCTGTGTGCTTAGGGTCGTTGTTCTGTTGGAAGGTGAACCTTCACCCCTGTCTGAGGTCCTGAGTGCTCTGGAGCAGGTTTTCATCAAGGATCTTTCTGTACTTTTCTCCGTTCATCTTTCTTCAATCCTGACTAGCCTCCCAGTCCCTGCCGCTGAAAAACATCCCCACAGCATGATGCTGCCACCATCATGTTTCACCGTAGGGATGGTGCCAGGTTTCCTCCAGACGTGATGCTTGGCATTCAGGCCACAGAGTTCAATCTTGGTTTCATCAGACCAGAGAATCTTGTTTAGGTGGCTTTTGGCAAACTCAAAGTGGGGCTGTCATGTGCCTTTTACTGTGGAGTGGCTTCCGCCTGGCTACTCTACCATAAAGGCCTGATTGGTGGAGTGCTGAAGAGATGGTTTTCCTTCTGGAAGGTTATCCCATCTCCAAAGAGGAACTCTGAAGCACTGTCAGAGTGACCACTGTGTTCTTGGTCACCTCCCTGACCAATGCCCTTCTCCCCAAATGTTTCAGTTTGGCGGGGTGGCCAGCTCTAGGAAGAATCTTGATGGTTCCAAACTTCTTCTATTTAAGAAAGATGGAGGCCACTGTGTTCTTGGTGCCCTTCCCAAGATCTGTGCCTCGACACAGTCCTGTCTCGGAGCTCTACGGACAATTCCTTCGAACTCAGGGCTTGTTTTTTTCCCTGACATACACTGTCAACTGTGGGACCTTATTTAGACAAGTGTGTGCGCCTTTCCAAATCATGTTCAATCAATTGAATTTACCACAAGTGGACTCCAAGTTGTAGAAATATCTCATGGATGATCAATGGAAACAGGATGCACCCAAGCTCTATTTCGAGTCTCATAGCAAATGGTCTGAATACTTATGTAAATAAGGTATTTCAGGTTGTTGTTTTTTTGCAACATTTCAAAAAAACTGTTTTCGCTTTGTCATTAAGGGTCTTGTGTGTAGATTGATAAAGGAAAAAAAAGTACTTTTATTCATTTTAGAATAAGGCTGTAACGTAACAATGTAGAAAGGGGAAGGGGTCTAAATGCTTTACGAATGCACTGTAAGGACAAGTCAAGTGTGATTGTGTGTTTCTCTGCCTGCCTGACTGCATGTCAGTCAGTTGCTACTCAAAGCAACGTCTACCTCGGTCAGTAGAATGTTGCATGGCGATGAACTTGGCTCCTACTTCAGCTGGCAGCCTTCTTCCTGGCCTCAGGGATGGTCAGCAGACTGCACCAAGGGGTGAAGAACAGCAGGAGGATCTGATTGGTGCTCAACTCTTCAGCAGTAGAAGTGTTGCATGCAGACTAAAGCGTCTCTCATGATGCTTGGATGTCAAATAAATCCTTGTCAATAGTTGAGAAGAGCTGCTGATGCTAGGCTAGTCCCCAATTTGTATGTCCAATCACCCACATCTACTAATCATAGACCGTGGAGTTAATCCAGGGATTAAAAACTGGTGAGGGCCCAAAAAGGTGACAAAACTGTTTTGCACAGAAACATGAGAAGATTCTGTGTTAACTGCAAGAATATGTGTTTTTCTGTTGGCTAAACGTATAGTGTTGTATTGCGGCTTTTCATGTTGATTTCTTGTTCCCAGGGCACCCTTGTAAATGACACCCTGGTCTCAATGGGTTTCCCCTGGTTAAATAAAGGTTAAATAAATAACTAATAATAAAAAAAATGTATGTGCTCCAGTAAAGTTGCCCTGCAGTGGCCACCACCACTCCTCCAGCCACATCTGGAACTCCTAGACAGACAGGCTGGCAGACAGGTTGGCAGACAGGCTGGCAGACAGGCTGGCAGACAGGCTGGCAGACAGGCTGGCAGACAGGTAGGCAGACAGGCTGGCAGACAGGCTGGCAGACACCAGTGGCGTGTATTCCTGGATGGCAAGGGAAGCCAGGCTTCCCCCTGAAAATGTACAAAAATGAATAAAAAAAATAAATTAATAATGTGTCTTTCGTCTCTAGGTTTTTCATAGTTTTCCTTCAATTCGCAAGAGGCTGAATGTATCTCACAGGAGGAAGCATTCGAGCGAGTGAAACAGCATCTCTCTCTCTCTCTGATCCAAACAAGTATGACATTCTTTCCGCCCATAGCATTGAAGGCAAGAGAAGTCAGCGAGCATCTGGCCTCCCTTGACAAAAAAGTATACAAAATCTGCCAGTCAGCATTGAGCTAAACTGTGAATGGTCTTGGCGGACCAAAAAAAACTCAACGGAAGCCAGCTTGGATTTGGTGTCTCTCCTATCAAATCCCATTGAGAGCATACATCATTGACAGATAAACTTGAATTGTTGCATCTCGATGTGGTATTGTCCTCCGGTGGCTGGCTAACCAGCTAGCTAAAATTGTCCCTTTCCTAAATTAGACATGGATGGAGATAGGGATTTGGACTTGGGGTTTTACCTAATTCTCCGTACTGGCCAATGATTATAATGGCGATTTTGATCCAACCATTAATTCATACATTGTTGTGCCCCTGGCTTGAGAGCATGGCAGTTCAATATGTAGCTAGTTGTAGAAGACTAATGTTAACTAGCTAATGTTGCCCATGAATGGAAGTTAGATTGGCGAGCAAGCATTTTAGCCAGGTAGCCTATGACAACAAAAAATAAAAGGGTGTACTGTATGACTGTTTCGTCAACATGAAAAAGAGCAGGATGGCATTTGCATTTCTCTACTTATAGGGTGAGTCGACATGTTTTTCTACTTTTTTCTACACTTACGCACACACACACATAAATCAGAACCATGGACAGCCACATTATATTTATCTCATGTTGAATGGACTAAATTGTTTTTGGGATCATTTAGTTGTCACTGTAATAGACTAAGCAGAGGTGATTTGATGATGATGAAATGTTGAAGTTGAAATGGTGCTGGAATAGTGGAGTCAGCTCCCGTTTTCTTTACGACTTGCGGGAACTCTGTGGTTCTAAATCAATAGTTGTTAAGTGGTCCGAAAATGTTAACTTGCTTGACAATGCTGTAGGTCATGTAATTGTCTGTTGCTGTACATGCAATATGCTGTACATGTTATCTGGTTTAGTGATAAAACAAAGGGGTGGTTGCATTTATTCTGTGTCTTCTTATTGTCTCGGCCTTTAGTCCTATATATCACGGTCGCAAGACATATGAGTTAACAGGTTAAGGAGCAAACAACGCAATTATCACAACACATCGGTGGTAATATGGCTTTTCTAGTGTGTGTGTGTGTGTGGCTGGGGGGGGGGGGGGCTTATCCAGTGATTTTACCCACGCACCTCTACTGGCAGAAATACACAGTCAGAGATTTGGGCAAATTAGACAACTGCAAAGCAAATGTTGCCATTCATAGTTTGCACCTCCATCACTTCGCCGCGCCATACCATTGCTATGAACGGAAGGTTCTCAAACCTCCCTCCTCTGTCGGAACAGGAACCAACTTTGCCATAGTGGCCCCAAAAAATCGTGATAGATGGAGGCTAAAGACTGCTTAATCTAAATACTATGGCATTGATAAAGTAGGCAGTTGTTTAGAAGGAAACAACTTTGCCATCATTATCATTTGATGAACTTTTGATGAATTCACCGCTCATTGACAATGCACTGAGTAGAATGCTCGATCAGTCATGCTTCTCAGATAGGGTCTTGCTTGTTCTTGATATGAGTATAGCCATAGCTAACAACTATTGTGATCCCCTCGACAGTAAATTCAGTACATCATTCATATAGCTTGCTAGCTAGCAAGCTAGCTACTGTAGTTGGCAGTGCTACAAATTATATAATCATGCTAGCTAATTGTTTCAATTCACCTTCCAGATGTGAAATTACAAGACTAAAGGACACTTACCTAAGGCTGTTCTTCAATGACCTCTTGGTTGTGAAGGTAAGGTAGCTAGCTAATCTCGTTCCCAGAGACTTCCATCAAAATGCGCTGTGTGCAATAGCCTGGGGACGAGGTTACCAGCTAGCTAACTTTTTGCGAGGGAACGCAAAATAATTCGCTTTTTTCCTTTTCTATGTGTCCCTTCAGGGGTTCCATGACACAGGCTACCATTAGCCTTGATAAATGAATGCTTTCGAGCAGATGACTTTTGTCAAGTGTCACCGCTTTTCAAGGTGTGTGGCATTATAGGGATACAAATAGTCAGACTTGTGCCAACATGTAGACTGCGTTAACTTTGCAAAAATCATGTGATCAAATGTCATGAAGTTTTGACTTCAATCAACTACAAGTTTCTGCAGGTGCTCTTCACCAACTTCATCCTGCAGCCATGGCCTGCATTGTTGGTGGCTCTATTGTTAACCAATCATTTGGGTGTTTTTGTTTGACCCAAACGAACGTGACCAAAGACTTGACTTGAAACAGGAACCAACTTTGCCACGATTCTTACCGTGGATACAATCAAATGTGATATTTAATAAGGCTCTCTCTCACTAATTGATTATACAATGTGCACAAATATGATTTCAGTTTGCGAGTGTGCGATATTGGGGTTGGGGACATGTATATTTCGACATTATAAAGAAAAACGTTGACAAACAATTGCAACACCTCCAAGTTGATCTGATCCTTGCTGTTGGAAAACCACATTAGTATCCAACTTTTGGCTGTTGCAGATCCACCTCCCCCGACTTCACTCCTTGACTTTCATCTAGTCAGTTGTGATCGTCAGGGGTCCCATTGTGACATAGCTATACGGCTCTGAGACCACCATCAGACATACAGCCCAAACGCACATCTCCCCACAATGCCCAACCAACGCGGCTCTGCTACCCGTCCTGGATTCATTTGAATGTGTTGACAGAAAATGTGAAAAGTCTGAAAGCCAGCAGTCCAATTTTCTACCACGCTGCTGTGCATACAGGTACACATTTTGGACTATGATAAACACTTTAGCCGTACCCACTCAAATGCGCTCCATATATTTGCACACTCATATGCGCACACTCCACACCTCCCTTGCCTGGATGTTGTTGATGGTATTTAGAGCAGCCTACTATCGATGCGCATCCTTCCTCCTCTGTGTTGCTCTCCTTAAGAAGCTTTGACAGAGCAGATGAGCGAGGATCTATCTCTTTTATCTCACAGGGAATACATCTCCACTGCTAACCAACCCAGGAAAACCAAGCTCTTATCACGTTCTTTCGATGACAAAGCACTCATAGGCTAAAGAAAGAAAGACCTGGAAAAAGAACGGACTCAATTTTTACAGAGCTAATTTCAGGTGAGTGAGCAGCATGCAATTTGCAAATTGGACTTATTAAAACGTCAGATGTAAACCTAAGATATCCCACACAATTTCTGGGGGCCTTCTGTTTTGGAAAATATATAAGACAGGGTATCACTAAATGCAATGGTTGCAAATGTACTGTAACATATTGTTATACTTGAGTAAAAGTAAAGATACATTAATACAAAATGACTCAAGTAAAAATGTAAGTCAGCCAGTAAAAAGTACATTATTTTCTTTAGGAATGTAGTGAAGTAAAAGTAAAAGTTGTCAAAAATATAAATAGTAAAGTAAAGTACAGTTTCCCCCCAAAACAACTTAAGTAGTACTTGAAAGTATTTTTACTTCAGTACTTTACAGCACTGACTATATGTGAATACCTTTCTTAATGGACAATCTTCACGTTGCAGGTTTCGGAAACTGTGTGCCTGTTGTACCCCCCTCGAAGGTTAACTGTCTTTACATTACAAAAATTGTGAATTTCAGAAAGTATTGTAACAATTCCATTTACTGTAAACACCTGATGGCAAACTTTTTTTCATATGGCTTTGTCCAAAATTGTCTGAGATGTTTCCAATCATTGTACAATATAATAAAATAGAATTTTAAAATTAGTCAGGATTTGGTGGGAAATGTACTTAATTTCATTAAAATATCGTAAGATTTGATTGCAGATTTACAATTGAAAAATACATATGATGATCCCTTAACAATGTATGACAATTGGAAATTACATTGTTTATCATGTTACCATGTTATTTCCATTGTGCACGCTTTCCTTCCCCGAGTCAGAGTAGGATGGCAGCTACTACAACCCTCTCACCTTAACTTATGGTGCAGCTCATTACATTGTTCCACTCTCAAGTGATTTTACTGTCTAAAAGGAGTCAGATTGCGTTTGTTATAGTGATACCTCACTTTTGGGTATCAGGCAGCACCCACAGACCCAGGAGGAATAATGATTATTCTGGTAAGTGATATGGGTCTCAGGGTAGATTTACACGAGTAAAATATGTATGTTAGCCTGGGTCTTAGCCCAGCGATCATGCCCTGCTCCCTCTGTGAAGTTGGGCACGGCCTGCATTCTTTAGGGCTGATAATGGGCCCTGATATACCTGACAGGCTGTGACAGCTCATGGCCTTGGCAGAGCCTCTCTTGGAGTAACACTCACACTTTCTAACTAGCACTGAGTTTGCTGATTGTTTGCTGACTGTGGCGTGGATTGGACCATTGCTTATCACTAACCCTGTTTAGGCTACCCTGGGGCGGCAGGGTAGCCTAGTGGTTAGAGTGTTGGACTAGTAACCGGAAGGTTGCAATCTGTTGTTCTGCCCCTGAACAGGCTGTTCCTAGGCCATCATTGAAAATAAGAATTTGTTCTTAACTGACTTGCCTAGTTAAATAAAGGTAAAAAAAAAAAAAAAAGATTTTCTAATATTGCTGCGGCTGTATGCAAAGACCGATGTGCAGAAACACCTGGCATGTAGGGGAATGGTCTTTTTTTTAAATCCAGGTTTACAGACTTCATAACACTGTTTTCTCTGGTCTGTCAGTCAGATTGCGTTTCATGTTTCATGTTTATGTGGCATGTTTTGCGTTGGTTTCCATGACACCTGTGTCGGGGTCGTGGTGTGTTTTTATTTTGCATCCAACCGACATTATGAAACATTACTTTTTTAACTGAAGTCTGGAAAGCGTCACGTATCAGACACGAGAGGAGAGGAGAGAGGCTGTTGTTTTTTCCTAATAAAAATCCAATGTAAAAGCTATATCTCGGAATGTTAACGAACCACCAAAATCTCCAGTAGCAGCCTATGGAGGACATAGGTGTGAATTACCACTGCTCTATTTAATGATGTCGAAACCCCACCTCCGCAATTACCCAGTTGAAAGCAGTGTATGCGTTGTGTGTATGCCTTTGATTCGCAAGTTCCAAGGATGGACTCTCGCATCAGCTGTTCACTCTCTTTACATATGTCAGTTATATTTTCAACCTCAAAACATCTACATTTTACATTACACATTCTCTCTCTGCTCAAATGAGTGGAGCCCTGTGTTTGTAAATCATCTTGGGATAACACAATGTCCTAAATTAGGATTAAGGAGAGAAGTAATTTAGGATGCTGTTGGTGGTCCTGCAAGGACACCTGCCTCTCTACTTGGCTATACTTGAATTGATGGCTGTCAAAGGGTGTAAATATTGTCTGAAACAGAGGACACCGACCGGACAAACGGCCTTCGTGTTGGCTCCCATTCAAATTGACCGTATAGAATGACTGGATGTGGGTTGGCACGTCTTTCTTTGTGACATACGAGGGGCAACAGTCTTTGTTCTGAGAGAGGTGGAGCCACATAGGTCTGTCTTATCAGGTAGAGTTAAGGAATGCGTTACCTCAGGTTAAGCCCTCATGGGGATGCAGATATTTTCAAGAGGGACAGAAATCACAAAATACAGAAGAATTGGTAAACATGTACAGACATGTCTTTACAGTCATATAAGCCATTGCTTTTATTTATGAAAGTATTACCAGAAATAAACTGATTTGTATATCCCCGTTAAGATCTGGCCTCCTTCTACGTATTTTTTCTGTTGCATCTCCCATGAGATGATTAAATGAATAATTACTTCAGCAGAAAAGCTGCTCTTGATGGGGTCAAAGGTGAAGGAAATAGCCCAGCAAATCAGACCATACTAACTATGTCTCCTTTAACTTGTCCAGTGATTTTTTTGTTGTTGTCGACATGTAGAAAGTTCACATTGAAAATGGATGTGCCAATTGCCTGCTATGGTCCGCTTTTACCAAAATGTCTTGTGTCGATAACAACTGCTGGCCATATTGATGTCACCTCCCCCCCAGTGATTGCACTGTTTGTTGTCCAAAGCTTATGCCTGCCCATACCATAACCCCACCGCCACCATGGGACACTCTGTTGACACAGCGTCGACATCAGCAAACCGATCGCCCATCAGCCCGGTACAGGAGTTGAAACCTGGGATTCATCCATGAAGAGCACACTTCTCCAGTGTGCCAGTGAGGTGAGAATTTGCCCATTGAAGTTGGTTACGACTCCAAACTGCAGTCAGGTAAAGACCCTGGTGAGGACGACATGCACGCTGATGAGCTTCCCTGAGACGGTTTCTGACAGTTTGTGCAGAAATTCTTTGGCTGTACAAGACCACAGTTTCATCAACTGTCCGAGTGGCTGGTCTCAGATGATACTGCAGGTGAAGAACCCAGATATGGACGTCCTGGGCTGGCATGGTTACACGTGGTCTGCGGTTGTGAGGCTGGTTGAAAGGAATTCTCTATAACAACATTGGAGGCGGCTTATGGTAGAGAAATTAACACACATTTATCTGACAACAACTCTGGTGGACATTCCTGCAGTCAGCATTCCAATTATACGCTCCCTCAAAACTTGAGACATCTGTGGCATTGTGTTGTGTGACAAGACTGCACATTTTAAAGTTACCTTTTTTATTGTCCCCAGCACAAGGTGTACCTGTGTAATGATCATGCTGTTTAATCAGCTTCTTGATATGCCACACCTGTCAGGTTGATGGATTATCCTGGCTAAGGAGAAATGCTCACTAACAGGGATGTAAACAAATTGGTTAAAACATTTGAGAGAATAAGCTTTCTGTGCGTATGGAAAATTTCTGGGATCTTTTATTTCAGCTTATGAAACATGGGACCAACACTTTACATGTTGTATTTATATTTTTGTTCAATGTAAATAGTTTGTGATTACTGGCTAATGGCCACTGTGATATTTACGGTCAATTTGAGCTGCGGACCAGGAATGTAGCATTGCCAGCCACAACGAAGGGAAAAGCAAGGATGTAGCCTAATGTGAATTACGAAGTAGAAATCTCTTTCGCCCCTCCACTCCTCACTTTCCATCTTTCACCGTGGGAATATGGCTTAATTAACAAATAGACAGTCCTCTGAGGAAAACCAAGAGAGGGAGGGAAAGTATGGTTTAGTCAGTCTACTAATGCAGCATCTACATACAGCATGTCGCTGCATAGACTCAAGCAGAGAAAATGAAGCAATCCATTTGCTGAATGGCTGTGAGGGAAATTCACATCTCCCCACTGAGTATAATGAAACCACTGCAAAGGTCAGTAAGAACCATATTCCCATGGGTGACAATTACTAAAGCCATGGAAATCATAATGTATTATTTAAGTAATGTAGCCAAACGCTTGTAATAACAACTTCTTCTGGGAAGCATCTTTTGGGTTGTGTGTGTGTGTGTGTGTGTGTGTGTGTGAAAATAATATTTGCTTAGAGGAGATGTCAGTACATTCAAATGTCAATACATTGCTTTACCTGAGGGACAATTCGGAGAAACAAGAGATCCGCATAAGGCAATTGGATTAGTTTATAGAAGTCCCATTCACACAGTGAAGAGGCCGGAGAGCACTCAAATACCATTTTGAGAAAATAGGTCATTCGCCAATCAAAGAACACAAGTGTAAAGCCCATTTTTACAAGGAAGAAAATGTGAGTGAGCACCGCTGTCAAAGAAAATCCTCACATCCTACTGAAAGTGTGGCAGAGATCCGAGTACATGACTGCATCTACAAAAAGCTAAAATTGAAGGAGATCTTTAAATTATAGCATTAATTAATATTTCACCCCCGCTTGATCCATGATGTAATTTTGCTAGATGCTGTATGTCAATCTTCAACTAGTCATTGATTGAATGACTACAGAGAGATGTGACAGATTATTACAGAAACCTATCAGTTTGCCTTCCATAGAACCTGGTCTGATAAGGTTAAACCACACTAACGAATTGTTGTCCTTGTTGTATATATTGTGCGGTTGTGGCGTGTTTACAGTAATGTGAAAAAAACAGTCAACAAGAAAAGTGTGAAGTGAGTGAAGAAAGTGGTCACATCATGCTTCATGTGCATGCAGATGAAAATAATGGGTTGTATACTGGGTTGTAGGCCAACGGGTACTGTTCTTATTACAAACACAGTCTATTTGAAGGTACTAAGATCATTCCATGAAGCATCTTCTATGTTGATCTTTTGATGCAAGACGAAGCTTCCGTTTGTTTTGCGTCAAAAAAACCCAGTGAGGTGAGCATGACCCTAGCCAGCCACTAAATTTAGCTCTGTTCCTGTACAACACCGTGTGGATGGGGAATGCGCAGCACTGTACCAATGACGCTTATGTAGGACTTGGTATCCAAGGCAACAAACAACAGAACAGAATGGTCAGATTAGGCAGTGAAGCGTGAAGAAGAAGAATAGGAACAAATGTGTCCGACTCATAACCAATAAAGTCAGAAGCTGGAACACAAGGGACCTACGTCCTTCCTCTTCAGTCAACAGCCAGATCAAACAGGTAAGGAGAGCCCAGCTATCTCAGCTGTTCTCACCAGTGATTTCATGTAGTTTTCCCATTCCCTTGCAGTTCTGTTGTGGAATCTGTTGTCCTAGGTGCTGATGGTAACGATCAGTATTGGCTGGGAACTGGACCTCACGATATGATATTATCACAATACTTCAGATATTTATTGCGATTCCCACGATTCTATATGTATTGCGATTCAATACTGAGATTTTATTGCAATTTGATGTTCCAAACATATTACTCACCATGTGTCTGCTGCAGAGGGACAAGAGAGAGCCTTGAGAAAATGAGTTTGGATCAGTCATGGAAATAAAAGATCTGGAAACAAATTGGCTCCTTATTTAAAAAGAAGATGGAGAAAAATATGTAAAGGAAAAATACTGGAGTTTTGTTGCGGGTACAGCCAACTACAGGGAAAATAAGATCGCAATATATATCATCAAAAAGAATATCCCGATATCACTAACATTCAGGGGTGAAAGTAGATTTAATTTCTTACCGGTATGGGACTCCCTATGTGTCACATAGATAAAAACAAGTATAGAGTGTAGATGTAATCATCGAATTACATATAGAATCTGTGTGCCTAGTAGACCTAGTAAAGATTTGTCATATGACTTCTGACACGTGTTATCTTTTAATGTGGCATAAACACAACCAGTCGTGATGTTTTCATCTGATTGTCAATCATTTAAAAAAAAAAAGCGCTCCTGTAGGCTACCTGCGCACGTTCGTCCGCTCATCAAATAATTCCAGCATCCAAACAGTGTACTGTGCACCCACAATTTGATGAACGGAAAGAGACGTCTGTTACAAAAAACCTAAAAGTGTATTGTAATGATACTTGTAGCATGAATTGATGAGTCCACTGCTGTCCGCACGCATCTCGGTATCGGCCACTAATCTCCACCTTTGCAAAATGTAATTGTTCTCACGTATACCATCCAGTTTCAAGTCAATTCGCATTTTTTTTTTTGATGCGGCTGACATGCAGTAAAGTTAGCTTACTTTCTCCCCTGGCAACGATATATGTTTGTGTTTTATACAATATCTAGTCTGTATTGAGGTTGAATTAATCAAATTCCTCTAGGCGGGGATAATACACAGAAGATGGTCTTACGTTTGAAAAAGGCAACATCTGTTTCCTAGCCTGACCATCTTCCCCATCACTAGTGCTTCATTAGCCTTAACCTTCGTGGGCTCCAGACTCGTGCCAGGGATCAGGCATCAAGGCCATGCCTGCGTCAGACTGCAGGTAGCCTAGTGGTTAGAGCGTTGGCTCAGTAACCGAAAGGTTGCAAGATCGAATCCCCGAGCGATGATTACATCTACACTCTATACTTGTTTTTATCTATGTGACACATAGGGAGTCCCATACCGGTAAGAAATTAAATCTACTTTCACCCCTGAATGTTAGGGGGGGGAATCTGAACAAGGCAGTTGACTGGCTGTTCCTAGGCTGTCATTGAAACTAAGCATTTGTTAACTGACTTACCTAGTTAAATAAAGGTTTAAAAAAAGACCTGGGAGACTGGGGAGAATAATTGACCTGGTTATTGTATGGTACTTACAGTATTACGAGAGATAATTAAATGAACAGCCAGATCACCCAATTGTACAGTTCACGATGCCTTATTGCAGATATAACGATATCTGCAGTAAAAGATTTTAAGTCTCTATAGCTCCCAAGCCATTACTCTCAGATAAAGACTGGCCGTGTCCAAATACCCATACAAACTTAAACTGCGTACTCATCGTCACATATTATTTAGCACAAACCGTTTAGTAAAAAGTATGCAGTATGCGACGGCCACAACGCAGTAGCAGCTCAGCTCTTGAATGGCTGAGGAGGTGGGGCGGGGCCGAGTGCAAATTCAACAGACTGATAATAGCTAATTTCCAATTCGATGTATTTCTCTAAACTCTGAATTGAATAGGAATGGAGTTATAGGCTGTTTATAGCCAGACTACCACATTCTACCTGTACTGTAGACCGTGTAATCTACCTATTCTATTACAAAAGTATTAAAGAAAGAAACAGATTATTTAGTTTCATTTCAACATATTTAGTGAAACCAAAGTTCTGTAACATGTATAAATGAAGTCAAATAGCCAGAAGTGTTCAAATGTTCAAATCAAAAGGCTACAAATCAGAAACGCTGGACAGCAACATAATACACTAAAGCACTGCAATCCTGGTATCCTGGAATCCTAGCCTACAAAAGTAAAACAATCCATGTGTTCAAATCAAATAGCCTGATTAGCATGACATCAATAAAGCAGCCACATTTCGAGTCCCCGGCGCCGACACAATTAGAAATCAAAAGATGGTGTAGTATTTAGTTTAAAAGCTCTGACAAAGGGCAAGAGAACAAGAAAAACTTGTCAATGAGAAGAAAAAAATAAACATATTTTTTTAAAGACTTCTGCTGCGATGTAGAAGAAAAACTATTTAGCCTTCATTTGAATACCACCGCAGAAGCTCTGCTTTTAGGCATCTTCCTAATTCAGTGGCCACGTTTTATTGTTTGGCTACCTGAAGAGAACTAGGTCCTATCACTCACAGCCCACCCCTTCCAATCTACTCGAGGAAGAGCCAAAATGAGCATAACATCCTGACATTTAACCCATACTTGATTTTTTTGAAAATGTAAATACTATAAAACATTGTATTTTCGCATGCGTCATGCCGCAATTGCTTTCTATCCTGCTATTCCTTGCGCATCCCCATATCTAATTGATCAGCTGTTGTCAAAGCCGAAATTAGTGACACATCAGGGCATTTAAAGGTATACTCAAAAGAATTTGAAACGGATGAGGGAGATTGCATGTAAACCCATGCTTAAAAAAAAATGATGGACAGTGTATTGCAAGTTTATGAAAAAAAATGTACAAATACAATACAAATGTATTGTATTGCAAGTTTATGAAAAAAAATGATGGACAGCATGTGTATTGCAAGTTATGTTGATTATTTGAGCCTCGCCAGGGGAAGGAAATCCATGTAAGGCTCAGGGGTGGAGCCAGCGACCTGCAAGATATTTCCCCTCAATTACCAATCCCCTCACCTCTCCCTACTGTCTGCCATACACACACCCAGCTCTGTCCAGGAGGGAGGGGCGGTCCAGCTCCCTAGAGCACCTCTCCTGGAGAGGGCATCGGCATTTCCATGGGCTGCACCTGATCTGCTTCTTGGTGAGGGGGCGGGCCAGTCCCGAATCGCCTCCACTGACTCTTTCTCCCATTGGGCCTCCTGCAGCGCCTCCTTCTGAAGGGAGATCTCCTGCTCCCTCTTAGCTAGCTGCTCCTGTAAGGGGGTGGCCTTCTCTGTCCGAGTGCTGAGCTGCAGGTCTTTTGCTGCTTGGAGGGTCTCCATTTTCAGAGTGGCCTCCTCTCTGCTCTTCTCCTCCTGATCCCTCAGAGCAGTCTCCAGGCTCTGCTGTAGCTCTGCAGCTTTCTGCTGATTGAGGGTCACCTCCCCTCTCAGAGCGTCTACTGCCTCCTCCTGGAGGGCTGCAGCCTGGGCCTCCTGCAAGACCTTCTGTAGGGAGCTGTCCTCCTGCTGCTTGGCAAGCTGCTCCTTCATCTCTCTAAGGCCCTCCTGTTTCTCCTCCTACTGCCTGGCTAAATCCTTCCTCATAGCAACCTAGGCTCTGCTGGAGCTCTGCAGATCTCTGGTGGAGGGACACCTCCCCTCTCAGTGCCTCCTTGGCCTCCCTCTCCTGGAGGACTGTGGCTTGCACCTTCTGCAGCAATCCCTTCTGTAGGTAGTTGTCCTCCTGCTGCTTGGCCAAACGGCGCAAGATTTCCTTTTTCAGCACCTCGTAATGAGCCACCTGGTCAACCATCATATCCTGATAGGTCTTCTGTGCCGTGCCTGATAGGAAGGGTGTTAGTAGGCTGGCCCATTGCTCATGGGGCTATTTCTCCCTAGCCGTTGTCCTCTCAAAGACGTGTAGGTAAGCCTCGATGTCGTCAGCCTCTGTCAGCTTCAGTAGAAACCTACTGGGTTTGAGACGAGAGAATGTTGCGCCTGTCGCTTCTGTATTTGTCAAACGGCAGCCAAGCATCGACCATCATGTCACCAGAATAAGACCCTTGATATTTCTTGAAAAGGAGCATCAAACTCATCACAGTGCACTTTCGCCACCCAGTGAAGTTCATCATAACTCAATTCATGTGTAGCCTTAATAAACTGCATGCTTTCCCATGTCGTAGTGGGAGGACCACACAACAAACCCTACTTCCTTATTTTCTCTATTATTTGACCATGAAGGTGTTTCCACCGCCATTTTTCACATAATACATTTTACAGACACAAAAAAAGATCCCACCTTTGTATAGCGTATTTTCTTTTGTCTTCATTTGGAAAGTTTACCGATAAAATGTGCTGTGACATTTTTTATCCAACATGTACTTTACTCGCATAAAAAAAGGTGGGATGGAAACCTGGTTAGTGCGTAACAGTGTTGTGACGAGGCTTTTTGCATATTCATGATTAGCACAGAGGCTCAGACAATACAGCGAAGAATGATGAATGTTTATGCATTATGCTAAGCACTATTTCTATTAGCTATATCAGTATCACCACTGATTGATGCTGTGTCTCGCACTTGTTATGTTTGCTGAAACTGAATTGGATGAATGCTTTGCTTAGAAAACAAAATAATAGAATAAAAAGTGAACAAGGGTTATTGTTTCTGTCCTCTTATTCAGACATGAAACCATTTTTAAAAGTGACCCCTGAGCCAACACTTCACTATTGGAACAAGAGCTGCATAGCAAAACGATAATGGGATTGTAGAACAAGGGGGAATGTCATTATGAAGCCGTTATATAAGCTAATTTGGCGTGTGTGTGTGTGTGTGTGTGTGTTTGTGTGTGTGTGTGTGTTTATAAGAGTATGATTGTGTTACACCCCCAGCGTCCCCCCTGCAGGCGCTCCCCACAGTTTAGGAACCACTGGGTTAGAGACAGCCAGGCAGGCAGCCTTTGTGGTGGTCGTTTCCCTAGGATCCATGCTTGAGAAGGGGTCTCAGCATGTGAAGAGTGGCAGGCTGTACTTTGGACTTGAAACTACTAACACATCTCTGTTTTAGCATACAGTACCAGGGAGTGATGCTGAGCTCTGCAGCTTTCCGACAGAAGAGAAAGGAGGTGTGCATACTGTATACAGGCTGTAAACTGTTGGCTGTTTATGCACAGAACATGTTTAGCTACGAAATACATATGTTTCAAATGTACATCTGCATTATTCCATATTGTTCAGAGTGCATATGTGAGCATGTGTCTTTGGCTATATTCTCTTACACCTGACTGTCTCTTCCCTTGATTTCTAGAAGTCTTCAAAAATGGCTCCTCAGATAGTGGATTGTGAACATGAACATTCTCCTTTCCCCCTTATGTTCCCCGTATAGTGTCCTATAAAGGGTTAATAATGCAGTTAATGAAATATTCATTCGGTTAGACACTACACATATCATAGATAATCCTACACTGGAAGGTGATGAAATCCAACCTTTCTACGCGAGTAAAGTACATGTCGGATGAAAAATGTCATGACAGGCCTGATGGATACAGCTCATTTTGTCGGTAAACTTTCCAAATCAAAAGGTGGAATCTTTGTGTCTGTAAAAATTAATTATGCGTGCAATGACAGTGGAAACATCTTTATGCGCAAATATTGATACAATAACCCTCATATCGAAGTAAACTTGGAGTCACACGATTATATGTTGTGTGGTCCTCCCACTACGACTCGGGAAAGCACGCAGTTTATTAGGCTACAGATGAAATAAGTTATGATGAACATCACAGGGTGGTAAAAGTGCAGGGTGATGAGCTTGATGCTCCTTTCCAATAAGTATTGAGGGTCTTATTCTGGTGACATGTTTAGCTGCCGTTTGACAAACCGAAATAATCTTGCTCTTTTTGTTCATAATAATCTCATCATGTAAACTAGACCCACACTATCTGCGAGTTGTAGGCTGGAACGCACATGTCAAGATCAGAGTGGGCACATTCACTATATAACACAAACATTTTTAGTGACAAAACCATCAGTAGAGTTAAATGCGATGAAAACCCATTTCACTTTTTTATTCGATATATGGGAATTTAACCGCAAAAGTTATTTTTTATGTGCACAATGTCATCACACACTGCCTTTTATCCGCAATAATGGGAAAACATCTGTGGTGGGAAAATGCGAATACTGGAATATTCATATGAAAATCTGTTGCCTATTGGATGTAAACGTAGCTACTGGTACACACTACATAGGCTACTGTTTAAGGCTAGGCTACATTTGCATTCTCCATATGCCAGTGCCAATACATCCAATGTAGTCTACAGTTGACAATACTGGCCTCCTTCCCTCATCATTCATACCACGGAGCAAACAGAAACACATTTGCAGAGGCTTATTTTAGGGCATGTATGGAAGGTCAAAACAAAAATGAATGTATTCACACGCAAGCAGCTTATGAAAATGTGCTGGCAAACGTGCTGGCTCCACTCTTTCATTATCTCCTTACAGCCACGTAGAATATCGAATATGAATGCTGGGATCAATGTGCTGCTAGGTGACAGCAGATTACAGGTCTCGTGTGGCTTAGTTTGTAAAGCAATGTGCTTGCAATGCCAGGGTTGTATGTTTGATTCCAATGGGGGGAAAAGTATGCACTCACTACTGTAAGTCGCTCTGCATAAGAGTGTCTGCTGAATGACTAAGATATTTAACAGTCACAAACATAGCCCTGCATGTGTTGCTACTAAGGGATTGCCAGAGAGTGCAAAGCTATTATGTCTAAAACAAACATTTGGGGAGTGATGTTGTCGATCTAATCTCAAACTGAGAAAGGTCTTGACTACCTTAAAGAGCTAGAGTGTCCCCCATGTCAGAACTGACTTGCTGTCAAATTTACAGCTAAAATCAAGACAGATATGACAACCCTTGTATGTCATTGTACCTTTGTTTTTGACTTCTGAACTCTCTTGTTGTAAATTTTACAGTAGATACATTTACTCCAGGTACTGTAGAAGCAGTGTTATGTAGAAGTCTGTGGCAACTGTGACGGAAGTCTAACTGTGAGGTACATTTAGACTGATGTGTGTGAGGTTATCAGGAAGGAGGGGTAAGGTAAGGGCGAATGCCTGTATGGATATTACTACACATCATTGAAACTGCTAATCTTGAGGGGAGAAAATACAACAGGCGGTATTCACTGTAAGGAAAGCTGTCAAATGTCACAGCAATATGCAACAGCCTATATTTCATGTATAGACTAGCTGAGGCTTCCCAACCCCTAAAGGTTGATTAGCTTGACGGAGCGTGATAAAATTTAATGAAGGGACAGGCCAATGTAGCATGTCTATTCTTCTGTCGTGGAATGGGTTTGTGTCTCTTGTGGAGTGGGTCTGGATTAGCATACACAATGGACAAGTACCACTATACTTATGAATGGAAAATAGTTACAGTATATCAAAATATGAATTATATTAGTAAAGTTGCAGAACATATGACAACACAGAACAAATGGCCCATGTACTAAAGATTAAGATCGAATCCAACTACGCCGGCTCTGATTCTCATCAGATTTGGCAGGATTTACAAACTATCCTGGATTTAAAAGGGAAACCCAGCCGCGAGATGCCCAATGACGCGAGCCTACCAGACGAGCTAAATGCCTTCTATGCTCTCAACACTATGCAAGCAACACTGAACCATGCATGAGAGCACCAGCTGTTCCGGACAGTCCATGTGAGTAAGACCCGGACTACCAGGACACAGAAGGATTACCAGGACGCGTACTAGGAGCATTTGCTGACCAGATGCCAAGTGTCTTGACTGAAATTTTCAACCTCTCCCTGATCCAGTCTGTAATACCTTCATGTTTCAAGCAGACCACCATAGTCCCTATGACAAGAACGCCAGGTAACCTATCTAAATAACTATTGCCCTGTAGCACAAAATGCTTTGAAATGCAGGTTAGGGTTCACATCAACACCATCATCCCAGACACCCTGGACCCACACCAATTCGCATACCACCCCAACAGATCCACAGGTGACGTAATCTGTATCGCACTACATATTGTCCTCTCAGAACTGGACAAGAGGAAGACCTGTTTGAGAATGCTGTTCATTGACCACAGCTCAGCGTGAGTCCTCCAAGCCTTGATCTCCGCCGACGATGAGACCGCCTATAGAGAGGAGGTCAGAGATCTGGCACCACACTGCCAACAATCTCTTCTTCAACGTCAGCAAGAAAAAATAGGCGCTACAGAGTGCAATGAGTACGGCCCAGTACATCATTGGGGCTGAGCTCCCTGCCATCCAGGACATCTATACCAGGCTGTGTCAGAGGAAGGCCATGAAAATTGGCAAAGACTCCAACCACCCAAGTCTAATAGACTGTTTTTTCTGCTACGGTATGACAAGCGGTAACGATGCATCAAGTCTGGAACCAACAAAACCCTGAACAGCTTCTACCCCCAAGCCATAAGACTGCTAAATAGTTCGTTAAATAGTTAACCAAAAACCTACCCGGACTATCTGCTTTGACCCTTTTTGCATGACCTTTCTTGACTTTGATATTGATACTATTAGATATTCTTCAAAGTAGCCAGCCTTTGCCTTGATGACAGCTTTGCACACTCTTAGCATTCTCTCAACCAGCTTCATGGACTGCATTTCAATTAACAGGTGTGCCTTGTTAAAAGTTCATTTGTGGAATTTCGTTCCTTCTTAATTTGTTTTAGCCAATCAGTTGTGTTGTGACAAGGTAGGGGTGGTATACATAAGCTAGCCCTATTTGGTAAAAGACCAAGTCCATATGGCAAGAACAGCTCAAATAAGCAAAGAGAAAGACATGAAGTTCAGTCAATCCATAAAGTGCAGTCGCAAAAACCATCTGGTTTCCACTTAGTGGGACTATTATTTGTTTTTCAACAGGACAATGACCCAACACGCCTCCAGGATGTGTAAGGGCTATTTTGCCAAGAAGGAGAGTGATGGAGTGCTGCATCAGATGACCTGGCCATTACAATCACCCAACCTCAACCCAATTGAGATGGTTTGGGATGAGTTGGACCGCAGAGTGAAGAAAAAGCAGCCATCAATCAATCAATCAATACAATGTATTCATAAAGCCCTTCTTACATCAGCTGATGTCACAAAGTGCTGTACAGAAACCCAGAGCACCAGTAAGCCAGTGACTCAACCCCTGTTATAGGGTTTGAGGCAGAGAATCCCAGTGGAAAGAGGGGAACCGGCCAGGCAGACACGCACTGCGGGTCGCTGCTCCAGTGCCTTTCTGTTCAACTTCACACTCCTGGGCCAGACTACACTCAATCATAGGACCTACTGAAGAGATTAGTCTTAAATAAAGACTTAAAGGTCGAGACCAAGTCTGCATCTCTCACATGGATAGGCAGACCATTCCATAAAAATGTAATTCTATAGGAGAAAGCCCTGCCTCTAGCTGTTTGCTTAGAAATTCTAGGGACAGTAAGGAGACCTGCGTCTTGTGACCGCCGCGTACATGCAGGTATGTATGGCAGGACCAAATCGGAAAGATATGCAGGAGCAAGCACATGTACTGCTTTGTAGGTTAGCAGTAAAATCTTATAATCAGCCCTAGCCTTAACAGGAAGCCAGTGTAGAGAGGCTAGCACTGGAGTAATATGATCACATTTTTTGGTTCTAGTCAAGATTCTAGCAACCGTGTTTAGCACTAACTGAAGTTAATTTAGTGATTTATCTGGGTAGCCTGAAAGTAGAGCATTGCAGTAGTCTAACCTAGATGTGACAAAAGCATGGATACATTTTTCTGCATCATTTTTGGACAGAAAGTTTCAGATTTTTGCAATGTTACACAGATGGAAAAAAGCTGACCTTGAAACCGTCTTGATATGTTCGTCGAAAGAGAAATCAGGGCCAGAGTAACGCAGAGGTCCTTCACAGATTTATTTGAGATGACTGTACAACCATCAACATTAATTGTCAGATTCAACAGAAGATGTTTCTTGGGACGTAGAACTAGCTGTTTTGTCCGAGAATTAAAAGTAGAACATTTGCCTCCATCCACTTCCTTATGTCTGAAACACAGGCTTCCAGGGAGGGCAATTTTGGGGCTTCATCATGTTTCATCGAAATGTACAGCTGTGTGTCGTCCACATAGCAGTGAAAGTTAACATTATGTTTCCAAATGACATCACTAAGAGGTCAAATATATAGTGAAAACAATAGTGGTCCTAAAACGGAACCTTGAGGAACACCGAAATTTACAGTTGATTTGTCAGAGGACAAACCATCCACAGAGACAAACTGATATCTTTCCGACAGATAAGATCTAAACCAGGCCAGAACTTGTCCGTGTAGACCAATTTGGGTTTCCAATCTCTCCAAAAGAATGCGGTGATCGATGGTATCAAAAGCAGTACTAAGGTCTAGAAGCACGAGGACAGATGCAGAGCCTCAGTCTGATGGCATTAAAAGGTAATTTACCACCTTTACAAGTGCAGTCTCAATGCTATGATGGGGTATAAAACCAGACTGAAGCGTTTCGTATACATTGTTTGAATTCAGGAAGACAGTGAGTTGCTGCTTTTTCAAAAATGTTTGAGAGGAATGGGAGATTCGATATAGGCCGATAGTTTTAAAAATATTTTCTGGGTCAAGGTTTGGCTTTTTCAAGAGACTTGATTACTGCCACTTTTAGTAAGTTTGGTATACATCCGGTGGATGGAGAGCCGTTTATAATGTTCAACATAGGAGGGCCGAGCATAGGAAGCAGCTCTTTCAGTAGTTTAGTTGGAATAGGGTCCAGTATGCAGTTTGAAGGTTTAGAGGCCATTAATATTTTCATCAATGTGTCAAGAAATATAATATTAAAAAACTTGAGTCTCTCCCTTGATCCTGGGTCCTGGCAGAGTTGTGCAGACTCAGGAGAACTGAGCTTTGGAGGAATACGCAGATTTAAAGAGGAGTCTGTAATTTGCTTTATAATGATCATGATCTTTTCGTCAAAGAAGTTCATGAATTTATCACTGATCAAGTGAAAGCCATCCTCTCTTGGGGAATGCTGCTTTTAGTTAGCTTTGCAACAGTATGAAAAATAATTTTGGGATTGTTCTTATTTTTCTCAATTAAGTTGGAAAAATAGGATGATCGAGCAGCTGTGAGGGCTCTTCGATACTGCACAGTACTGTCTTTCTAAGCTAGTCTGAAGACTTCCAGTTTGGTGTAGCGCCATTTCCGTCCCAATTTTCAGAGCTCGGGTATTTTCTGTATACCAGGGAGCTAGTTTCTTATGACAAATGTTTTTTGTTTTTAGGGGTGTGACTGCATATAGGTTATTACACAAGGTTAAATTAAGTTCCTCAATTAGGTGGTTAACAGATTGTTGTTCTCTGATGTCCTTGGGTGGGTGGAGGGAGTCTGGAAGGGCATCTAGGAATCTTTGGGTTGTCCGAGAATTTGTAGCACGGCTTTTGAGGATCCTTGGTTGGGGTCTGAGCAGATTATTTGTTGCAATTGCAAACGTAATAAAATGGTGGTCCGATAGTCCAGGATTATGAGGAAAACTATTAAGATCCACAACATTTATTCCACAGGACTAGGTCCAGAGTATGACTGTGGCAGTGAGTAAGTCCGGAGACATGTTGGACAAAACCCACTGAGTCGATGATGGCTCCGAAAGCCTTTTGGAGTGGGTCTGCGGACTTTTCCATGTGAATATTAAAGTCACCAAAAATGTGAATATTATCTGCCATGACTGCAAGGTCCGATAGGAATTTAGGGAACTCAGTGAGGAACGCTGTAAATGGCCCAGGAGGCGTGTAAACAGTAGCTATAAAAAGTGATTGAGTAGGCTGCATAGATTTCATGACTAGAAGCTCAAAAGACGTAAATGTATTTTTTTTGTCAATTGAAATTTGCTATCATAAATGTTAGCAACACCTCCGCCTTTGCGGGATTAGCAGGGGATATGGTCACTAGTGTAACCAGGAGGTGAGGCCTCATTTAACACAGTAAATTCATCAGGCTTAAGCCATGGTTCAGTCAGGCCAATTACATCAAGATTATGATCAGTGATTAGTTAATTGACTATAACTGCCTTGGAAGTGAGGGATCTAACATTAAGTAGCCCTATTTTGAGATGTGAGATATCACAATCTCTTTCAATAATGACAGGAATGGAGGAGGTCTTTATTACAGTGAGATTGCTAAGGCGGACACGACCATGTTTAGTTTTGCCCAACCTAGATCGAGGCACAGACATGGTCTCAATGGGGATAGCTGAGCTGACTACACTGACTGTGCTAGTGGCAGACTCCACTAAGCTGGCAGGCTGGCTAACAGCCTGCTGCCTGGCCTACACCCTGCTGCCTGGCCTGCACCCTATCTCATTGTGGAGCTAGGGGAGTTAGAGCCCTGTCTATGTGCGTAGATAAAATGAGAGCACCCCTCCAGCTAGGATGGAGTCCGTCACTCCTCAGTAGGTCAGGCTTGGTCCTGTTTGTGGGTGAGTCCCAGAAAGAGGGCCAATTATCTACAAGGGGCAGACAACCAGCGATTGAGTTGTGAGACTGCTGTAGAGCTCATCACTCATCACTGCCGACGTGGATAACAATATCCCTATACTCTCTACACCAGTTTTAGCGTTAGCCAGCACCATCTTCAGATTAGCCTTAATGTCGGTAGCCCTGCCACTGGTAAACATTGTATGATTGCTGGATGATTCGTTTTTAGTCTAATTCTGCGGGTAATGGAGTCGCCAATGACTAGGGCTTTCAATTTGTCAGAGCTAATGGTGGGAGGCTTCGGCGTCTCAGACCCCGTAACGGGAGGAGGAGAGACCAGAGAAAGCACGGCCTCTGACTCCGACACGTTGCTTAATGGGGAGAACCGGTTGATAGTTTCTGTCGGCTGAATGAGCGACATCGGTTGAGCAATCCTACAGCATTTCCCTCCAGAAGCCATGAGAAAATTGTCCGGCTGCGGGGTCTGTGTGAGGCGATTTATATTACTATCTGTACTTATTGGTGGCACAGACACTATTTCATCCGTTCCTTCACTTGCCTAACGATTGCTCTGAAGCTGGGCTTGCAGCACAGCTATCCTCGCCATAAGGCGATCGTTCTCCTGTATATTATGAGTACAGCGACTGCAATTAGATGGCAAAATGTTAATGTATAGCTCCGAATGGTGGAGGTCCTGATGAACCACATCCAGATGAATGAAAAAAGTCGAAAGAGGTCAAAAATGTAAATATAAAACGGTAATTAAAAAGTAAAAACTGTAAAGTTGGCAGGTAGCAAAGTAAGGTTAGCAACAAACCGCACAGCAGCACATAAACAAGTCTACAAGTTTTGACCGGAAATGACGTCAAATCAGTCCTTGTAAAAACCCAACAAGTTCTCAGCATATGTTGGAACTCTTTCAAGACTTTTGGGAAAGCATTCCAGGTGATGCTGGTTGAGAGAATGCCAAGCATGTGCAAAGCTGTCATCAAGGCAAAGGGTGGCTACTTTGAAGACTCTAAAATATAAAATATAGTATGATTTGTTTAACACTTTTTTGGTTACTACATGATTTCATATGTGTTATTTCAGAGTTTTGATGTCTTCACTATTATTCTATGATGTAGAAAATAGTAAAAATAAAGAAAAACCCTTGAAGGTGTCCAAACTTTTGACTGGTACTGTATGTATCTACCTCAATTAGCTTGTACCCTTGCACATCAACTTGGTACTGGTACCCCGTGTATATAGCCAAGTTATTGTTACTTATTGTGTATTTATTATTACTTAGATGTTTTATGTGTTATTACTTCTGTATTATTTCTCTATTTAATTTCTCTGCATTTTTGGGAAGGGCCCGTGAGTAAGCACTTCACTGTTAACGAAGCATGTGACGAATACCATTTGATATGATTTGATGTATGTTTATCAGTTGCAGTAATATAGTTGCTTCAGGGGAGGCTGATTATATCAGGGCCACTGTGCTATTCAGCCAGCGAGTGAGGCAATGCGTATCTCTGGAGCCCTGATCCTGGAGTTATATAGTAGTGAGTCCCACTGTGGCCCGCACTACACTCAACCGCCTCTTCTCCTCTCCTCTCCTCTGAGTCTTCATCCCAGAGACTCTCTCCTTCCCGTGCCGATGATTGATTCACAACCTGAAACAGAACTATTCACTCTTCTTCTCCTCTCTCGCTGCACAGGGTTCATTATTTCCCTCTCCTGGCTCATTACTAGCAGTCTACGTGTCGGTTGGAGATATTGCCCACTCCGCACCGAACCAATACAGCAAGGACTGCTGCTGCTGCTGTAAACAGCACTGTTGAAACACTAGGAAAAGGGAATTTAATCAACGCTTTGAAAGTTTTTGCCATGAAGAAGACGAAAATAACACCCTCCTCTGCCAGAGTGTAGACTGAGTAGCTAACGGCTTTTGTGTGTTTATTAGAAGAAGAAGAAAAAATCTGGATGCAATCATTCTGGCTCTGAAATTATACTTCAGTCTGCTCTCCTGGCCCAAGAGCTATTCTGGGAGATGGAGTGTGTTCTTTACATGGTCTAGTCAGTGGAAAAGCAGGCTTTACTGTAACAGCAAAGAAGTTTCCCTTTAATTCAGTGGTGTAGGGCTTTCAAAACAAATGGCCACTGGATTGCAAAAAATGTGGCCTATTAATTACCATTTGGAGAATAATTCATTATTTAATAGGCCTGCATTGACACTGACATTATTTTTTATTAAAAAAAATATGTCAGAATAATGTGGGCATTGCTTGACTAAATAGACAGCATGCTCCCGACACAAACACACTAGTGGGTGGCAGTTAGCCTAGCGGTTGGAGCGTTGGGCCACTAACCGAAAGGTTGTTGGTTAAAATTCTTGAGTCGACATGGTGAAAAGTCTGTTGATGTGCCCTTCAGCAAGGCACTTAAACCTAATTTGATCCAGCTGTGCTGAACTACTACAGCTCACCCTATAAAACTGCACCTGTTCATGTGGTAGCTAGCTAGCAAGTTGCTAAAACTAGATGTTGTTGAGGGGTTACTTTATCATATTTTAAAAGGAGAAAGCAACCAAAAACCGGGTTCCCTTTGTAATGGAACACTTTGTATGGAAAACCAAGTTGAAGCCAATATTGGATGCTGTCTTGTTCATAATAACCGCACATGGTTTTACGACAACAAGCACAATAACGCAACACCCTTCAATTGAGAGGGGGAGGCAGCGTAGCCTAGTGGTTAGAGCATTGGACTAGTAACCGGAAGGTTGCAAGTTCAAACCCCCGAGCTGACAAGGTACAAATCTGTTGTTCTGCCCCTGAACAGGCAGTTAACCCACTGTTCCTAGGCCGTCATTGAAAATAAGAGTTAAATAACGGTAAAATAAAAATAAAAAAGATCTCTTAAATCAGAAATAAAATAATGGAATAATTATAACTTAACTAAATCAGCTACCATAACTTCACTGACTATTCAAGGATATGTCAGATTTTTAAACTCTACGGGATCTGTGTCCCCCCTATGCGGCACGGTTGAGCTAATGTGATTAGCATGAGGTTGTAAGTAACAAAAAAAATCCCAGGACATAAACATATCTGATATGGGTAGAAAGCTTAAATTCTTCTTAATCTAGCTGCACAGTCCAAATTACAGTAGCTATTACAGTGTAACATGCTATTGTTTGAGGAGAGTGCACAATTATGAACTTGAAAATGTATTAATAAAGCAATTAGGCACATTTAGGCAGTCTTGATATACAGATATACATGGTTCATTGGATCAGTCCACGACTTTGTACATACACTGATGCCATCTAGTGGCCAAAGTCCAAATTGTGCCTGGGCTGGAACAATTCATTGTGGCCTTTCTCTTGCATTTCAAAGATGATGGCACAATAAAAAAAGAAAAACGCATGTTTTTTTCTTTGTATTATCTTTTACCAGATCTAATGTGTTATATTCTCCAACATTTATTTCACATTTCCACAAACTTGAGTGTTTCCTTTCAATATCCATATCCTTGGTTCAGGTCCTGAGCTACGGGCAGTTAGATTTGGGTATGTCATTTTAGGTGGGGGAAAAAAAAAAGGGTAGGACCCCCCCATAGGGTAGACCCCGCCCCCCTCCTTAGCCCTGACTGGGAGGGAGGCATGCTCAGGTCTAGGTTTGCATCCCTCCTGGAGAGGACAACTGCATTGCCGTGCGGGACTGCACCTCCGACCTGTGGATGACAGAGTAGCGCTGTAAGGACAGGAACCAGTGGGTGACACGGTCATTCGCGTCCTTACCTCTTGCCATCCACACAAGGGAGGCATGGTCAGTGATCAGGGTGAACTTCCTCCCGAGAAGGTAATACTTGAGTGTGTCCAGTGCGCACTTCACGCTGAGGCACTCCTTCTCGACAATCGAGTATTTCTTCTCCCTCAGGAGGAGCTTCCTGCTGACATAGATGATTGGGTGCTCCTCGCCTTCCTGCTCTTGGGACAAAACGGCCCCTACCCCTGTGTCAGACGTGTCTCTCTGGCCTAGGAGGTTTTTTGAGAAGTCCGGAGTGACGAGTACCGGGTGCGAACATAGCGTATCCTTCAGGGCCTGGAACGCCGCCTCCGTGTCCTCCGTCCATCGCACCGTCGGGGTAATCGTGCCTTCGTTAAGTCTGTGAGGGGAGAAGCTATTGCAGCAAAGTTGGGTACAAATCTAATGTAGTACCCTGCTAACCCCAGGAATGACTTCACCTGCCTCTTGGTTCGGGGGACCGGCCATCCCCTAATGGCAGTGATTATTTTTCTTGGGGTTTCACATTTCCTCTCCCAATCTGATATCCCAGGTACTCCACCTCGGCGTAGCCCGGCTTGCACTTGTGGGGGTTCGCGGTCAGACCTGCATCCCTTTTGAGCATCAACCACGGCCTGTAACCTACAAAGATGTGACTCCCAACTGTCACGTACTCATTGTGCGGCCGCAGGACGTGGTCCATGAGTCACTGAAAGGTTGATGGTGCCCCGTGGAGGCAGAACCCTGTAGTGGTATAGCCCCCCCGGGGGGGAGAAGGCAGTCTTCTCCCGGGAGGCAGCTAGTAGTGGCACCTGCCAGTACCCCTTTGTCAGGTCCAAGGTGCTGACGTATCTCGCCATCCCCAAGCGGTAAGATCGTCGATCAGATCGTCCACCCGGGGCATGGGGTAAGCATCAAACTTACTGACCTTGTCCAGAACTATGGGGTTAGACCCCTCACTGTGTGACTCCTCCAGTACCCCCATTTCTAGCATTATCGTCACTTCCCACTGGACCACCACCCTCCGGGCTCATGGTATGGCCATTTGCGCACTTTTTCTCCAGGACATGTGTGGATATGATGTTCCACGAGATCCGTGCACCCCGACACCTCGGAGAACACGGCCGTATTCCACAGGACCAACTCTCTGAGCTCTTGTCTTGGATTGGGTTGAGGTCTTCCCCCATTGCAACTTAGACCGAGGGCGGGCCCTGCTGTGGCCGGGTCCACGTTACGCACAGTGCCTCACGTGTGTGCCACTGGAGTAAAGTTCACATGGTAAAGCTGGAGGGGTCTTCTCCGCCCCGGTTGGCGGAACTTATAGTTGACGGCCCATGCCTCGTAGCCAGGAATTTACTCTCTGTTGTAGGGATCAGCACCAAGACCTTCTCACCTGGTTGGAACTCTCGTGGTTGGGCCCCCCTGGTTGTAGGCTTCGGGGTGCCCAGCTCCCGTATTTCCAGTAGAGGGCGCCAACGTCGCCTCATGTACCTCCCCTCTATTACCATCCCCCGGGTAGACCTCCTGGGATACCACAATGTTTTACAAATTAATGAAAAATAAAAAGCTGAAATGTCCTGAGTCAGTAAGTATTCAACCCCTTTATTATGGCAAGCCTAAATAAGTTCAGGAGTGAAAATGTGCTGAACAAGTAAAATTATAAGTTGCATGGACTCACTCTGTGTGCAATAGTAAAATGTAACATTATTTTTTAATGACGACCTCATTTCTGTACCCCACACACAATTATCTGTAAGGTCCCTCAGTCAAGCAGTGAGTTTCAAACACAGATTCAACCACAAAGACCAGTGAGGTTTTCCAATGCCTCGCAAAGAATGGCACTTATAGATGGTAAAAAAAAAGCAGACATTGAATATCTCTTTCAACATGGTGAAGTTATTAATTACACTTTGGATGGTGTATAAAAACACCCAGTCACTACAAAGATAAAGGCGTCCCTCCTAACTCAGTTGCCGGAGAGGAAGGGAACCACTTAGAGGTTTCACCATGATGACTTTAATGGTGACTTTAAAACAGTTACAGAGTTTAATGGCTGTGATAGGAGAAAACTGAGGATGGATCAACAACATTGTAGTTACTCCACAATATTAACCTAACTGACAGAGTGAAAAGAAGGAAGCTTGTACAGAATACAAATATTCCAAAACATGCCTCCTGTTTGCAAAAAGGCAGGTAATACTACAAATAATGTGGCAAAGCAATTAACCTTTTGCCCTGAATACAAAGTATTATGTTTGGGGAAAATCCAATACTACACATTACTGAGTACCACTCTCCATATTTTCAAGCATAATGGTGGCTGCATCATGTTATGCAGCCACCATTAAGCACAGGCAAAATCCTAGAGGAAAACCTGTTTTTAGTTAATTCACCTTTCAGCATGACAATAACCTAAAACCTAATGCCAAATCTACAATGGCGTTGCTTACCAAGAAGAGTGATAATGTTCCTGAGTACTCAAACAGGAAACTGATTACCTAAAAAAAAAAAAAGATAAGAAACTTAAAGAGCCGAAGTAAGCAGTACTACCTTCATATGAGTAATACAAATGCAGCTTTTTTTGTAAGGTATACTTAAATGTAACACCCCCACTAAGCCACGCCTCAAATCAGTGCGGCTTGCCTTTTCGATTGAATTGTATTTCTTAGTGACAGCGACATGGTGAGTTCCAGGGCAAATATAAAAAGTTAGAAATCAACCATTACATATATCATAAGGCCTTATACTGTGGCCTGAAACTCAGTTTACAGGTCACAACAGGCCTGCAAGTAGGGTTGCAAAATTCCACAAACATCCCCCAAAGATTGTATAAAGATCTTCCAACCAGGATTTCTGGAAAACCTGAGAAATGTACCAGAATGTTACAACCCTAACTGTAAATCACATTATACTGGCTTGTAAAAGTATGTGTAATTCCTATTGGAATCTAGCCAGCATTAGGCTATCCAACAGTTGAAATGTGTATTAATCCGCAACTTGCACTCGTAATGTCTGCCAGGGTTAAGCACCGTGGATGAAACTACCTAAGCCTGTTAAACTGGAACAACCATTCCAGTAACAGGTGCAATAATTAAATTATTGGCTTAGTTTACACTGAAAAAAAATCTAAACACATCAAAACATGCAAAAATTTCATATATTTTTGTGAGTTACAGTTCATATAAGGAAATCAGTCAATTTAAATAAATAAATTAAGCCCTAATCCATGGTTTTCAAATGACTGGGAATACAGATATGTATCTGTTAGTCACAGATACTTTAAAAAAAAAGGTAGTCGTGTGGATCAGAAAACCAGTCAGTGTCTGGTGTGAATACCATTTGCCTCATGCAGTGCGACACATCTCCTTTGCATAAGGTTGATCAGGATGTTTATTATGGCCAGCAGAATGCTGTTCCACTCCTTTTCAATGGCTGTGTGATGTTGCTGGATATTGGCGGGAACTAAAAGACGCTGTTGTACACGTCAATCCCGAGCATCCTAAACATGCTCAATGGGTGACATGTCTGGTGAGTATGCAGGCCATGGAAGAACTGGGAGATTTTCAGCTTCCAGGAATTGTATACAGATCCTTGTGACATGGGGCCGTGCATTAACATGCTAAAACATGAGGTGATGGTGGTGGATGAATGGCGCGACAATGGGCCTCGGGATCTCGTCATGGTATCTCTGTGCATTCAAATTGCCCTTGATAAAAAAGCAATTGTGTTCGTTGTCTGTAGCTTATGCCTTCCCATAGCATAACACCGCCACCACCATGGGTCACTCTGTTCAAAATGTTGACATCAGCAAACCTCTCGCCCACATGATGCCATACACGCTGTCTGCCACCTGCCCGGTACAGTTCAAACTGGGAATCATCCATAAAGAGCACACTTCTCCAGCGTGCCAGTGGGCATCAAAGGGGAGTATTTGCCCACTGAAGTTGATTACGACTCCAAACTGCAGTCAGGTCAAGTCCCTGGTGAGGACGAGCACGCAGATGAGCTTCCCTGAGACGGTTTCTGAAAGTTTGTGCAGAAATTCAATTGTACAAATCCACAGTTTCATCACCTGTCCGGGTGGCTGGTCTCAGATGATCCCTCAGGTGAAGAAGCCTGATGCGGAGGTCCTGGGCTGTCATGGTTACACATGGTCTGCGGTTGTTAGGCTGGCTGGATGTACTGCCAAATAGTCTAAAACAATATTAGAGGTGGCTTATGGGAGAGGAATTAACATTCAATTCTATGGCAACAGCTCTGGTGGACATTCCTGCATTCACCATGCCAATTGCACACTCTGTCAAAACTTGAGACATCTGTGGCATTTACTTTCCCCAGCACAAGGGGGAGAGTAAATAAACCTGTATAACGATCATCTTGTTTATGTCATGCACGTGATTGAGGACCCAAAAGCGGTTTAACAAAAACAGAGTTCTTTAATGTCGAAACACAGGTAAGACATAGATCCTCTTCAAATGGATATGATGGCAAAATAAACAACCCGCAGAGAGGGCGACAAATGAAACATAAAGTCCTTCTGAATATCACAGAAGAGTTCCCCTTCTAGCAGCAGAGGAGAATAGCTGGGTTAGAGTCCTCTTCTAGCAGCAGAGGGGATTAGCTGGGTTGTAGAGGACAGAGGTACCTGATCACACGTAGCCTCAGATGAACAGGCAGATTCCGACAGGACAGGACAAGGTTGAAGCAAACAAGACGATAGTTTGGTTCTGGCATGAGAAACTCAAACGAGAATCTGACAAAGACAGAAGCAGGAACAGAGAGAGGAATAGAGACCCAATCAGAGGGAAAAAGGGAACAGGTGGGAAAAGGGTGAACGAGGTAGTTAGAGAAGACAAGGAACAGCTGGGGGAAGGAGGGGAAGAGAAGGCAACCCAATACGACCAGCAGAGGGAGACAGGGTGAAGAGAAAGAACAGGAACAAGACACAACATGACAATACATGACAGTTTAATCAGCTTCTTGATATGCCACACCTGTCAGGTGGATGGATTATCTTGGATATGTAGAAATGCTCACAAACAGAGATGTAAACACATTTGTTAATAAAAGTTATTTTAGCTTATGAAACATGCGACCAACACTTTACATTTTCATATGTTTTTGTTCACTACTGTATATATGGCAAGACTGGAAATGGTTGTCTAGCAATGATTAAATACATTTGCAACATTTTCTAAAAACATGCTTTCACTTTGTAATTATGGAATATTGTGAGTAGATGGGTGTGAAAAACAAAAATATTTAATGAATTTGGAATTCAGGCTGTAACACAACAAAATATACAATAATGAATACTTTTCCCTAGATAAAAAAAATTGCATTATTACAAAAGAAATTCACTGGACCAAGCAGGCCACTGACCGTTATGATCGACTGGCCAAGAGGTTTTCCAAAACCTTCCCTGTATTCCGGTGTCATTGTTGCCTATTCAGAAAGTTGGTTTATCTTTGGTCAATTGCACATTATTGTTTGAATAAATCAGGATGACAAGAAAAAGCTCATTTTGAACCAAAACTAACGTGACAAGGTCCAAAAAAAATTGCTGTCACTCTTGCGACCAGTTAAGAATGTGTCTCACTGCGAAGTCAAATGCGACTGTTTTGGTCGCGATAATGAACCCTGTCGGTGAAAAATATCGGGTGAGCGTACGACTAGAAAACATATAGCTTTCTGATCAAATATTTGAGGAAGCAATCACTAAAACTTGCAATATTCACGGGATAGTGTTTTACCACAAAGTCGACAGTCACCACATACCATTTTTTTTATGTCAAGTTTGGTCAGAGAATCCTTTATTGCTAAATAATGCAGGCTAGCAGCTAGCTATGGCACATTTGCTACAGTAGCTTGCGATCTGAAGTTGTTTCTATAGACCGCAACAGCTTCTCCGTCATATGCGGCATTTCGTTTCAGGTGTTTCTTTAACACCTACTACATGAAGTTAGTCCTGCTGTAACCTTTACCTTCTACTAGCCATTAGGAAGGCTTGCAACGAGCATAGCAGATGCCTCATACGTCATGAATGATTGGTGTTGTCAAAAGAAAATAAGTGAACCTTTATGTAGATTTATAGCTATTTGTTACTCCTAATACTACTAAAAGATTAGAACTGTTTTGAAATCATGTGCATCTACACCAGCTATTAATGCAGGAATGGTAATGGCTCATTTACAAAGGCTAAACGCCTTATTCCCTGTATCATTTATTTTTGTTGTTTCCTCATACATTCATGATCCTTCCATAAGGACCTGTTTATTTTCCTCTACCACAGAGTGAAACCTCGCATTGATTTTCCACCAGAGATGAGGAATCCATTTTTCTTCTCATAATAGGGACATGATTGATGGCTCCACTGAGATGGCACCTCGGTCAAATTCACTCGCCTCCTTCCTCCTCCCACTGTATTTCACTCTGCTTCCTCTGCTGCCAAATCAACAGGATTGTTCAGCAGCCAGAAACCCATCCAGAGAGGATCATATTCGTATTGCATGTATTCAGGGAACTGTGTGCTTTGTTCAGAGAGAACAATAGTTACTGCAGCTCCTGGTGGTATTAATCGTCCCAAGGCTGAATACTGAGTATGTGTTGCTGCTTTGGACCAGATTCATGGAAACCTATTCAGTTCTATAAAGTGACATCTGCAATGCAAGTACAGGGCTGGCTCACTGTTGAGTAAAAAAGAAACACGCCTTCCAGGCTACTGGAGACTTCAGTCTTTGTATAGTAGAGTTATGTGATGGATGAATATGAATGAATCCGGTTATTTTCAAGGTCCCATGGCATACAATGTTCTCTAAAGATTTTAATCGAAGTCATTATCATGTTGAGTTCAAAGTGCGTTATGATCTCAATGACCGGCATATTCCATAAACCCATTTTGAAAATGATAAGTGCATGCTGGCTAATGTGTGCATTTGATTGAAAGAATACATGTTTTGGTCTGCACCTTAATTGTTAGCAATGACAGGCTACCTCTAGACTGGATACCTCTAACACAATGCCAGGCCTGGTCTTATGTAACCTCACTCAGATAGAGTATTGTTACACTTATGTTCAGCAAAGTGGACTGCTACAGTAGGTAGGTGAGGGATTTAACATCCAGCAGGAGCCAATTACAATTGTGCCATTTAGCGCTAACAGTGACATGCTTCCTTATGGGCCCTTCGCAACAACGCAGAGAGGAAAATGTAGAAGTAACAAAAAAATAATAACACAAGGAATAAATACACAATGAATAACGATAACTATATACACAGGGTAAGTACTGCGTTGATGTGCAGGGGTGTGATGTAATTGACGTAGACGTGTACCTACAGATGTGTACCTACAGACGTGTACCTACAGACGTGTACCTACAGACGTGTACATACAGTGACTAGGAGAAGGGATAGATCATAAACTTTAGCAACAGCGTTTGTCACGGTGCTCTTATTCAGATGTTTAGTAGTGAGATGGAACTCGTACCTATGACCGCAGCACAGCCACGCGAAACAACGTGCCTTCTCATGTACAATTGCTTTCATGTGTATTGTAGCAACAATGTGCTCGGTCTTGTTAACAGGTGGTGCTGGTGTGAATTCCCTGTGAAGGGCAGGAGCTGTCATGCCATTTGGCTGTTTGACACTCGGGGAGAAGAAGGATTACAACAATCCCTCAGAGGTGACTGATAAATATGACCTTGGACAAATTGTCAAATCGTGAGTATTCCTTCACGACGTCTAAACGACTGTTGCATTCTGTATTCTGGGACTGAAGCTTAATAGGAACACGCATGCCTCTTCCTTTCAGTAGAAGATTTGGCCGTTTTAAAATGTTTCTCTTGTTTGTTCTTGTGTGTGGTCCTGATTTAAGGGAGGAGTTCTGTGAGATCTTCAGAGCGAAGGATAAGAACACACTCAAAATGTTCACCTGTAAAAAGTTTTTGAAAAAGGACGGGAGGAAAGTGAGGAAAGCTGCCAAGAATGAAATTGTGATCTTGAATATGTGAGTGAAATTCCGTTTCTGGCTTATTCATTAATGCAAAGCTTTATCCTTGGCGTCTGAAATGCCACAGGAAAGCATGAATCATTCTGTTACGATTATCTCTAGTTTTACAATTCACATGTATGCAATTGAAATCGGGGGGGGGGGGGGGGGGGGGGGGGGGGGGGGGGGGGGGGGACGCAGTAGAGATAGTTAACAGAAATTAGTTAATAATGGTTGCTAAATACTAACGTTCTTGTTTCCATTGCATCCTCATAATGTTTCCATAACATCTCTATAACATTCCCATAAACACCAGTCCTGTTCAGCTTGAATGATCTATTTGCCTGTAACAAATAGTTACAATGAAGCAATATCTCTTGAGCAGTCCAGTCTTGAATTTGAAGTAGAAAGAGTCACAGACCCATCAGTAATGCAATTGAAAATATTGGGATTACATTAATTAAAACATTATTTAACTTAAAACTGTGAATAAAATATGCCAATCAAGATTCCTTTAAATACCTAATTAACCGAAAGGCTGCAAGACCAAATCCCCAAGCTGACAAGGTAAAAATCATTCTACCCCTGAACAAGGCAGTTAACCTGCTGTTCTTATGCTGTCGTTCAAAATAAGAATTTGTTCTTAATTGACTTGCCTAGTTAAACAAAGGTTAAAAAAATAAACTTTGGTAGTGAGACCAATCTCAAGTTTGAATTCATTAACCAGAATTTCACAGGAATTGGAAATGGTCCACTCTCCATACATAACAAAATCATTAATCCACCCCTACAATATCACAAATAATGTCTGTTTTTAATGCCTATTTGTACCTTTTTGCCTATATGGAGAGTGGTCCAAGTTGAGCTATTTTTTTACATTCAGCATCCCTCTGTCAAGGGAAATATAGTATTCTTTCGAGCAAAGATATCTACATACAGTATATTTCAGGATGTTGTGTATCCCCCCCCCCCCCCCCCCCCCCCCCCCCCCCCCGAAATCCGAATTCGTGTAAACATTACTGTTTTGACTGTGAAGACACAGCTTGTCCCAAAAAAGTGGTCTCTTGACACAATTTGATACGCATACCTTGTGTGCCTTGAATATCCATGCTGTTCAGTTATGTATGGATTAAGTTAAACCGCCTTCAAATGTATGTACTGAGTGAAATGTTACCGCTACCTTTTTAAAACCATGTCTATCTTTATTTCCCAATAGCAATTGCTTTTCTGTCTTTCAATCAATTTAAGCATCTTTTAACAGAGGCTTAACACCTAACACTTTGTACTTAAAAAAAAAACACTTTTTGACATAGGCCATGCCCTGTTGTTACCTCATATCCCAGTTATAATGCCTTTCATTACGCCTGGGAAGAAAACACTTAAATATGCTCAACTTGCCTTTGGCTCAACTTACCCCAAGGCAAACATTTTGACTATATTAACCCACACAACTACAATGATTCACTTTCATGCTAGGTTTAGAACCTCATATTGAACCTTATAGAGACCACAACTGATGTATGGAAACATCTTAAAAGTATCAACTTTCTAAATCTAAACTTTTGGTTTAGATACTAGCGTCATGAAACCTATACCACAATAAATGAAAGGTCTTCACGGATCCACCTGTACCCGAAGACCGAATCCAGGACCCGAGCAGGTCCGGATCCAGAATTCTAAATAATGTCACGGGTCTGGGTCAGATCTGAAATAATTGTCAAGGGTCTCAGGTATGTGTAATTTTAGCTGACTTTTCCGGAAGGACCCGTACATATCCAGACCCGAATTCTGCAGTAGAGAGAGAGAGAGAGAAATTGTATAATTTATTCTGCTGATCTTTTCACGAGAGTGGTACGTGTAGCTTGTCGTTCTCCAATCATAAGTCATCAAAGTGTCATAGGTCCTTATGTGGCTAAATATAGGAGATACATGACCAAAAGTATATTGACACCTGCTTGTCGAACGTCTCATTCCAAATCATGGGCGTTACTATGGGATTGTTCCCCCCTTATAACTCTTCTGGGAAGGCTTTCCACTAGAGGTTGGAACATTGTTGCAAGGACTTGCTTCCATTCATCCACAAAAGCATTAGTGAGGTCGAGCACTGATGTTGGGCGATTAGGCCCGGCTCACAGTCAGGGTTCCAATTCATCCCAAAGGTGTTCGATGGAGTTGAGGTCAGGGCTCTTTGCAGGCCAGTCAAGTTCTTCCACACCGATCTCGACAAACCATTTCTGTATGGAACTCGCTTTGTGCACGGGGGCATTGTAATGCTGAAAGAGGAAAGGGCCTTCGCCAAAATGTTGCCACAAAGATAGAAGCACAGAATCGTCTAGAATGTTATCTTATGCTGCAGCGTTAAGATATGCCTTCACTGAAACTAAGGGGGCTAGCCTATAACCATAACCATAAAAACCAGCCCCTGACTAGTACCACAGTTGGTACTACGCGTTTCGGCAGGTAGCATTCTCCTAGCACCCGCCAAACCCAGATTCGTCCGTCGGACTGCCAGATGGCCGACCATGTAAATCCATTTCATGAAGCTACCAATGAACGTTGTTTCCGGAGGCAGTTTGGAACTCGGTTAAGTGTTGCAAATGAGGACAGACTATTTTTACACACTACGCACTTCAGCGGCCCAGTTCTGTGATCTTTTGTGGTCTACCAATTCGCGGCTGAGCCCGTTGTTGCTCCTACAGGTTCCCACTTCACAATAACAACACTTACAATTGTCCGGGGCAGCTCTAGCAGGGCAGGAATTTGACAAACTCACTTGTTGGCGTAGACGGTGCGACGATGAAAGTCACTGAGCTCTTCAGTAAGACCATTCTATTGCCAATGTTTGTCTATGGAAATTGCATGGCAGTGTGCTCGATTTTATACACCTGTCATCAACAGTGTGGTTGAGATAGCCAAATCCAGTAATTTAAAAGGGTGTCCACATACTTTTGTACATATAATGTATCTAGTCAATGGAATATGGAATTACAATTACGGAATTAAAAGTTAAAGGATAGGCTACATCGACCAAGAGCCAACAGGTATGCTGCTACTTAATATTCTGAATGGAGTTTTAACTGTAAGAAGAGAAAGTGCAGCCTCAATTAGCCTAGCTTTCTAGTTAGTTTATCTACACTGAACAACAATATAAATGCAACATGCAAAGTGTTGGTCCCATGTTTCATGAGCTGAAATAAAATATACCAGAAATGTTCCATTCGCACAAAAAGCTTACTTCTCTCAAATGTTATGCGCACATTTGTTTACTTCCCTGTTAGTGAGAATTTATCTTTTGCCAAGATAATCCATCCACCTGACATGTGCGGCATGTCAAGAAGCTGATTAAACAAGATGGTCATTACACCCCACCTTGTGCTGGGGACAATAAAAGGCCACTCTAAAAATGTGCAGTTTTGTCACACAACACAATGCCACAGATGTCTCAAGTCTTGTGGGAGCCTGCATTTGACATGCTGACTGCAGGAATGTCCACCAGAGCTGTTGCCAGATAATTGAATGTTAATTTCTCTACCATATGCCGCATCCAACGTTGTTTTAGAGAATTTGGCAGTACGTCCAACCGGCCTCATAACCGCAGACCACGTGCAATCACGACAGCACAAGACCTCCGCATCCGGCTTCTTCACCTGCGACATCGTCTGAGAAAAGCCACCCGGACAGCTGATGAAATTGTGGGTTTGCACAACTAAGGAATTTCTGCACACACTGTCTCAGGAAAGCTCATGTGCATGCTCGTCGTCCCCACCAGGGTCTTCACCTGACTGTAGTTTGGCGTTGTAACCAACTTCAGTGGGCAAATTCTCACCTTCGACGGCCACTGGCATGCTGGAGAAGGGTGCTCTTCACGGATGAATCCCGGTTTCAACTCTACTGGGCAGATGTGTGGGCGAGCGGTTTGCTGATTTTGAACAAAATGATTAATGGACAATGAACACAGTTGCCTTTCATTGACGGGTATTTTAATACACAGATATACTGTGACGAGATCCTGAGGCCCATTGTCATGCCATTCATCCGCTGCCATCACCTCATGTTTCAGCATGATAATGCACGGCCCCATGTCGCCAGGATCTGTACACAAATCCTGGAAGCTAAAAATGTCCCAGTTCTTCCATGGACGGCATATTCACCAGACATGTCACCCATTGAACATGTTTGGGATCCTCGGGATCGACTTGAACAACGGCGTGTTCCAGTTCCCACCGTTATCCAGCAACCTCACACAAGAATTGAAGAGGAGTGGGACAACATTCTACAGGCCACATCAACTCTTATGCGAAGGAGAAGTGTCGAACTGCATGAGGCAAATGGTGGTCATACCAGATACTGACTGGTTTTCTGATCCACGCTCCTCTGTTTTTATTTAAGGTATCTGTAACTAACAGATGCATATCTGTATTCCCAATCATGTGAAATCCTTAGATTAGGACCTAATGATTTTATTTTATTAGACTGATTTCCTTATATGAACTGTAACTGAGTAAAATCTTTGGAATTGTTGCATGTTGCGTTGATATTTTTGTTCAGAGTATCTTCTCGGTTTGATGTAGTCAAGACTGGTACAATGTAATCATATTGGATGATAAATAACCTATTTATGGCAGCTATTATTCTACTATAGCACGAGTCGGCTTGGTTGGTTGCAGTCTCTCATCTCTCTCTCCCTCCTCCCTGCTCCCCATTTCACTCGCTCACAGTAACACTCCCCCATCCCCTCGTCTGCTAGAGCAGCAACTCTATCTCCCTCCTGTACCTCGCGCTTTATCAGCTCCTGTTGATAAAGTAGCTTAAAAACTTGACTTTTCTGCTGCTTCCTTCACTGAGACCAGGTCTATAGGGTACAGGTCTAGTTGTCCTCAGGTCCGTTCGGAACAGGTCTCTATATTAAAAATATGTTTTTATGCATATCGGGTCCGGGTGGGAAAGGTCAGGTCCATTTTGGAATGGGTCCAACTTCACAATAAATGTATTTGTACTTGTTGAAAATGTTTTTTTTGGATCTAACTTCCTTACCCCTTCTTCCATGTGATTTCTTCCTTTGCAGACTCCATGAAATATTAAATATTTAGTCAAGTTATACATTGTGTGTATGGTTTCCTAGAAACACGGGTGGCTCAACTTACCCCTTTGGCTCAATTTGCCCCACTCTCCCCTAATGATTTTATTTAGTGCACGAGTAGGCATTTCATAATATGAATTTCACTTAAATTGTAAATGGTCCAATTCTCTAATGGTTATTAAGTCATTAAACCACTGATACAAATAATTAAATGTCATATAGTTTGATGATTGCTAGTTAATCTTATAATTGCTTGATATATAATATTGTCTCATGTCTCTCTCTGTTTCCTTCTGTCTCCCTTTTTAACAGGGTAAAACATCATAACATCCTCCAGCTGGTTGATGTCTTTGAAACTAGAAAGGAGTACTTCCTCTTCCTGGAGCTGTGAGTGTTATTGGAAATTATTGAATGATGTTGCTTATTTTTTTCATTTTTTGTACTCATTCCCTTGAAGTCATTGTGGTTCCCTCCCAGTTTACACCATTTTAAGGAGTGTACAACGATAGCCTACATCCTGCAGACTTTTCAATGTATGCTTCCCTTTCTGAACCCCTGCGTGAAATGTCTATTTCCCATATTCTGCAGGAGAATCTCATCTTAGTCGTCTCATCTGAGAGTTGATTTGACTTATTGAGTGTTGCAAGAGGCCTACAGTACATTTGAATGATACAGAGAAAACCACTGTCATATCATATGTTGTATGTTCTCTGCAGAGCTACAGGCAGAGAGGTATTTGACTGGATCTTAGACCAAGGCTACTACTCAGAGAAGGACACCAGCAACGTTGTCAGACAGGTGTTGGAAGCCGTGGCCTATTTGCACTCCCAGAGAATTGTCCACAGGAACCTCAAGGTATACTGCACACTCAGCACACTGCTCCCATCTAGTGTTGCATAGTGGCTATTACACCACAGGCCACTCACTTGGGTGCCAGCATTAGAAATTAAGCTACTTTGCCCTCTGCCTGAAATAAAAATGTATTGAATGGCACCCTGAGTAATTCTATAACCTGGCAATTATCTATATTTTGTCATGCTTTCTACATAACAAAAATTAATGATGATGTATTCAAATGTACACGTTGTTTTGTCTCACACAGCTGGAGAACTTGGTGTACTTCAACCGCCTGAAGCACTCCAAAATAGTGATCAGTGACTTCCACCTGGCCAAGCTGGAGAACGGACTCATCAAGGACCCCTGTGGAACCCCAGAGTACCTTGGTGAGGGGGTAGGGAGGAGGGCAGATCATAGACTTATGGGGGCAGATGGGTTTGGCATGAATGTTTGGCCAACTTTAGAGCCCGGACACCATCTTGCTACCTCTGGGCATTCCATTTTCCTATTAAATGGAATGGATTCTATTGGATTCTGTGTGTCTTCCTGCAGCTCCTGAGGTGGTGGGACGTCAGAGGTACGGAAGGCCAGTGGATTGCTGGGCCATCGGAGTCATCATGTATATTCTGTGAGTGTTCTTTACCACCTAAGTTTACTACAGTTTACAGTGTCATTGTCCATCTCAGGTGACTATCAAACGTCTTGTTTTCCCTTCCTCCAGCCTATCAGGAAACCCCCCTTTCTACGACGAAACGGAAGATGAAGACTATGATAATCACGACAAAAACCTTTTCCGCAAGATTCTGTCGGGAGACTATGAGTTTGACTCACCGTACTGGGATGACATATCTGACTCAGGTATAAAGAGTCATGTTATTTCAAATCAGAATGCAGTACTACATATCACATTTTTAAACCAGTAAAGCAGCTAGATGGAAAAACTATGTTTCTTAGGCATGTCCACTTTATTGCACCAGAGGCGAGAAAGAGTAGATATGTACTGTATCGTTCTTGTCGATTTCATCCACAGCGAAAAGCCTGGTGTCATGTCTGATGGAAGTGGAGCAGGATCAAAGACTGACTGCACAGGAGGCCATCAACCATGAATGGTATGGATCCAAGATTGAAATGCATACCCATTTCTGTCTTCTCAGGTGTTTTGGTGGGTTTTCCGTTGACCTGTCCCTTGTTTCAGGATTTCTGGGAATGCAGCCTCCAACAAGAACATCAGGGATGGAGTGTGTGGGCAAATTGAAAAGAACTTTGCCAAAGCCAAGTGGAAGGTACTCTTCCTTTCTGTCAAACTAATGTAAAAAAAATAAATAAAAAAAAAAACATTTCTGAACTGGGCTACACCGTAGTATGCAAAATGCATGAATGTTGTGCATATGAAGTTCTATTCATTCACTGGACAGTCTGTTCAGTTAGATGATGGTGTTCTAAAAACATCCTTCTATGGTCTTGCTCTTCCACAGAAAGCTGTAAGGGTCACAACCCTGATGAAGAGGCTTCGAGCTCCAGAACAGAGTGACTCCGGTGCCTCCAGCCCAGTTCCAGGAGCCACCGCTGGCCCTGTCACCCCGAGCAACACTCCAGTACCCCCAGCTGATGGTTCTGAGGGCACCCCTGCCAGCACAGAAGCCTCACTCACCCTCCAAGTTCCCTATTCACAGAATGCACCCACCATCATCACTCCTGGTTCCCCCTCCCAGCTCCAGCCCAGCCCAGCTCCTGAGGAGCCAGAGGCCGAGCCCCTGGAACGGTGTAACGGGGACTCCGCAGCACCACTCCAAACACCCCCACAAACACAGGAGGATCAGAATGGTTAGACAAAGCGGGACCAGTGTCCCCCACCACACACACCCTGTAAATAAGGCACCAGCATGATTATCCAGAATCTGCTTAACGTCCCGCCACACTCACCCTCTTGCAGCATTAGTGCAGCCGCATCTCACACAGTCTGTTCTATCTATCTGCACCCTGTGATTGGTTGAGTGGTCTGTCTATCTTTTCCTCTTACTCTTTTCCCCTCTAGTTTTGTTGATACTCATCCTTTTGGGGAAAAAAAGAGTGTGAGGAATACATACCTCTAACATTTGTTTTGAGCAGGTCTAGCAAATTTCTGTCTCACACTTTCTCTTCACTTAATTACTTTTTATTTGATCGAATTCTCAATTCTATCAATGTATCGGTTTGAATCTGAATCACACCTTTAGTGAAATTCCTAGACACCTACATGTTTGTGATGGCCAGCCTCTTTGGTTCCTTAAAGGTCAACTTAGAGAGCAATCTCAAAATCTGTTTTCTGCTGTACCGTACCCAATGTGACTGAGAAATGGTCTGATAACTGCTTATATTCTCACTGTATATTCCCTTTTCTTTGGAAAGAAGACGGAAACCTGGTGAGAAAATGTGTATGCTTGATTATTGATCCCAATAAAATAGTGTATCGGGCTTTATGAACATTTTGCAAATAGTAGCTCATGTTGTGTGTACGTTTAAGATCGCGTCAAGCCTGTTAAAGTGTGTTATTTATGTCTTAAGCATCTTTTAGCTGAGCTGAAGTGCTGCCGAAGTATTATGTACATCTATGAACTGAGCAATATTCGTATTGCTGTATAAAACTGTGACACTTTTCAGAATCTGATTTAATTGTGACTGATCAGTATGATTTATTTTTCATATGCCATGACCAGCCGGTTCCACTTGATTGCTTTTCAAAAAAACTTGTCCCTATGTAGGTGTGGGACAGTAGAACATATTTTAAAACAGTTCGTGACCTTTTCACCTGATTGTTTTTTTTTTGCCATTTCATTTTGCCCATAAATACCTGTAAAACATTTTCTTAATTCACTTTGACTGATTCATATCATGGGAGCCACCACAAAACAAAGAGTAACAAATCAAAGCAATGATTTAATCAATCCTCACACGTTTAAAAAGTATTCTATAAGGTTAATGTATGGTGAATTATTTAACAATATGCTTGTATTATGCATTTATTTAGCGAATGTACTTTTTCTTGTATTTTGAGTCATGTCCCATTTGTAGTCTGTATTTCTTGACTGTAAATCTAAAATAAAATGTATTGTGATTCACAAGTTATAATATATATTTTTGATGCACAATGTACTGTATGGGTTCTGCAGCTGTGCTAAAAAGGTGAGTTGGAATACTATGTGTAGGTTCATGGTCCAGTAGCTATCAAAGGGGAAATAAACGTATCATCATCATTTCCAGAAAATACATTCTCTGTCATCATATCCTGCATTAGGGGAGGCTGAAATTTACACAGACAAAAAAAATGCATTTTATTGTCTATGTAGCTACTGTAGCAAGAAAGCAAGTAATGTGATTATACTTGTGTTACTTATATTTATTTGTGGTGTTGGCTTGTGTTACTTGTGTATTATTAAAAGTTGCAGGTTGAGGTTTGTCACAAACGGTGGCTCACACAAATGGTGGCTCACACTGCTTTTCCAACTTGCTCAAGACCAACTGAGCATATGTCGTTCGATCAACACTACCAGACAAGTTTATTAAAAGTTTATAAAAAGTAATGTGGGGGGGGGGGGGGGGTCCTATTAATAGGCTATTTGGAATTGTTTTAAATGTCATACCAAGGATCATTTTGCTATTTGATTTTGAATTTGAAGACCCCTTGAAGTATAAATTTATAATATTTAATTAACATTTTTATTTGGCCTTACTGCTATTATCCCATACAAATGCATTTTTTTTTTTTTTTTTACCTTTATTTTACTAGGCAAGTCAGTTAAGAACAAATTCTTATTTTCAATGACGGCCTAGGAACAGTGGGTTAACTGCCTGTTCAGGGGCAGAACGACAGATTTGTACCTTGTCAGCTCGGGGATTTGAACTTGCAACCTTTCGGTTACTAGTCCAACACTCTAACCACTAGGCTACGCTGCCGCCCCAGCGGATTCACTACATGGAACAGATAGTCCCCCCCCCAAAAATTTTTTTTTAAAGGAAGTGTGTCCTATATCTGAGAGATATAAGAAAGATGTGTTTACTTCAATAAATTTTTTCCACTGGTACTTGGGGACCTTCAGAAGAGTCTTGTGAGGCCTGTGGCCCTCAAAACAACTGACATAAATGATTCAGACCTCTTGACTTTTCCCACATTTGGGACTTCTTGGGTATGACGCTACAAGCTTTGCACACCTGTATTTGGGGAGTTTCTCCCATTCTTCTCTGTAGATCCACTCAAGCGCTGTCAGGTTGGATGGGGAGCGACGCTACACAATATTTTCAGGTCTCTCCAGAGATGTTCGATCGGGTTCAAGTCTGGGCTCTGGCTGGGCCCCTCAAAGATATTCAGAGATTAGTCCCAAAGCCACTTCTGCATTGTCTTGGCTGTGTGCTTAGGGTCATTGTTCTGTTGGATGGTGAACCTTTGCCCCAGTCTGAGGTCCTGAGCGATCCGTTTATCTTTCCGTCGATCCTTGCTAGTCTCCCAGTCCCTGCCGCTGAAAAACATCCCCACCGCATGATGCTGCACCACCATGTTTCACCGATGGGATGGTGCAAGGTTTCCTCCAGGAGTAATGTTTTTGTCATTCAGGTCAATGAGTTCAATCTTTGGATAAACTCCAAGCGGGCTGTCATGTGCCTTTTACTGAGGAGTGGATTCCGTCTTGCCACTCTACCATGAAGGCCTGATTGGTGGAGTGCTGCAGAGATGGTTGTCCTTTTGGAAGGGTGTCCTTCTGGAAGATTCTCCAATCTCCACAGAGGAACTCTGGAGCTCTGTCAAAGTAACCATCATGTTCTTGGTCACCTCCCTGACCAAGGCCCTTCTCCACCGACTGCTCAGTTTGGCTAGGAAGAGTCTTGGTGGTTCCAAACTTCTCCGTTTTAAAAATGATGGAGGCCACTGTGTTCTTGGGGATCTTCATTGCTGCAGACATGTTTTGGTACCCTTCCCCAGATCTGTGCCTATTCACAATCCTGTCTCGGAGCTCTACAGACAATTTCTTCAACCTCATGGTTTGGTTTTTGCTCTGATATGCACTGTGAACTGTGGGACCTTATTTGGTTCAGCTGCCTGTAGTCTTTCCAGATCATGTCCAATCGATTGAATTTACCACAGGTGGACTCCACTCAAGTTGTATAAACATCTCAAGGATGATCAATGGGAAACAGGATGCACCTGAGCTCAATTTTGAGTCTCATAGGAAAGGGTCTGAATACCTATGTAAATAAGGTATTTCTGTTTTGAATTTTGCAAACATTTCTAAAAACCTGTTTTTGCTTTGTCATTATGGGGTATTGTGTGTAGATTGATGAGGACATTATTGTATTTAATCCATTTGAGAATAAGGCTGTAACTTAACAAAATGTGGGAAAAGTCAAGGGGTCTGAATACTTTCCGAATGCACTGTACGTATTCGTGAGAATCACATGTTTACATAGAGGGGTCATAATCGTTTGTAGGCAATCCATTCTGACACTACAGAAGATTTTGTGAGAAGACTGATTTTCGGGATGTGTCATGGTCTGACAAACACCGCTCTAGCTCTGTCACCTTAGATGCAGAAATGCGACAATGGTGGATGGTGGATTGAGATGCATCCAAAACAAAAAAAACAGATACATATAGTCTCTAGCTTATTACGCTAATTCGATTCCCGCGGGGGTGCGGACATCCACGCTAGGAGGTTTTAACAGAGAGGAAGAAGCAAAGCGAGAGACTCCACTCCTGTCAACATCTGTCCACACGAGAATATAGCAATAAACAGACCAAGTGGGGAGATGTTGCTGTCCATAGTTTAGTCACACTCGATATCTCAGACACCACTGGCTAGATTTTGACAAAACTTAGGTGAATGATGCGTCTTGCCATAGAGATCTGGCATTTACAACAATACACTGGTCGGCACAAGAGGGGCGCATAGATATTTCGAACAAGCATATCTCCTGTCCCGTTTGAGCTAGTCATGACCTTTTGTACATACAGTATAATCTCCTCATGAGCAACATGTTTCCCATAAGTACTTATAAGCTCATCACCATTACATTTTCTGCAAATTAGAGTTTTTGTATCCCACCAAACTTTGAACAAGCATATCTCCTGTCCCTTTTGAGCTACTGTTATGGCATTTTGTACATACAGTACCCGTCAAAAGTTGACACACGACTCATTCAAGGGTTTCTCTTTATTTTTACTATCTTCTATATTGCAGAATAATACTGGAGACATCAAAACTATGAAATAACACATATTGGATCATGTAGTAATCATAAAAAGTGTTAATCAAATCAAAATATATTTTATATTTGAGATTATTCAAAATAGCCACCCTTTGCCTTGATAACAGCTTTGCACACTCTTGATATTCTCTCAACCAGCTTCATGAGGTAGTCACCTGGAATGCATTTCGATTAACAGGTGGTCCTTGTTAAAAGTTAATTTATGGAATTTCTTTCTTTCTTAATGCGTTTGAGCCATTCAAAACATAACCCTATTCGGTAAAATACCAAGTCCATATTATGGCAAGAACAGCTCGAATAAGCAAAGAGTAAAGGACACTATTAATAAGAAGAGACCTGCTTGGGCCAAGAAACACAAGCAATGGACATTAGACCGGTGAAAATCTGTCCTTTGGTCTGATGAGTCCAAATTTGAGATTCTCCCCAACATATATAGCATTCTATTCTAAACGCATCGGAGTTTGTGTGGAGACGACCAGCCCGGTACTGCATCTGGTAGTCGTACTCGTATAGCTTTTCTATCCAGCGAGCCACCTGGCCTTGTGGTTCTCAAAAGTTGAGGAGCCAGGTGAGTGAGGCATGGTCAGTAAGGAGGAGGCCTTAAGTCCCATAGAGGTAGGATCAGAAATGATAGAGTTCGTCGACCACAGCCAACAACTCTTGAATTGTGACAAAGTAGTTGCGCTCTGCAAAGTTGAGGCTCCGACTGTAGGAGGCCACCACCCGTTCACAATCTGGACCCTCCTGCGACAGAACAGCCCCAATGCCCACATTGCTGGCATCTGGATCCATGATGAATGGGTGCTGAGGGTTAGGGTATGCAAGGACCGGAGCCTTGATAAGGGCCTCCCACAGTTAAGTGAATTGCGGCCGCGCAGTCCTCATCCCAGTCAAACCGCTGGTCCTTGTTTGTAGAGGGCTGTCTACTGTTGCAAAGTCCTTGATGAACTTCCGCTAGTAAGAAGCCAGGCCAACAAAGCTTCTCAACTCAGTGAGGTCCTTTGGGACTGACCAGTGCTTAACCGCCACTACTTTGGCTTGATCACCTGCGACTCCATCTGCCCCTGACAACATGGCCCAGGAACCTGATCTGACGCTGCAGTAGGTTACACTTCTTGGGATTTAGCTTGAGTCCTGCCTAACAGAAGGCGCGTATGACATCACATAGGTTCGCCAGAGCTCCCTGGATGTCTGCAGTAGGCACAAGGAGGTCATCCAGGTAGACCACACACTTGTTGCAGAGGATTGCACACAGCACTTGCTCCATAAGAAGCTCAAAGGTTAGTGGAGTGTTGCAGAGCCTGAAGGGCACCATGGTGAACTGCCACCGTCCCTGTCCAATCGAGAAGGTGGTCTTCGGCCTGGCTTCTGGGGCAAACTCCACTTGCCAATAACTGCTGCAGAGGTCAAGGGAACTGCACCACAGTGGCCCTGTGATTTAATCTATGTGTGGGGGGGGAGATGGGAATCCTTCCCAGTCACATAGTTCAGCTGCCTGTAGTCTGCACAGAAACGCCACAAGCTGTCCATCTTCTTGACAAGGACTACAGGGGCCGCCCGAGGGCTGTTGAATGGCTTGATGAAACTTGTATCCGCCATCTCTTGGATCTTCTGCTCTGTTTCCTCTCTTCGCCAGTGGCAAGCGATGGGGCCACAAACGGATAGGTTCTGCGTTGCCAGTATCAATAGAGTGCTGGACAAGACGGATTCTCCAGTAGTCTTCATCTCATGCTGCAGAGACATCCACTAAATGCAAGCAGTGTTTCCAACTTCTCCCATTGATCAGGCTCCAGACTTTCCGAACACCTCTTCCCTTGTTCCCGCACAGCTTGCTGGGTAGCTTCTGAAGGTACGTCCACTCTGCCACTTCTCATCTGCTGGGGCACACTCACCTGTTCAGGGGGCATCAACTGCTGCTTCTCATCTGGAGGAAGGATCTTTCGGGGGCTGTCTGTCCACAATTCCCTTGCCTTATTCCACTGCTTTGAAGTTCCATCACAGAGACTTTCATCTGGAGTTTCCGTGTTCCAACATCTAGGCCTTAAGGTGGTAGTTAGGGCAGTGTAGTCCCTCCACTGGTCAGAGCTCTAGTACAGCCCCTACAGGGGCAAGCTGCACAGCCATTTCCTCTTCAGCCCATCCATTTGACCACATGGCTAGCTGAAACTGCGCTAGGTAGGGTTCCTAGGACTCCACTTCCCATAGCAGGCATCCTTCACTGTCCGGATGGGCACCTTATTCCTTGGATCACTTCCCGCCGAGACTCAGCACCTGGAGCAGAGTGCTAATTTCCTCCTCTTCTTGCCCAGTCTTCTTCATCAGATGCTTCACAGGCTTGGGTGTATAGCTATTACAGTTCTGACACCAATGTAATGGTGACTGTCTAGTAGACATTTTGGTATCACATGCACTTACTGTATGTCAAATCCTGAAAAGGTTCTACAGCTGTACCATTGAGAGCATATTGACTGGCTGCATCACTGCTTGGTATGGCAATAGCACCGCCCTCGATCGCATGGCGCTAAAGAGGGTTGTGTGGACAGCCCAGTACATCACTGGGGCCGAGCTCCTTGCCATCCAGGACCTCTATATGAGGCGGTCTGAAAAGAAGGCCCGGAAAATCGTCAAAGACTCCAACCACCCGAGCCGTAGACAATTTTCTCTGCCGCCGCATAGCAAGAGGTACTGGTGCATCAAGTCTGACACCAACACGCTCTTGAACAGCTTCTATCCCCAAGCAATACGACTGATAAATAGCTAACAAATTAGCTACACGGACTGCCTGAGTAACCTCTTTATTTACCTTTATTTCCATCCTTGCTGTAACGACGTGCTCTGAGTCGGGAAGCAAGTTCAGGGAGTGAGTGTTTTAATGAATAAACGTAGCATAATACAAAACAAGAAAACACGAACAGAGCAGCAACATGACACAGAAACAGAAGCAATGACGACTGGGGAAGAAACCAAAGGGAGTGACATATAAAGGGCAGGTAATCGAGGAGGTGATGGAGTCCAGGTGAGTGTCATAATGCGCTGGTGCGCATCACGATGGTGACAGGTGAGCACCATAACGAGCAGCCTGGTGCCGGAGAGGGAGCACATGTGGCACTTGCACTATTTCTAAGCACACCGATAGGGCCCTACACACTCACATACATTGTCACTCCAACACACAAACAAACACTCACTCCATCATTTGCCCACTCAAACATAATATGCACATAGATTTATACTGACTCTACGCACCTGCACACCAACTCACATACAAACTGCTGCTACTTTATCTTATGTCCTGTTGCCTTGGCCACTTACCCCTATACATATCAACCTCCATCACTCCAGTATCCCTGCACATGTAAATATGGTATTGATAGGGGAAGGGTGTGTATCTGATCTCACCTAGGAATTAATCAAATATTCCCCATTTATGTCAATTTTGCATGCCTTCTCAAACAGCTGCAACAGTATATGCATCTGAGTTTATGGTTGTTTGTAAGGAAAAGGAGTTGAGTGTGTATGGGTGTGTGTGTGTGTGTGTCTGTATCCTACATCTGTTGCTAGGGAGTAGTGATGTTAGGGACAATACAGGATGAATCACCATAATTGCTTGCTAAAATAATAATTGCCTGCCAAAAATATATATTTTTTTGTAATGGCAATCCTGGTTAGAGGTAACAATCCTTTGCATGAACTAACTACATTATTACAAATATGATATATTATTTGTTAATCATGGAAATTAAGAAATGCAGGATTCTCTCTGCAGCCCTGGGATCCGGGGGGGACAGGGGTGGTCTGCCGGTCACTGGGAATAGTTGGGAACAATTGAAGGTTCACTTAGTAGCAATGCAAATATCATGGGCACTCAATCACTATGGTATTATTATTTGTATTTTTTTGGTACTTTTACTCCTTTTCCTGATATCCAATTGGTAGTACAGTCTTGTCCCGTTGCTGCAACTCCCCTACGGACTACGGAGAGGCAAAGGTCAAGAGCCACGCATCCTCCGAAACACGACCCTGCCAAGCAGCACTACTTCTTGACACATTGCTCGCTTAACCCGGAAGCCAGCTGCACCAATGTGTCGGAAAAAACACCGTCCAGCTGGTGACCAAAGTCAGCTTGCAGGCGCCCGGCCCACCACAGAGTCGCTAGAGCGCGATGGTGCAAGGAAATCCTAGCCGGCCAAACCCTCCCCTAACCCCGACGACGCTGGGCCAATTGTGAGCTGCCTCATGGGTCTCCTGGTCACGACCAGCTGTGACACAGCCTGGGATCGAACATGGGTCTGTAGTAAAGCCTCAAGCACTGCGATGCAGTACCTTATACTGCTGTGCCACTCGGGAGGCACTATGGTATGTTTTAATGGTGAGTTTACAAACATATATTCTGATCAATAGATTTGAAATGCCATGACGTTGCCCTGTTGGGTGAGGTTTATGACCCCCCCCCCCATAAATACCTTTCCCACTTCTCTCTCCACTCTATTACCACAGAGAAAGTATGGTATTTTTTACCTTTTCTTTAATTTCACCTTTATTTAACCAGTTAGGCCAGTTGAGAACAAGTTCTCATTTACAACTGTGACCTGGCCAAGATAAAGCAAAGCAGTGTGACACAAACAACACAGTTACACAGGGGATAAACAAACGTACTGTCAATAACACAATAGAAAAATCTATATACAAAGTGTGCAAATGTAGTAAGATTAGGGAGGTAAAGCAATAAATAGGCCATAGTGGTGAAATAATTACAATTTAGCAATTAAATACTGGAGTGATAGATGTGCGGAAGTGTCACGGGATACTAGGAGTGGTGGGTTGGAATCAGGCGCAGAGAGCAGGGTTCAGTAAATCCTGATTTATTCTCCTGACAAAAAACGGTCATGCCAACATACAGGGCGCATAAAACAGAACAGCCCAAACACAGGACCAAACAGTCCGGAGAATACAAACATGAAAACCACAACTAACAGAGTAGCAAAAAACAATTCCGCACAAAACAAGGGCGGGTCAACCTACTACATATAGGGAAGCTAATTAAACTAAAATACACACAAGTGAAACTAATAAGACAAAACCAACAGACAAACGAAAAAGGGATCGGTAGCGGCTAGTAGGACGGTGACGACGACCGCCGAGCACCGCCCGAACAGGCAGGGGAGCCAACTTCGGCGGAAATCGTGACAGGAAGATGAATGTGCAAGTAGAGATACTGGGGTGCAAAGGAGCAAAAAATTAAATAACAATGGGGATGAGGTAGTTGGGTGGGTTATTTACAGATGGGCAATTCTTTTCAGATGGGCTATTTTTGCAATTCGATGCTATTAATACATGTTTTATTGCAAAAATAATAACAATATTACACATCAATACAGGGACATTCCTTTGAAAAAAATGAAATAATAGAACACCAGGCGCCCCCCCCCCCCCCCAAAAAAAAAAAATACAAATAAAGAATAATTATGTGACAAGGCAATGAAACATTAACAGACATGACTTCTAATACTTTTTCCAGTTTTTTCAGTTTCACAAGTTTGAGGGATTTATAAAAGGACGTATCGCTCGTTCAGCCTGTGTATGTTACCAGTCTCGAATCTGAACCCCTGCTACTCGGAGCAGATCGGTTACTCCCACTGATGGATTGGAAAACCAACCATGTATGGTCACAGTGCCTTCTCCACTGACAACACTGTCTTCCCCAAACGCTAGCTGCAACGCAGTCATCCACGAGGGGTGTCTGTCGAATGCACCCCTTGGGAAAAAGACGCTTCAAAACCTCTTGGTGCAGAATCCGATCCAAGGAGATATTACAATATCTCAACACATTCCCTCAGCAAACCTGTTTGACCATTCTTTTCGTGATTTCGGGCCAGCAGTCTCTGTGAATGAGCATCTTCCCTTCTCCTTGAAGTTGTGCAATACTGTAGTTGAGATTAACTTCTCTTGCCCTTCGGACACTTCCGTAAGCACTGCGGCCATCTCAGCAAGAAAAACATTTATGAGCTTGCTTCCGATGATACATCTTCCGACTGTCACCCCAATGACACTAATTGCGACAGTCCAGCAACTTACCCGATGACTCCCACTGGTGAAACACTTTGCGATATCACAGATATCAGATATCCTCTTCTCAGTTCACAGGTACCACGCGGTTGCCACGTGGACGCTGTGGTGACTGACAGCCACTAAGCATTTTGAATGTTTGTTTTTTTTCCCCCCCTTTTTCTCCCCAATTTCGTGGTGTCCAATTGTTGTAGTAGCTACTATCTTGTCTCATTGCTACAACTCCCGTACGGGCTCGGGAGAGACCACAGACGCCACAGGAGTCGCTGGTGCGCGATGAGACAAGGACATCCCTTCCGACCTAACCCGGACGACGCTAGACCAATTGTGCGTCGCCCCATGGACCTCCCGGTCACGGCCAGTTACGACAGAGCCTGGTGTCTCTGATGGCACAGCTGGCACTGCAGTACAGCGCCCTTAACCACTGCGCCACCCGGGAGGCCCTTTGGTTGAAAGGTTACAGCCAATCTACAACCTACGCGGCTGCTGACAACTCATACACAGGGCCCGACCTTTTTGTTTGTGCCTCGGACACCCACACCAACCCCTGGGGACGGGGTCCCGAGACACAAAGGGGAGGATACAAGCCCAGACCCATGAGCCTCTTCGAGGCCGGTGGGGGGGTCGAGACTACGTGCATTAACTGTATGAGGCTGTCAGAGCAGGAAACAAATCTAGTTGTAAACTTCCCCATGAGAACAGAGAGGAGCGAACAAGCCCCTCGACGGGGATAACTCAGAACACATCTGATATATCACTGAGGTGTACCACACTGGTGGTAATGGAAGTCCAGCGGACTTTTCCACTTCCAAAATAAGATTGCCATCACGTGGAAGGGAATCTCCAGAACATTGGTCATGAACCAATGGAAGAGGAATGCCCTAGACATGACATTACAAACAATGCCATGATAGTAATTTTGCCAAGACCTTGGACGTACTGTATATAGAATACAGTCCAATTAGATGTTTAAGGTGTGATAACTATATTTTGTATTAATCTTTTGCTTATGCTTTTATTCATTTTATTTGACACTTAGGAAGTGATAGAGCCATAAACAACTTCCCCATACAACCATGAGTTAGTGCCACAACGCCGCTCATTGGGGAGGAAATGTAATGACACATTTTGTGAGTATGTGTGCATTGTTAATATCTGCCTAAGTTACTGCCCAGATCTTCCAGTCTGGAGACAAGATGACAGGGACGCAACAGCGATCACCAACTGGACATCCGCTGCCTAGCCTTGGAGCGGCCTGCTTCATTCGCAGAAACCCTACCCTGGTCAACCACCAGAGGGGGACCACAACAATGGTCCACAACCGGGACAACCCATGGTCATTTTTTTGTTAGTTTACAACTTGCAGGAAAATTGCAAGATTGAACCCAACAAAGGGGGACTGTCATGACGTTGCCCTGTTGGACGAGGTTTATGACCCGCCCTATAAATACCTTTCCCCTTTCTCTCTCCACTCTACAGAATGGACTCTTGGAAAGCCCTTTGTTACCACAGAGAAAGTATGGTAACATCAAAAGGTTGGGGAATGGAACGATAATTCCCTTTCTCAACCAGTTGAAAGTGTCCAATGGTACTTAAAGAATATGATGTCAGTTGTTGTCTGGGACATTATATCTGATGATAGGACGACATAAATTGTATCTTGGAAAGTCCACACATTCTAGTTATCAGATTCACATGGAATTGTTGTGCAATTTAAATGTTTAGATATGAAACTATTTGTGAAAAGTTTAAATGTAATTTTAGCCTGCTAAATAAGATAATTGTTCCATAGTAAAACGTAGGCAGTCAGTGGCCACACCCAAGTGAACAGACATTGGTTGAGAACTATGAAACACACCCTTCTCTCCCCCAGTACAAAAGCCTGTTGACGGAAGTCAACCTTAGTTCCTGAAATGTTAGGACTGCTGACCTAATGATTAAATGGGTGAATTTCAACGTGGAGGTGACGATCACTACGCTGGAATGGTGAATTTCGACTAGACCATCCAGAATACAGCACGAGCTGATTATGGCAACTGTGTATGAACTTTGAACTATTATTCACTAAAGAAGAAGTGATACATCCTAGACGTTGAGTTATCAGCTGCAGCTGTAAATGGGCGTGGCCTAGGATGAGGACAGACAATCTACTAAGAACTGAGGGTACTTCAATAGCCACCCTTTGCCTTTGACAGCTTTGCACACGCTTGGCATTCTCTCAACCAGCATCATGAAGTAGTCACCTGGAATGCATTTCAATTAACTGGTATGGCTTCTTAAATGTTAATTTGTGGAATTTCTTTCCTTCTTAATGTGGTTGAGCCAATCAGTTGTGTTGTGACAAGGTAGGGGTGGTATACAGAAGATAGCCCTATTTGGTAAAAGACTAAGTCCATATTATGGCAAGAACAGCTCAAATAAGCAAAATGACAGTCCATCATTACTTAAGACATGAAGGTCAGTCATTATGAAACATTTCAAGAACTTTTAAAGTTTCTTCAAAGGCAGTCACAAAAACCATCAAGCGTTATGATGAAACTGGCTCTCACGAGGACTGCCACAGGAATGGAAGACCCAGAGTTAACTCTGCTACAGAGGATAAGTTCATTACAGTTACCAGACTCAGAAATTGCAGCCCAAATAAATGCTTCACAAAGTGTAAGTAACAGGCACATCTCAACATCAGCTGTTCAGAGGAGAATCAGGCCTCCATGGTCGAATTGCTGCAAAGAAACCACTACTAAAGGACACCAATAATAATAAGAGACATGCTTGGGCTAAGAAACATCGCCCACTGGCCGTGTTCGAGAGCATCAAAACCGTGTTATATCGTGGGTAAATTGTGACTGACTGACCCTCAAATAATAACGAGTCGCTATTTATGATACAATGCGATTTGAAGATCAGTCAAGCGTCAATGTCGAACAGACCTATCGTCTCAGTGGATATTGTAGTACATATTGCCAGAGGACTACAAATCCCACCAAAATATTACCCCTCCCTGGATACCACTCTTCTTTAAAACCTCCGGTCTCCATTTTCTTCCCGATTGATTGAAGATCTCAGAACAAATATAAGGTGAGCTTCTCCTATTATAAATACAAATAAATGGATTCAATGTGGTTATTTCCGTTCATATCAACCTTTAAAATCAAATAAAAAACATCACCTCGCGAACATGTTGAAAACCGACTCTTACCTGCCAGGATATTAGCTCACTAACGTTAGTAGCTTGAAAACCAATCCGGTGGAGGCAGCTAGCTAGCTGACAGCAGAGAGGAAAATGCGAAGCGAGAGGGTATACTCCCGTCAAATTCTTTCCACGATAAGCAGACTGCCCGGTCTGCTTTCCCGCCTATGGGAGAAGACTGTCTCGTCATTATACACAGTATCTTTGACTTTAGCTACTTAGAAAATGTCGCCAGCACGGCTAGCTAACTGAAACGTCGTCATTAGCGTATTTGGCCTTGCAATGCACACCAGAGTGTACCTTGATTGTTTATCAAAATACTTGACAGCTAGATAGTTAGCTTCAACTGTACCACAAATTGTGGAGGAAATATTGACTAAAAGTAACTAACGTTATCTAGCTAGCTAACTTAATTTAGCTAGCTAGTTAACACACATTTGTCAGGCCTAGCTAGTAAATAACATGTCACATTGCTAGCTAACCCATTCCTTGGCACAACATACGATGCTAAAGGTTGGTGATACCGACTATTGTGTCAGTGCCATCTTCCTTTGTAGACGGTAAACTGGTGGCAATTTGTTTCCTTGAATTTGCTCATTATAGATGCTTATCAAGCCCCTGTAGTTTATTGCTATACTGAAGGTAGGTAACACTGCATTGGAGTCAAGCTACTGTCTGCGATTTAACATAACGTTTTACTCTGTCAGATACATTTGGTGATTGAAGTTTGGAAAAATGTGGGACGGACCCAGGAGAGGACCACAAGCGGGACCACCCTTTCGGTAAGCAGACAGTGTCAAAGGCAGTATCCACTGAGCTGTTTTTATAGTGATATGAGATGAGGAACACTAACGTTTCAAGTTATTTTCATTGGTTACTTGATTTGAAAGAGGTGCTCAATTGAAAATGTTTGCCAGAAGCTAGGATGCCATCCAATTGGCAATAGATTTTCATGCAAATATTCTAAAATCCACCAGTGGTGTGTTTCCACCAAACAGACTTCTTACAGATAAAAATCTGTGCTTGAGGATTTAGTACACACAATGTAGATTTTAGTTTTCAAGTACTGAATAAGAATCTAAAGTTCAATGTGTTTCCATCTTATTTTCAACTCTACCGATAGTTTTTGTCAGAAACTGTTGCGATAAATAGCAAATGTGCCTACTCTGGTCTTGACATGTGCTCTCTAGCCAACAGCTCACAGATACAGTGAGGGTAGGCTAGTCTACATGATGAGATTATTATAGATAAGAGTGAGATTGTTTATTTGTCAAGCATGGATCATCATGTCACCAGAATAAGACGCTCTATATTTATTGGAAAGGAGCATCAAGCTCATCACAGTGCACTTTAACCAACCTGTGAAGTTCATCATAATTTATTTAATCTGTAACCTAATAATTTGCATGGTTTCCTGAGTTGTAGTGGGAGGACCACACACCATATCATCACGTGACTCCAGGTTTACTTTGATATGCTTATTATATCATGGCCATTTCTCACATAATTAATTGTACCAACACAAACATCCCACCATTTTTTTTGTTCCAGTGGGGGCAATCGTGGAGAAATGTTTGGGGACCGGGGTGGAGCTATGCCCAATTTCAGGGGTCGAAATGGGATGAACATGGGTCCCAGGGGGCCACAGGATCGGGGGCCTCGTATGGACATGAGGAGGATGGATTGTCCGTCTGATATGAGGGGTCCGTCTGATATGAGGGGTCCGTCTGATATGAGGGGCCATGTTATGGAACCTCTTGACATACGAGGGAGAGGAGAACCACCCAGGGATTTCCCGGGAAGACCTGGGGAGGAATCAGACTTCGGCCTCCGAAGGCAGTATGAAATGGCAATCCGAGACAAGCTGCTAAATGCAGCAGGTAGTGGTGGTTTCAAGGGGCCAGGCCCAGGCATGGGAGGGAGAGGCATGCCACCACGAGATCTACGAGAGCCAAATGACAGATTTATAGATATGAGAGATGGGGAGATGTTCCGCAAGGATATGCCAGGTTTCAACAATCCCAATATGGATGGAAGGCGTGGAGGATTTTCCATTGAGCCTATGGGTAGAAATGAGGGCTTCAGAGACATGCGTGATAGAGACAGGCCTCATATTGACAGGCCCCCAATGGGCATGGATGACATTGATGGGTTTAATATGGACATGCCTCCACGGGACTCAGACAGGGGAATGATGGACTTCAGCAGGAGGGGTGCTTCGTCGTTGAATCCAAGGAGAAGGTTTGAGTCTGATATGGACTTCAGAAACCGCGTTGGACCCCAGGCTGAATACAGAGGAAGGGACAGATCTCCTGTAAGATTTGGCAACAGTGAAGGTGCGCCAATGGATGTCTGGGGAAATCCTGGTTGCCCTCCAGATCTTGGTGGGCCAAACAGACCCAAGTTTATGGGTAAAGATCCAAAAGGCACCCATAGAGACATCGACTTTCCAGAAATGGATGAGGTGTCGCTTGCAGAGGAGTGGAAGAACCGAAAAATGAAGGACACTCTTCCATCTCCTATGATCAGAGGTCTTCCTCCTTTCACCATAGATGTTCAGGGACAGCGATTCCCTCCAATGTCCAGAGGGGGCGGTCTTCTTGGAGAGCCACCAATTTTTAAAGAAAAAGACAGACCATCCACAGAATTCCCAGGGAAAAAGGATGGGCCTCCCTTTGGCTTCCCTCACACTGAGAGAGAAGCTCCTGGTTCCCAGGACTGGGATAAAAAGCCCCCCCAAGATTTTTCTGTCATGGATTTGCCATCCTTTGGCCGTAGAGGTCCCCAGTACCCTCCCTTTCCACCCATGGGTCCTGGGCTCCTGCCAAACACCCCGAACAGAGAGAATAACAGCAAGCGCTGGCCTGGAGACAGAGATCCCAAGCAGAATCAAAATGCACCAAATCGAGGTGACAGACCCCCATACCTCTTAGAGATGGACAGGCCCCCCTATCTCCTAGAGAAGACTCCACCAACTCCACTGGGCCAGGGGCCAAAAGATAATGCTAGTTTCAAAGGACCGAAGGATGCATTGCTTGAACAAGGCTCAGAGAGGGATAAGCTGGTTCCAGGGCCTGCATTCCAAGGCAAAGACCAGGACTACAGGGACATTGACTACAGAACAGGCCCAGGGAGAGTCTTTTACCACAAATCTGAGGAGCTGCAAGTACCTAACGAAGTTCTAAAGGAATCCAAACCAGTCCAGACTCCCAAATTCAGTGACTCTGGTTCCCAGGTTAGTAAAGCACATTTATAGACTAAACCACATAGAAAATGCAAAACAAAACATTTGCATCCAAACTAAATTCCATACAAATTTTCTTGTACATCTGTTGGTTGAGTGTTCCCCTTTGTCATTTATGTGATTTTTCAATTGCTTTAATTAACCTGTTATTTAAATCTGACCTGTCAACCAAAGGATCAGGATTACAGGAGTGCGACTGTGAAGGACAAGGTTACTCATACAATTTGCATAACTGGAATTCCTAAGACAGCCACAATGGAACAGGTAGGAATCAAATCAGACATTTACCTTTTACTTTTCTGATTGCGTAAAATCTTCTAGTTAGATGATGAAAGTTTTAGTTATAGACCTATAGGTGTTTTTATTAAAGGTTAAAGCCTAAAAACATTTCACTCTCTTGCAGATTCTTGGTGCCTTTGCAGTCCGTGATGGTGTCCCAATGCAGGGCATGAAGATAAAGAATGTTGTGCCAGGTGAGACAAAAGTCCATGTGTGGACATGCTCAACTCGAACAGTATCTCAAATCTCCTACGAAATGTTTCGCTATTTCACTATACGACTCATATACGCTTTTCAAAGTGTCTTTGTTGCCTCCGGTGTTCTCGATCTTGATGCAGTCGCGCATCAGCTCAACAGCCAGGTTTTCTTAGTATTTATCCATTAGTGTTTTTCATTCCTGACGATGTAGGAACACGTTCAAAACATTTTGTAGAAGCTTTCATCCTCAACGAAGCCATCTTTGACAGTGACTATCTGTCACAACAGTTCATGTGACAAGCATTTCTTGCGTACACACCATTTGTTTCATTATACACAATTTCCTTTTTTTAACAAATAAAGCATTGATTGTAAACGAATGTCGGCAGCAAGCCCGTATTACAGACCACTAAGTGTTTTGCTGCGACTTCAGGTTCTTGGTGTTGCGTTTCTCGTCATTCAGCTTAGACCGAAAGTTTTCTCAATAATTTGATTGTAAGGACTGCTTCAGCCATCTACTCCCAACTGTTCATTCACATGCTTACCAAAGAACATCACATTAATAAATGTTGCAAGATGGGTTTAAATTGTGTTCTGTTGAAAAGGGCTGAGCTCATGCAATGTAAAGCGTTACATTTCAGATCCCTGAGACGCTACAATACCATGTTTCTGAAATGACAAAGTTTAAATATGGCAGCAAGACAATTCATCAATGGCATAGCCTATGTTTCATGTTAGTTTCTTTCATACACCGTAAGCCTATGCCTTAGTAGCACATAGGTCATACCTTTATGCTTGCAGGAACTTCCCTTTATGGAAATGAAGCTATAGTTGGCATACTTGGCAAGATGTTTAGAGACAACATTCAGTCCATAGTTGGATTAGGAAAATATGTTGGTACTGGCAATTAAATACGGACATTGCCAACTCAAATGCAAGATAAATGACTAAAATGCATGTTGTGCTGAAAAGGTACTGTATTAGTGGAGACATTGGCATACATGTCTCAACATGAATAATTAGGACAATGTTCTATCCCCCCCATGTAGTCATCTAAATGCAGCACCATCACCACAAAAATGCTGAATGTGATCTCCTTTCGTGATGTGCTCATGAACTGCTGTCCTTACTGGCATTGACTAACTCAAACCCATCTGTATTTCAAATGCTGTCCCCAGGTTACAGCTACGATACGGCCTATGTGGAGTTTTTAAACCTCGAGGATGCAGTCCACTTCATGGAATCCAACCAGGTGGCCCATCCTCGTCTCTCTACGTCGGCTGTGCCTTCGGGCAGGAAGAAGGCTTGGGCTGGGGGGGCTGGCATTTTATAAGGGTTAGGGGAGGGAGAGGTGGGAGCAGGGTTGGTTATTGTTTGGGATAATTTGTTGTAGTTACTCCCTACGTGTGGGTGTGTGAATTTACACTGTTGGTGTAGGTTCAAGGATGCTGAGAATAGCTTTTTGGGAGAAATTCGACTTTTCATAATAGTTCAATAATACGAGGTCGAGGAGGCGTCTGTCTGGTGCATTGTACACTGAGTGTACAAAACATTAAGAACACCTGCTCTTTCCATGACGGACTGACCAGGTGAATCTAGGGGAAAGTTATGGACCCTTAATGATGTCACTTTTTAAATCCGCTTCAATCAGTGTAGCTAAATGGGAGGAGACAGGTTAGAGAAGGATTTTACAGTCTTGAGACATGGATTGTGTATGTGTGTCATTCAGAGGGTGAATGAGCAAGACAAAATATTTAAATGGTTGTAGGTGCCAGGCGCACCGGTTTGTCAAGAACCGCAGCGCTACTCTGTTTTTCACGCTCAACAGTTTCCTGTGTGTATCAAGACTGGTCCACCACTCAAAATGACATCCCTCTAACTTGAAGCATTGGAGTCAACATGGGCCAGCATCCCTGTGGAATACTTTAGACACCTTGTAGAGTCCACGCCTAACATATTAAGGCTGTTCTGAGGACAAAAGGGGATGGTGCAACTCAATATTAGAAAGGTGTTTTTAATGTTTTGCTCACTCAGTGTATGTCTAGGCCCATAGGCATGCTACATAATGTCTTGTTCCTGCATTCTTGGTCCTCTGTCCATCAAAGTCCTTAGTTGGATTGGTTTTCATTTAGTGATCTTTTTTTTTCATTGCTGGATGGCAATGTCAAGGCGAGTAAGGCAGCCATTTCTGAGCTAGCGTTCAAGTCCATCTTAAGGTTTGTTTTGTTCTCATTTTTGCACAGAACTTAAAAATACGAGAGTTGCTTTTTTTTGGTGGCAATGTTGGAAAGTTGATCTCTTTATGCTTCAGATTGCTGTTGCCTGTTGACTTATACCTTTCTGGCAATATCTTGCCTTAACCTTTGGCTACCTACAAGCCTAACTTTACCCCTAATTACTTTGGGGTACTACATTCTGCAATACTCTTGACTGTTTGTTGGGGGTTATGCTCATTCCTTGTTCTCAACAAGTGGACAGTAATGTTCTATTCCATTCTTCTTTCTCTACACGTAGAGAGCTGTGCAGCAACCATGGTATTCTTTCACAGTGCTGAATGGATAGACTCTGTGCCTAAATGCGTCCTCCACATCAGATCCACTTGTCTGCTAAATACAAGTAGAATATCTGCTCGACACCCATTCGCTTGACACTTGAGTCTTTTCTCTTGACCACAGTTCTTTGCTTACTTTTTCCTTTTGGGGACTGTGAGGCCTTTCTTTTGGTCAAATTGGTATAAGTTCATGTAGAGTGTCAGAAGCCTGCATTGGTTGGTTTTAGCCATTTTAGCAAAGGTCAGTGATGCACGCCACCAGTACAGGTGACTCATATTCTCCTAACCATATTGGCCAAATCTGGTACCCATATTGATGGACTCATGACGCACTACAATGTTAAGCAACAGACAATCATCAAGGCTAGAGCCATGTCTGGCTCTGATCAAGGCTGGAACGATGCAGAATCAGTGACAGACGTTACATGTTCCTTTGATCTATCCTCTGTTAATTTACTAATTGGGTAGCTGGTTGGTAGAATGGTTTTGGATTTTGTAAAAATCATTTGGTTACGTAAGATTTAAAAGACATGCATTTCCTCTCAAGTGTTTAATGCATTCGGCTGTATCTTTTTACCTATCAACAGCAAAGAAACGGTTAAAGTATTGTCTCGGCAAGTGGGGTTATTGTAGATATAACTGCCACTCACCATTTTAGATGTACTTGCAGTGCATTCGGAAAGTATAGAGACCCCTTTATTAAATAAATGTCTTTCCTCCTCAATCTACACCCTACCCCATAATGACAAAGTGATTACAGGTTTTTAGATAGATTTTTTTTAGTATTCACACCCTTTTCTATGAGACTCGCAATTGATATCAGGTGCATCCTGTTTCCATTGATCATCCTTGAGATGTTTCTACAACTTGATTGGTGTCCACCTGGGGATGTTTTTCAGCGGAAGGGTCTGGGAGATTAGTCAGGATCAAGGGAAAGATGAACAGAGCAAAGTACAGAGATACTTGATGAACACCTGCTCCAGGGGGCTCAGGACCTCAAACTGGAGTGACGGTTCACCTTCCAACAGGACAAAGACCCTAAGCACACAGCCAAGACAATGCAGGAGTGGCTTTCGGACAAGTCTCTGAATCTCCTTGAGTGGCCCAGCCAGAGCCCGTACTTGAACCCTATCGAACCCGGTCTCTGGAGAGACATGAAAATAGCTGTGCAGCAACCATCCAACCTGAGACAGCTTGAGAGGATCCGCAGAGATGAATTGGAGAAACTCCCCAAATACAGGTGTGCCAAGTTTGTAGAGTCATACCCAAGAAGACTCAAGGCTGTAATCGCTGCCAAAGGGGTTTCAACGAAGTACTGAGTAAGGGTCTGAATACTTATGTAAATGTGATATTTCAGTTAATACGTTTTTTATACGTTTGCAAACATGTCTAAAAAGCTGTTTTCTTTGTCATTATGGGGTATTGTGTGTAGATTGAGGGGGGGAACTACTTAATCCATTTGAGTACGGCTGCAACATAACGAAATGTGGAAAATGTCCAGAGGTCTGAATAGTTTCCGAATGCACTGTATTAGTTAAAACTGAGGTTGTTAAATCTGGAAAAAAAATTGTCTTTAAACCAACAGCTTGCATGTCTGATCCAGCACAGTCATGCCTTTAGGCAAATGAGTGTCATACATTTACAGTGCACTGCCAACACAATGGTCTATTGAATTTCACATTTTTGAAGTACACATTTGAGTCCTGCATTGTCAACGAATATAGATTTAACTTTATCTAGTAAGACGAGTGATGGGAAATTCATAATCTCCGCTTTTGATAGTACTGTACATAAAAGGTTGAATTACCTCCTGGGAAACAGTAATGCAATTGCATGGAGGAAGTTCTTTGGAAGGTATTGGTCGACATGGCTTCCAAATTTCTGTCAGAACTATGTTTGTCCTACTACCCTCTCCACTAAGGAGGACTAAACCTGCCACAGTGCATGATGGGAGTCTGTTCTCTTGGAACATTTAGAATTGTGTCACTTGGTTGGCAAGGAAGCGGATTGCTCCGTTTGGATCTAGCGAACTCTCTTTCTGTTTTTCAGGGATCGCTGATGGTTGGCACTAAAACGGCTCTCATGAGATACGTCCAGCCGGACAGAAGTGTCAAGGAAGCTCAAGTAAGTGTTGTATATCACACAGGAAGGGCCTGCTGGGGATGACAGGGATTTATTCATTCCCTTTACCTTGGTTCCATAGATCTTTTCTTATTTTTAGAATGCTAGTAGCATAGGTATTTTTATGGTTGGTCGTATTTACCCCGAGATTTGTGTGAGCAGTAGATTTGTTTTGCCTGTATTCCTTATGTTAAGCTATAGGTAAAGACAACTACCACTAAGTAATTGATGTGACTCCTCTCGCTGCGTTAGGAACCAGGCCCTCCGGCCCAGGAACCCCTGCTGCCAAGCCCGGGCCAGCTCCTGGTCAACAAGGCCAAGAGCGACCACTACGGCCAGAATGGCTCACAGGCCAAGGCCCCAGTGGACCCCCTATCTCAGCAGGGCTCGTGGCAGCGCAGCTCAGACCTCACCCCAGAGGCCTGGCAGCAGCAGGTCGACCAGCAGCTCAGACAGCAAGAGGCTGAGCAGCAGGCAGAGTCCTGGGCCAGCCGCAACCCCCCTCGCCAAGCTCCTGGTCCTCATCAGCTGGACCCCATCTTTAAGGAGAGCAAGAGTGAGTGAGCTGGGCAGTATTGGAATAGTTGGTTTGATGTGTGACTGGATAATAATGCGTTTGTTTGTCTATGGATTACTGTTCAAACTCAATGGCTTCCAAGTTTATAGATCAGTGTGCTTGTTCTCCCCTCTGTTGCCCTACAGCCATGATCATAAAGAATGTGAAGCCCACCACAACAGTGGAGACCATCCTGAAAGCCCTGGACCCCTTCGCCTACCTGGATGAGAGGAACGTCCGTCTGGTTAGAGGCAAACCACCGGGTGCCAAATGCTTCTGCTTCATTGACATGGACTCTCATGAGGTATCACATAGCTGCCATAACATGTCAATTAGGCTCTTTGTCATGGTTTATCACACTCCCTTTTCCACCTGATATGTGGATTTGAAATGTCAGAGTTGTAGCCCGCTTAATGGATATCATGACGTGGCCTTTTTTTCCATCCTAGCAAGTGACCCGTCTAGTTGACCTTCTCACCAAGCCCAGGCCTCTCTCTATCGACGGGGTCCGGGTTTACGCCGAGGTCGCCAAGCCGTTGAAGAATCAAAAGTGAGTCCTGTAGCATGTTATATCATGTAGCCACAGATTTCAGTGCACTACTGAGGATTTGATGGTGTCTTCTCCTGCTAGCTACAGAAGAGAGTTTGATAAATCCAACACTTCTCTCCTGGGGTTCCCACCTGAGTCCAGTATGATGGAGGTAAGTTAGGTGTTTGCTATCGTTTTTTGGTTTTGATTTTGTGTGTTGGTTAGAAAACTGAATGTGTTTTTGTGCCCTAATTCCAGCCGCAGCAGTACTATTCATCCCAACCTCACAAGCAGCCACCAGGCGCTCCCCCACCTAACATGCAAGGTGAGTCCTCTCTGTCAGTATCCACATTCAAACACTTTTCTGCCTGAGGATTTGCACATGAAGAGACGGTACATTTTGTGTATTTTTCAGCTCAACATCCTTCAATCAGGTAATGTTGAGTCCAAAATGATCTGTAAGAATCCATCTTCTTATATATATTTTTTGACCTAGGAGACCGTTTGGGTGGCTCAATGGGTGGGCCGATGAGCTCAGACATCCCTCACTCCCATTCATCCGTCTCTCACTTGAACTCCAGCATGGCTCAGGTGAGATACTATTATAACCGACTTTATTCGTGTGAAGACACACGCATCCATTCATGCTACACACACATATTGCTGCTGCTACCTGACTCTTCGTCTTTAAATTGTGCAGTATTTAGCAATAATAACACTTGCCCCCTCTTCCCCAAAACACGTGTAAATATTTGACTAGAAATTGTGCCTTCCTGTATTATACTTATGCTAAAATGTTTATTCCATTCGACTGCCGTTTGTATTATCTTTTGTTATTTTTTATTGTTGCATTGTCGATGGAACCTGCAAGTAAGCGTTTCGATGGACAGTGTATACTATGTGTATCTTGTGCATTCTTGAAGCGTTGATAATGATTGACACTTTAAACAGAGGAAATGCTTGAGTGAATGTCGGTGTGAAATGCCCAGGTAACCTATGTTTCCCTCTCCCACATCCCAGGGAGGTGGCTATGGTGAACCTCCATTAGTTGTTCCCTACCAACAGGCTCTGCACCCCCAGGTCTCCTCTGCGGGAGTAATGTCAGCTACAGGAGACCACAGCACTGATGGCTACAGCTATGGTAAGGCCAAGCAATAATGCCCCTCTGACATCAGGGGGGAAAAATGCGACTAGACAGGCATTTTATCAGTCTCATCTTGTCATGCTCTTGCAATAACTGTCCTTCTCATTTCTCTAGCTACTGAAACTCCTGACGTGACTAACTACCTGTATGATGCCACTTCCGGGTTCTACTACGATCCCCAAACTACCTTGTACTATGACCCTGCCTCTAGGGTAAGAGTGCTGCACAGTAGCTCATATATGATCTGATACATGCTCTTGAAATGATTATCTTTGTTGTGTTTGTGCTTCATGTCCTCTGTCTGTGTGTGCAGTATTTCTACAATGCCCAGACCCAGGAGTACCTTTACTGGGACAGTGCGTCCAAGACGTACATCCCCGTGCCTGGAGGACACTCCACAGACACCCAGCCCCCCATGGCCCAATTTAATGTTGCCCTGGCACCTGACGTACAGGCCATTCTGGCCAATCCAGTAGCAGACGCTCCACTGGACATAAAGAAACCAGAGCCAACCCCTCACGTCGACCCTCCCCCAGTCCTGAACCCTACTCCTGCCCTGAACACCATGCCTAACCCCAACCCTTCCCCAGAGAGGAGAGAGGAGGAGGACACTGCACCTCACAGCCTTGACAAGAAAGACGGCAAAGACAAACCAGGAGAGAAAGAGGAGAAACCCAGGAGCCTAGCCGCCGTCAAAGTAAACCCACATTACCACATTGTACTCATGTACAATGAAGCTATATGAACAACCCTCTTGCCCAAATACACTACCTCATAGATGGTGAATACATATCTGTCTCTCAGGTCATGAAGGATATGGAGCGCTGGGCTAAGATCCAGAACCGCCAGAAGGACAGCGTCCGTTGCCCGTCCCCCATACTGAAGACCTCCGTGGGCGGACTGGACGACAGGAAGACCTCCAAGGCAGCTGATGCGGCCTTCGCCATCTTCGAGAGGAAGGTGGGTAGGCGTGTCTCGGTGACATGCATGCAGCTGCTTTGTCATCTTTATTTTTATTCTTCACGTGTAGTGGGCAGTAATATTTGACATGTGTATACAGTGTATTTATATACAGTACCAGTCAAAAGTTGACTACTCATTCAAGGGTTTCTTTTTTTTTACAATTTTCTTCATTGTAGAATAATAGTAAAGACATCAAAACTATGAAATAACACACATGGAATCATGTAGTAACCAAAAAAGTGTTAAACAAATCAAAATATATTTTATATTTGAGATTCTTCAAAGTAGCCACCCTTTGTCTTGATTACAGCTTTGCACACTCATGACATTCTTTCAACCAGCTTCACGAAGAATGCTTTTTCCCAACAGTCTTGAAGGAGTTCCCACATATGCTGAGCACTTGTTGGCTGCTTTTTCTTCACTCTGCGGTCCAACTCATCCTTAACCATCTCAATTGGGTTGCGGTCGATTGACTGCGGAGGCCAGGTCATCTGATGCAGCACTCCATCACTCTCCTTCTTGGTCAAATAGCCCTTACACAGCCTGGAGGTGTGTTTGATCATTGTCCTTTTGAAAAACAAATGTCCCACTAATTGCAAACCAGATGGGATGGTGTATCATTGCAGAATGCTGTGGTAGCCATGCTGGTTAAGTGGGCCTTGAATACTAAATAAATCAGTGTCACCAGCAAAGCACCATCACATCTCCTCCATGCTTCACGGTGGGAACCACACATGCTGATATCCGTTCACCTACTCTGTGTCTCACAGCAATGGTTGGAACCAAAATTCTCAAATTTGGACGACAGACCAAAGGACAGATTTCCACCTGTCTAATGTCCATTGCTCGTGATGCAACCAGATGCTCTCGGTGTTGCAGCTGTAGAACCTTTTGAGGATCTGAGGACCTATGCCAAATATTTTCATTCTCCTATCCTGAGAGGGAATAGGTTTTGTGTCGTACCCTCTTCACGACTGTCTTGGTGTATTTGGACCATTCTAGTTTGTTGGTGATGTGGACACCAAGGAACTTGAAGCTCTCAACCTGCTCCACTACAGCCCCCTCAATGAGAATGGGGGCATGCTCTGTCATCCTTTTCCTGTAGTCCACAATCATCTCCTTTGTCTTCATCACGTTGAGGGAGAGGTTGTTATTCTGGCACCACCCAGCCAGGTCTCTGACCTCTTCCCTATAGGCTGTCTCCTCGTTGTCTGTGATCAGGCCTACCAATGTTGTCGTCTGTAAACTTAACAATGGTGTTGGCGTCTTGCCTGGCCATGCTGTCGTGGGTGAACAATGAGCACTGGAGGGGACTGCGCACGCACCCCTGAGGGGCTCCAGTGTTGAGGATCAGCATGGCGGATGTGTTGCTACCTACCCTCACTACCTGGGGGTGGCCCGGCCCGTCAGGAAGTCCAGGATCCAGTTGCAGAGGGTGGTGTTTAGTCCCAGGATCCTTAGCTTAGTGATGAGCTTTGAGGGCACTATGGTGTTGAATCCGCCTGGCCCTACGGACTTTGAATGTTGACCTGTTTAAAGGTCTTACGTACGTCGACTACGGAGAGAGTGATCACACATACCGTCCGTATGGTTTGCCACCATTGGACTCTAGAACAGAGGAAATGCCTTTTCTGGAGAGATGAATCAGCTTCATCTGGCAGTCCGACGGACAAATCTGGGAATGGCAGATGCCAGGAGAATAATGGTCTGGGCTGTTTTTCATGGTTTGGGCTAGGCCGTTTAGTTCCAGGGAAGTGAAATCATAATGCTACAGTGTAAAATGACATTCTAGATGATTCTGTGCATACAACTTTGTGGCAACAGTTTGCTGAAGGCCCTTTCCTATTTCTGCATGCCAATGCCCCATTGCACAAAGCGAGATCCATACAGAAATGGTTTGTCGAGATCGGTGTGGAAGAACTTGACTGGCCTGCACTGAGCCCGGACCTCAACCCCATCAAACGCCTTTGGGATGAATTGGAACGCCGACTGCGATCCAGGCCTAATTGCCCATCCATGTTCTTGTGGCTGGATGGAAGCAAGTTCCCGCAGCCATGTTCCAACATCTAGTGGAAAGCCTTCCCGAAAGAGTTGTTATAGCAGCAAAAAGGGGGGACCAACTCCATAATAATGCTCATGATTTTGCAATTAACGTCCATATACTTTTGGTCATGTAGTGTACCTCACATGCGCCTCGTAATTAGACTATGCAATTAGCCCATTTTAATGAATTATCTGACTCCATAAATATTATTTAGCAATATGCAAGAACACCATACTTGCGCTTAATGTCTGAATGGAATTCTAAATATAAGAGCATTGAATTACTTTGTAAAATGAACACATTTGCATACACGGCAAAAAGCTTATGTTACAAAGCATTAACTGGCATTCTAGGAGAGGGAGGGATCTCTAAGACCCTTTTATATGCATCTGCGTGGTTTGGTTTACAAATCTGAGTTGACCAATAGTGCTACTGTACCGTTCACCTCCAATCAGATGTCAGACCTACATGATGTAATCACAACAGAACTGCTTCTCAGAGGTGTGACCTTGGGGGTTGGCAAGATCAACATAGAGAATGTGGAATTCCTAAGAACACAGGAAATTCTTGCTGATGGGTCACTTCGGGAGCTGCCCTACGCATTATTTATTTACCACGATTTTATCAATTCTGCTGTAACTCCTCTGTTTCCCCATACAGGGTGGAGATGACCCCTTCAAGAAGCCTATGGCTCCTCCCAAGAAAGAGGGGAAGGGCTCAAAGGTGAGATTGGTTGGAGGATTTGTGAGAGGTCACCGCCAAATGCCTAGAATGTTCTGTGGTGTGAGAGCTGGGGAAAGAAGGCATGAATTTGATTCCAATCCATAATGTCTGGGCTGGTTTCCTCACTCCCTGGTGAACTTGTTCTCAAACTTCCTGTTCTCTCTACTCTACCCAGCAGCCCATTGGCTCTCTGGGCCTGCTGGCGTCAGACTATGCAGCTACAGGCAGTGACGAGGAGGAGGAGGTGCAGCACGAGGCGCCTCAGGTTTCTAGGAGCCAGTCCCAGGACGAGGAGGACAAGCTAACAGACTGGAAGAAGATGGCCTGCCTGCTGTGTAGGAGACAGTTCCCCAATAAGGACGGTCTGGTGCGCCACCAGCAGCTCTCTGACCTCCACAAGCAAAACATGGAGATCCACATGAAGATCAAAAGGTCAAAGAAGGAGCTGGAGGCTTTGGAGAACCAGGAGAAAGAGGTCAGTGGAGGCCTGATTTTTCTTCAGCTTTTACGTAAGTGCGTACACATAGCTGTAAAGCCGTTCCAATAGTCGCAAATAGCTAAATCATAGTTGCCTCAGTCTCTATCTTATTATTGTATACTGGCAACGGTCATCTGATACCCCCCCCCAACTTAGGAGAGATCTCCACAAATCAACCTTTAAATACGGCCATCATTGAATGGACCTCCTTTCCTACTAGAGCTGGGACGATAAACCAAAATGGGTGAAACGGACCATTTTATCAAGGACATTTTAACATTTCACTGATGTTGACATTAACGATTAGTAGCCTTTTACTAGGGGAATGTGAAGTTTGAAAAGAAACTGAATGAGCTATTACCAACTGTCATTCAAAGTGGTACTAGTTTTAAGGGTTATATAAAATAAAGTAATTGGTGCACATTAATGTTAAGAATTCATTGTTCAGTTTATGGTTAATTTATGATGATTTAGTCATTTTATTGTGATATGGATTCCCCCCATGTCGCCCATCTCTATTACCAACTCATATTTCCCAAGCGAAAAAGTCTTAAGAAAATAAAAGACATCTAATGAGATATGGATCTTGACCATTAAATGTTGCTTTTCAGGTATTTTAAATGTCTGTAATATCTAATTGTTAACGTATGTAAATTGTATTCTTTGTCTGTAATGTCTTTTTCGTTACGTGTCGGACCCCAGGAAGACTAGCTGTCGGTGTGACGTCAGCTAATGGGGATCCTAATAAAATATGTTATTTTTAAATGTCATGACTGACGTATTAATGTGTGTAGTCTGTCCCACAGCTGAGTGCTGTCGAGTCCAACGGCTCCCCAGAACAGAAGAGAAGGAAGCACCAACATCAACACCAGAATAGCTGGGCTGGTGGCTCCAGGGACATGCACAAAGGCAGCGAGAGACCTGGGTTAGGCTCTGAACCTGTTGAGGTGCGTCTCTAATGCAGCTCTCCAACTCTGTTCCTGGAGAACTACCGTCCTGTTGGTTTTCACTCCTACCCTTAATGTAGCACTAATTCTAATAGTTAGCTGGTTGGTGAGCTGAATCCAGCAAGTTACAACTCGGATTGGAGCGTAAACCTACAGGAGGGTCGCTCTACAGGAACAGGGTTGAAAAGCCCTGGTCTATAACATTTTGTATTTGTCTGTAGTCCTCCAGATGGTTTTCTTGGTGATTTAAAAATAATATTTTTTTTTTTTTTTTTACCCTTCGTGATGTTTCCTCTTTTCTCAGAGGAAGAAGAAGGAGCCTGTCGTCTGGAACCATGCCACCTACAAACAAGCTGTGCGCAAGTCCATGTTCGCACGCTTCAAAGAGCTGGACTGACCTCTTCCTGTGAACACCAGGGGTGCGTTCAGTTCACTGTATGTTTTGTGCTCACCATTCTTCAACAGTCTGAGGTTTGTTTGCTGGTGGTGGTTGGTGGCCTGATCAATATGGATGTAACCTTTCGAAATCACAAAACTAATGCAGCACAACGTACGCAATCTTCCTCCGTTACCATAATCACAACGCTCTTCAGCTGGTCGTTCAGAAGGGCGCTGTTTCCGTTGAATCAAACGTTGCACACCGCTCTGTTCTACTTAACACACCCAAGATCACCCACTCTTGTGTGTTTGTCTATGGGGAGTGTTGGTCAACATAATGGACTTGCCATGCCCCAGCGGAGCTTTTTGACTGAGCTCACCTCTTACTGTACCTGGTGGCCCCAATTCACTGTACTACAAGGACTTTGACTCCCCAGCAATGAAATCAGGCTGTAGCCTGCCCACTCAGCTCAACTGTTGAGACCATGGCGCTGTCGGGAGACCGCTAGGGCCTCCACATTTCTGCAGTATTTTCTATGCTTGTTGGAGGGCCCGTTCACCCATCCCTATCCCACCGCTGTACTGACTCCAGGAGCGAGGCAGAACCAGTGGCGTTGGGGCTAAGCTACTCCACAGACTCACCCCAAACATCAAGCTGGCTTTGACGGGCTCCTAATCAATCCTTTTTATGGATGTAGCTTTGTTTTGCCTTGTGTTGTGTATGGCTGATGTGTAGTATTATTGTGACGTGTACTCAGCAGCCAGATCTGCCATTGTAGAATATCTGTATGCTACCAGCTGGATCCAGCTACACACCGTTTATTTTAAGATGTTTTTATATGGACTTATTCCTTTCCTTGTTTGGGTTATACTCTGTATGTGTACACGTTTACATTTTTAAGTAAACAACAAACAAATCACCTTGAGTCTGGTTTATTTATGTGAAAGGATGTGTGTGACGTTAGATTAGGATGTGTGCAGTGGTTTACTTTGTCTAGTCACTAGACATCCGGGTTGCCTCCCACAATTTTTTTGAAACGTTCCATCTTAACACGTCTGTATGTAATCAAATGTCAGTTTGGCATACAGGGACTACGTCACTCCCATCCTGGAACAAATAGTTTATCCTTATTGAAGTTGCCGAAAGAGTCAGTCATTGAAACCAGATCCTATTCACTCACTGCTGTTGCCTAGGGTCGGGTTTACAAGACTGTTAGACAGATTCTATTCAGGACCTCTCCATTGGGTGGCAGCAGTGTTCTTTTAGATATGTGTACCATCACTAAATCCGAATAGTGTTGGACATTCCCATGATGTTATATGGTTAACCCTTCAGATAATACAATGAACTAGAATATGTTTCATTGTTTGAACAGGGAATTGTCGCAATGATCTCTACGCTTATTTGGTCTTGGTGATTTATTGAAGTTGATGAGAAAAGGATGTCTTATAGCTGAGGCAGAACATCATGAGGATGTTCATTTTGTTAAACATCGGTATTACCCATAGCACTGGTGCTACAGGGAAGGAACAAAAACTCTCTTAGCCTCCCCGACTAATTTTCTTCTGTTTTGTTTAGGTTAGGATTACTAAACCATCTTGTCTTGAGTCCAGATGGTTAGTGTAGAATTGGTTGATTTATCTAATGTTTGGTGTGTTTTCTAACATTTCATATAAGCCCCATTCCTGCTCTGCAGGTGTCAGAATATGGGCTCTACTCCCACGTGGGTTTAGCTCCGTAATTGGAGGATTACTTGGGTTTAGTGTTCTCCGAGTTCCTCTGAGATCGCAACAGGAACCAGACCAAGGTGGCGCCCCAGGGGCCACAGGCAGTCAATGCAGAGCAGAACAGCAGAAACACAACTGAATGTAGGGGCTCCTTAATCCCACTGATGGTACTCTGACTTCGTAGTTTTCTGCCATTGGATTTTTTTTCCTATTAGTTTAAACCAGCGATATCAAAGGCATTCCACGGAGGGCCGAGTGTCTTCAGGTTTTTGGTTTTTCCTTTTAAACAGAAATTGAATCACGAGCACTGAGAATGGCAAATAATGACACGTGTCCATTGGAATAAACAAAATTGGAAACAATATTGCTGCATCATTATTTTTGCGCAGTATGATCAAATGTGACTAGAGATGACATTTTCCAGGTATTTCCCTGTTTAAAAAATTAAAAAAGCCATTTACATTGTGATTCATATGGTGCAAACCCCATCGTAATGTACAGACTCGGATATAGTAAATGACTCCCCACTCGGGAAAACCCATTGTTTTGTGATTTCAGTACCCATTAGCAAGTTACTTGACTCAACTTTACTGTCTGCCATCCAACCTGCTCATTTTCTCTTAAGTTGCTCCAACAAGGAGTGGTTAATGCAGTTTCTAACCAGAGGCATTGACAGTGAGGAGCCTGTAAGTCTGGAGACAGATATGCAAGGAGGCAGCACAACTCCCTAAACCCTGCTGTGGCTTGGCATGGAAGCAAGGGTGAGTGCATAGTCACAAACACAACAAAACAACCCCACCAATAATATAAAGTGAAAAGGCGATTGGACTTGAAATCACTCGACTTGCTGTCTGCCATTTTATTTTTGGAAAGTGCTATGGTTGAGTAATTTACATACTTTAAATTGCAACTCTTATCCCTCCTGTATTTTGTTCATGGTGACGTAGCCAAGTGTTTGATTATGTCAGAGCTGATGGCAGAGCAGCATCCTCATCGCTCCTGTGTGGTCGGATAGAAGTGGAGGTGGTAAGGTATGATTGGTTATGCCACGCTGGATCAACAGACACTCCATCATGGGTAACCCACCATGGTAGGCTTTGTCAGGAGGCTGACAGCTGCAGAGTGATCCTTGAGTTACCCCACCATAGGCTGGTCATAAATCACTGTCCTCTGGCTTGCCATGGTGCTCTCATCTCCCTGTGGACAAAGAGAACCACCCTGTCATGTTCTGCTTTGTGAAAAGGCTCATACTTGAGTGTCTGTTGGGCCAAATGTCTGACTTTTTCTGAAAGACTGAACACCAAGTGCTGTTCAACACTGTAGAATCAAACCAGACAACTTTTCATACATAACAAACTAGTCTATAAATATCAAGTCCTATTTTTTTTGGAGCTGACTATTTGGTTCCTGACTCTTAAAGAGCTGTGGAAAAACTCAAAGAAACTGCCGAGACACTCGTCTGTCTGGTATATCTGTAGTTCTAATAGCGAGATTTTGTGCTATGTCAAGTATAGCTCTTTGCAGCAGGACAGAGGGAAACGCATCAAATGTTTCTGTTTCCCTTCTGATATCGAAAATGTACACTATACTTTTAAGTCAGTGTAAAAGCTATGTTCTGATTTTCAGTCCTTGGGGTGTAAGTTAATAAAGTACATCAAATCACAATTTATTTTAAGTCAATTTATTAGTGTGCCCCTTCATCAAAGTATGTATGCACACCACTATGTAGCATGTGTCTGTATCCTTAGTGTAAATGAACTAATGTTCCTGCTTATCCTCTCACGAAAGCTCCACTGACTCAACACATTTTGTATTTAAAAACATTACAATACATTCATTACAGATTTCACAACACATTACGTGTGTGCACTCAGGCCCCGACTCTACTATTACGTATCTGCAACACAAAATCCATGTGTACGTGCGTTTATAGTGCGTATGTTATCGTGTGCCTATGTTTGTGTTGCCTATGTTTGTGTTGCTTCACAGTCCCTGCTGTTCCCTAAGGTGTGTTTTTCTCTATATCTTTTTACATCTAATTTTACTGCTTGCATGATTTACTTGATGTGGAATAGAGTCCCATGTAGTCATGGCTCTATGTTGTATTGTGTGCCTCTCATAGTCTGTTCTCGACTTGGACTGTGAAGAGACCTCTGGTTGCATGTCTTGTGGGGAATGCATGGGTTTCTGAGCTGTGTGCCAGTAGTTCAAACAGACAGCTCTGTGCTTTCAGCCAGTCCAGGTGCAACAAAACTAGGGCCTGTAGGACTTGCCTTGTTAGTAGTGCTGTTAAGAAGGTAGAGCAGCGCTTTATTTAGCTACTACTGCATCAATGTTTTGACCATGACAGTTTACAATCCAAGGTTACTCCAAGCAGTTTAGTCACCTCAATATGGTGGCTTTACTCAAAGCCAGTGGCATGTCGTTAGTAAAGATTGAAACGAACGGGGCTTAGACTTCTGCCCTGAGGAATTCCTGATTCAACCTGGATTATGTTCGAGAGACTTCCATTAAAAAACACCCTCTGTTCTTTTATCCACAATATAGCAGGGGGTGTAAAGCCATAACACATGTTTTTCCAGCAGCATTCTATGATTGAAAATGTCAAAAGCCACACTAAAGTCTAACAAAACAGCCCCCGCAATATTTTTATCAACAATTTCTCTCAGCCAATTATCAGTCATTTGTGTAAGTCCTGTGCTTGTTGCATGTCAAATCAAATGTAATTATATAGCCCTTCATACATCAGCTGATATCTAAAAGTGCTGTACAGAAACCCAGCCTAAAACCCCAAACCGCAAGCAATGCAGATGTTGAAAAACTCCCTAGAAAGGCCCAAACCTAGGAAGAAACCTAGAGGAACTAGGCTATGAGGGGTGGACTCAGCCCCTGTAATAGGGTTAGAGGCAGAGAATCCCAGTGGAAAGAGGGGAACCGGCCAGGCAGAGACAGCAAGGGCGGTTTGTTGCTCCAGAGCCTTTCCGTTCACCTTCCCACTCCTGGGCCAGACTACACTTAATCATATGACCCACTGAAGAGATGAGTCTTCAGTAAAGACTTAAAGGTTGAGACCGAGTTTGCGTCTCTGACATGGGTAGGCAGAACGTTCCATAAAAATGGAGCTCTATAGGAGAAGGCCCTGCCTCCAGCTGTTTGCTTAGAAATTCTAGGGACAATTAGGAGGCCTGCGTCTTGTGACCGTAGCGTACGTGTAGGTATGTACGGCAGGACCAAATCAGAGAGATAGGTAGGAGCAAGCCCATGTAATGCTTTGTAGGTTAGCAGTAAAACCTTGAAATCAGCCCTTGCCTTGACAGGAAGCCAGTGTAGGGAGGCTAGCACTGGAGTAATATGATCACATTTTTTTGGTTCTAGTCAGGATTCTAGCAGCCGTATTTAGCACTAACTGAAGCTTATTTAGTGCTTTATCCGGGTAGCCGGAAAGTAGAGTATTGCAGTAGTCTAACCTAGAAGTAACAAAAGCATGGATTAATTTTTCTGCATCATTTTTGGACAGAAAGTTTCTGATTTTTGCAATGTTACGTAGATGGAAAAAAGCTGTCCTTCCCTATAAGCATGCTGAAAGTATGTTGTTTACTGTAAAATATTGTATCTGGTCTGACAGTTTTTTCCTAAAAGTTTACTAAGGGTTAGTAACAGGCTGGTCGGTTGGCTATTTGAGCAAGTAAAGGGGGCTTTACTATTCACAGGTAGCAGAATACTTCCCTCCAAGCCTGAGGGCACACTTTCTTTTTTTTTACCCCCAATTTCATGGTAACCAATTGTTAGTAGTTTTGTCTCATCGCTACAACTCCCACAAGGACTCGGGAGAGGCGATGTTCGAGAGTTATGCATCCTCCGAAACACAACCAAGTCGCACTGCTTCTTGACACAGCGCGCATCCAACCCGGAAGCCAGCCGCACCAATGTGTCAGAGAAAACACCGTACACCTAGTGACCTGGTCAGCATGCACTGTGCCCGGCCCACCACGAGTCGCTAGTGGGCGATGAGTCAAGGATATCCCTGCCGGACTAACCCGGACGACGCTAGGCCAATTGTGCGCCGCCCCATGGGCCTCCCGGTCACGGCCGGCTGTGACAGAACCAGGGCTCAGACCCAGAGTCTCTGGTGGCACAGCTAGCACTGCAATGCAATGCCTTAAACCACTGTGCCACCCCGGAGGCCTGAGGGCACACTTTCTTAGTAGGCTTAAATTGAATATATGGCAAATAGCGGTGGCAATATTGTCTGCTATTATCCTCCAGTAATTTTCCATCCAAGTTGGCAGACCCCAGTGGCTTGTCATTGTTGATAGGCAACAATAGTGTAGTGTCAGCATTTGTTGCTGGCATGTCATGCCTAAATTTGCTAATCTTGCCAATGACAAAAATCATTAAAGTAGTTGGCAATATCAGTGGGTTTTGTGATGAATGAGCCATCTGTTTCAATGAATGATGGAGCTGAGTTTGCCTTTTTGCACAAAGCATTTTACTATTGTTCTTTGTTTCTTTTTTAAAATTTGGTTTAGTCACATGATTTCTCAATTTGCAGTATGTTTGCCAATCGGTTGTGCAGCCGGACTTATTTTCCATTCCTTTTGCCTCATCCCTCTCAACCATACAATTCCTCATCAATCCACTGTGATTTAAGCTTTCACAGTAATTTTCTTAATGGGTGCATGCTTATTAGTGACTGGAATAAGCAATTTCATAAATGTGGCAAGTGCAGCGTCTGGTTGCTCTTCGTCACACACCACGGACCAACAAATATTCTTTACATCAACAATATAGGAAGTGCTACAAAACCTCTTGTAGAGCAGCTTCCCATCAGAATGGGCTTTATGTGAGGCAGATGAACCTGTAGCCATACTTCAACAGTATTTAACATTAGATCCTCTCTTAGCGTTACAGGAATGTGGTGTGGTTCTGAATATAAATGGCCACACCTCCACCTTTTGGCATTTCTGTCTTTTCTGTGATCTTATAACCATGTATTGCTACCACTGTATCTAACTGAGTCAGAGTGTCAGATATAAATGTCATCTGTTACTAGCAAATTAGGTTACTTACATTGTGTCTAGTGACACCCCTGGGATAATGTACATTTTTCTGAAGCATAACTCAGCGACACAACCCAGCTAAGGACACTGGGACTAAACACCTCCCTCTGCAACTGGATCCTAGACTTACTGACGGACCGCCCCCAGGTGGTAAGGGTAGGTATTGCTGATCCTCAATACGGGGGCCCTCAGGGGTGTGTGCTCAGTCCCCTCCTGTACTCCCTGTTCACTCATGACTGCACAGCCAGGTACAACTTCAACACCATTAAGTTTGCTGATGACACAGCAGTGGTAGGCCTGATCACTGACAACGATGACACAGCCTATAGGGAGGAGGTCAGAGACCTGACTGTGTGGTGCAATGACAACAACCTCTCCCTCAAAGTGATGTACAAAGGAGATGATTGTGGACTACAAGAAAAGGAAGACCGAGCACGGCCCCTTTCTCATCAACGGGGCTGTAGTGGAGCTGGTTGAGAGCTTCAAGTTCCTTGGCGTCCACATCACCAACAAACTAACATGGTCCAAGCACACCAAGACAGTCGTGAAGAGGGCACCACAAAACCTATTCCCCCGCGGGAGACTGGAAAGATTTGGCATGGGTCCTCAGATCCTCAAAGTTTTACATCTGCACCATCGAGAGCCTCCTGACGGGTTCCATCACTGTCTGGTATGGCAACTGCTCGGCCTCCGAACACAAGGCACTACAGAGGGTAGTACATCACTGGGGCCAAGCTTCCTGCCATCCAGGACCTCTATACCAGGCGGTGTCAGAGGAAGGACTTAACTTCTTACGGCTGAAATCCCGCTAACGGGATCGTTATGACAGCCAGTGACAGTGCAGGGCGCCAAATTCAAACAACAGAAATCTCCTAATTAAAATTCCTCAAACATACAAGTATTTTACACAATTTTAAAGATAAGCTTGTTGTAAATCCAGCCACAGTGTCCGATTTCAAAAAGTCTTTACGACGAAAGCACACCAAACGATTATGTTAGGTCAGCACCTAGCCACAGAAAAACACAGCCATTTTTCCAGCCAAAGAGAGGAGTCACAAAAAGCAGAAATAGAGAGAAAATTAATCACTAACATTTTGATCTTCATCAGATGACACTCATAGGACTTCATGTTACACAATACACTTGTTCCAAAAACATTCGGTGATATTGCCGAGAGCCACATCAATTTACAGAAATACTCATTATAAATGTTGATGAAAATACAAGTGTTAGACATGGAAATATAGATATACTTCTCCTTAATGCAACCGCTGTGTCGGATTTCAAAAAAGCTTTACGGAAAAAGTAAAACATGCAATCTGAGAACGGCGCTCAAAAAGCAAATACATACAATTGCCATGTTGGAGTCAACAGAAATCAGAAATAACATTATAAATATTCAATTACCTTTTATCTTCATCAGAATGCACTCCCAGGAATCCCAGGTCCACATTAAATGTTTGATTTGTTCGATAATGTCCATTTATGTCCAAATAGCTACTTTTGTTCGTGACTTTGGATTTGTTTACCAAACGCACTAAGTGTGTTCACTAGTTGCAGACGAAATGTCAAAGTTCCATTACTGTCCTTAGAAACATGTCAAATGATATATGGAATCAATCTTAAGGATGTTTTTAACATAAAACTTTAAATAATATTCCAACTGGAGAATTCCTTTGTCTTCAGAAAAGCAAAGGAGCGTGAGCTACCTCTCATGTGAAATGCGCGTGATTGCTGGCAGAACTCTTACTCAATCTTCTCTCATTCTCTCCCCCTTCACAGTAGAATCCTCAAACAAGTTTCTAAAGACGGTTGACATCTAGTGGAAGCCTTAGAAAGTGCAGCAACCAATATCCCACTGTGTGTTCAATAGGGGCTAGTGGTTAGAGCGTTGGACTAGTAACCGAAAGGTTGCAAGTTCAAATCCCGAGCTTACAAGGTACACATCTGTTGTTCTGCCCCTGAACAGGCAGTTAACCCACTGTTCCTAGGCCGTCATTGAAAATAAGAATTTGTTCTTAACTTGCTTAATTAAATAAAGGGGGAAAAAAAAGGGGGTCGAGTTAAATCGACCAATCTCAGATTTCCCACTTCCTATTTGGATTTCTTCTCAGGTTTTTGCCTGCCATATTTTTTTTTTTTTTAAACTTTACATCACATCACTGCTCTAGAGGAGATCTGCATGGAGGAATGGCCGAAAATACCAGCAACAGTGTGTGAAAACCTTGTGAAGACTTACAGAAAATGTTTGACCTCTGTCATTGCCAACAAAGGGTATATAACAAAGTATTGAGATAAACTTTTGTTATTGACCAAATACTTATTTTCCACCATAATTTGCAAATAAATTCATTAACAATCCTACAATGTGATTTTCTGGATTTCTTTTCTCATTTTGTCTGTCAAAATTAAATACTTTTTTGCCCCACTGTATGTATGACTCCTTCTAGGGGGGAATTAGATTGTGACACCTTAGTTTATGAGCTATTATTTAATTTACAGATTGAAAAAGTATTATACCAAGGAAATAGTTATCTGGAGCTGTGGCTTGCAATGACAAGTCATAATTGTTTGCAATTTGACATGACAGTTTCTTTTTATCGACCTGTTTGTCTAAGGGGTTTGTGTTATGCAGATATCTCTCAATTAAACCCAGTCAGAATCTATTAATTTACTATCTGGCATCAGATGGCATCTTTGAAAAGGGGTATCATATGGTTTCCTTTGTGTTTCATGGTCTGATTTCCAGTCCTCTTTTCCCCTCTATCACAAGCCCCCGGTGTGACAGATGTCATCATTACTGACCCAACGGCCAACGCCGGAGTGTCAGTCGATTTGAATATGAAATGACTTGATGAGGGACCAAACATAGAGGTGGTGGGGTCCAAGGGTTGCGAGTCACCATTTTGTAATCCATTCACGTGCTGCGGGAGCTTTCAGGCACCAGGGGTGGCAGGGATGTAGCTCAGGGGGCCCAATTATCCCAGTCGGACAGCTGATGGGCGGAGAGGGAGCAGGACCCTCCGATATTTAGATTTTCTGTCCGTCTGCACAGCAGAGAGAGGCGGGAAGAGGCTCTTTTAATCACCATGAAATCAGGTTTTGAAACAGCAGCAGTTCCAGATAGGTAACCATGCACCACATTATGTGCAAAACAAATTAAAATGTCCATGAAAAGCATAAATGATGTGAGCATTCCATGTTTTTATTCATGTGACAAACAGTTGTGACTCCTTGTGAATAATGCTGGGTGTAATGAGTGTGTTTCTTTTTTTTTTAGTAGGCCTGAAGTCACTGCAAATGTGGTCTTCATTTAGCCGTTTTCTGCTTGTCACTTCAGTACTCCCAAATCATTATTGAAATATTCGTGTATAGATTAGTTTGCCTCAAACAGCCAAGGATAAATTCTACTTTTAATGTCCACTTTCAGAGTTTCAGATTTCCTCTGATGATGCAAGCGAAAATCAATTTATGCAGTATTCCGGATGACATGCTGGATTTTCTTCTGAAATTCAAGTATGTAACGAAACCACAAATGTCCATCTATTTTGTTTTATGACAGATGGTAAGATGTACGCCTCATGTAAACGATTCCCCTTAAATAGTAGCATGTGTTTTTTTGTAATATGTCCGTACAAACAGAGTGCTGAATGTCTAGCAACCGGACAAAGAGAAAAGCCTGACCATGCTTGTCTCTACATGATCTCCCTGGTGTTTTTCCTTTCAAGTGTAAGTAAAAACAAAAATGTAGTCGACCATTGATCTTATCCACATGACGTCCTCTTAAAAAATGTCCTGGTTGTCAGAAAGGGTCCGGGCTTCAAAGGGCAGCTTTGATTCCGGAGACAGTGCCAGTGGCTGGTATAGCAGGACTGGTTCCGTTGTCTGGACTGTCACTGAGAACATTATAAATGATGGGAACGCTTGGAGATGGTGATGTCATGGGTCTTCGCCTCAGCTCAGACATGAGAAAAGACAGGAGTGACAGCCTTGAACAAATACGGAAAACAGGAGGTTGGAACCGTTTCCTTTGCTGATTGAGCTCCCCAGCGCACACTCAAATAGTTGACGAAGAGAGAACTTTCAAGAAAGAAATGGAGAGATTTAACTCTGAACAGTTATTTTGAAGCAAGCAGCTCGGATCATCACTTTGCTGTCGAGCCACCACTCCGTTCTCTGTACGTTGGGGTTGTAGAACAAGGAGAGGTGAAGTGTGGTTCTGGGATGTGTTGGCCTTGCCCTCTTCTGGCTGTGTTTTCTTAGCGTCACAGCGGTGTGTGTCTGACACTGGGAGGAGGTTACGAGTGACACACTGACCTCGTTCACACTCATTTCACAACACCTCTCTAAGCATGCTGCACAAAACAGCTCCTCCAAGCTACATATCAGTGATTTACGAAGCGTCACCTGAACCTATGCTTCATTCCGGATCCTTTCATATACTGCATCCCGTCGCCAGCAAGTTTATATTTTTTGTCATCGATCAAATGAATGTCAGCTGTCATGAAGCTGAAAGTTTTTTTTTAACGCTCCATAAATCAGCATCTTCCGAACAATTACATATTAGCCCATGCTTCCATTGCAGGAGCTGAGAGCAGGTTTCACCAAGGCCAGGAACTCTGGGATAGCTACTGCATTTAGACTACCTAGGCTAGGCTACTGTACAGCCACTACTTATCGCATGGTGTTATTTACCAGCTCCCCCCCATCAAGGGAGGGGGAAGCATGACGACAACAAAGTGCCTCTATGGCAACTGTGAAGAGAGACCGCAGCAATTATGGTTTGATGGGATGAATGCAACAGGGTTGTTGTGTGCGTGTGTGACAGGGTGTTTCTGTGTTGTGTGGCATACCTGTTAGCTTGAGGTAATGAGATAATTACCCGGGTATGTTTAATTTTCCACCCTCTCTCGACTGATACTGAGATATGACCAGGTCATGTGTTTTAATAGATTCCACCGCAGTCATGGGGTGTAAACAGTCAAGAAAGACCTGCCTGGCATTTTAATCATTTAGCAGACACGCTTATCCAGAGCAATTTACAGGAGCAGTTAGGATTAAGTCCCTTGCTTAAGGGTACATCGACAGATTTTTTTTTTTTTTACCTCGTCTCGGGGATTCGAACCAATTGACCTTTCTGTTACTGGCTCAACGTGCTTAACCGCTAGGCTACCTGACCACTTTCAGCTCTCTCTTATTCTATCTGTCCCAGTTTGTCCTTAGTTACTTGTATATCTGTCAGTCTTCCTCCCGCCCATTCTTCCACTCTTTTTATTTATTTGGAAAAAATAGAGTGCACCGGTATCATTTATCATCCCACAGCCCTCATTTCTCTCTCACCTTTTCTCTGATTTTGTTGCACACTTTTCTCATCGTATGGGCAAATTCCACGAGTGTTTTGTAATTCTTTGTGAGCGTATGCCCTTATTGAGCACAGTGCACAGACTCCCACATTAGATCAGGAAATACCCAACTCCTACCGTGAGCACTCCATCCATCCCCAGTCTGTAAGTTGGTGCCCATCTCCCTTTGAAGCTAGTTGATCCTAAACGTGTCTTGCGTTCCTAGCTCTTAATTTATTGGGTGTAATACTTATATTCTGGATTTTCCATGGCATTATGTTGTCATGGACATTTATAGAAATACAAAAATATTTTCCTGAATTACCTGATGAAATTATGTGTTTGTCTAAGAATCTGTGGAAGATTAAAAAAGATGGGGATTCAATATCAATCTGTGGTCATTACCAGGCCTGTTCAATGTGTCAGATGTAGGATCTACCCTGGAAGATAAAGCTGCATGCGTCCATGAAGACAGAGAAGACTATCTCAGCAGCATCTAAATCGTCCTGAGGTTCAGGCCTCTGGTTAACCTGACTTGACTCCTCCTAATATACTGTCATCTCCCACCACAGGAGATATATGTCAGCCCTCTCTCGGCCCCTGGGGCAGCAGCAGGTAGACGCAGAGGGGGGGAGAGAGACTCATCCTCCACCCCATGTTCTGGCAGGCCCAGAGGCAGATCCTTCTCTGTAGTATCTGGTGTTTCCTGGTTTTGTCCAGCTGCCAGGTTTCTAGGTAGAAACATCTGCACCTTGGAAGAGGAGAGGATAAGGGGGCACAGAGGGCAATGTCGAAGGAATGTTATACAGCCTGTTATACTCTCTCGCTCTCTCTACACTCATGCTCTTTGTTTGAGACACTACATGGCCAAATGTATGTGGACACCTGCTCATTGAATATTCCAAAATCATGGGCATTAATATGGAGTTGGTCCCCCTCTTTTCTGCTATAACAGCCTCCACTCTTCTGGGAAGACTTTCCACTAGATGTTGGAACATTGCTGCGGGGACTTGCGTCCATTCAGCCACTAGCATTAATGATGTTGGGCCCTGATGTTGGGCAATCAGGCCTGGCTCGCAGTCGGCATTCCAATCCATCCCAAAGGTGTTCAATGGGGTGGAGGTTAGGGCTCTGTGCAGGTCAGTCAAGTTCTTACACACAGATCTCGACAAACCATTTCTGTATTAACCTCACTTTGTGCACGGGGGCATTTTCATGCTGGAACAGGAAAGGGCCTCCCCCAAACTGTTGCACAAAGTTGCATGTAGTGGATCTGTGGTCTTTGGATCCATACACATCATTTTCTCATTGCCCGAGAAACACTTATAGCTATTGGTGTTGAGTGGAATCCATGTTTAGTGTCTGGTGTGTTAGAAAGTTTGGGAGGTCAAACCCGGGAGGGTAGATCTTGACGAAGCGTTTTCTACAGTACAGTAACAGCTGGTAAACAGCTCCCCGTTTTATAAACCTGTGATGATAGAATAATGGCTGTGCCCTTGGCCAGTCTCCTGCTGCTCACAGGACAGTACCTGTGTAGCGGGCCCTCTAAATGTGCACTGAATCAGGGGGTTGTTGAAAGGTGCTTACAACACGAGCTCTTTCTCCCAGTCCTGCTCTGCTCTCGGGTTCCTAGGCCACTCCTCCGTGCCTCTCACGCCACACATGGTTGGTTTCATCATCAGCCGTTTACAGTACATGTTTTCCGCAGCAGATAAACCTATCATCACACAGCATTGTGAAACAGATGATGTTGCTTCTTATTTTATTTGTATTTTTACTGTATTTTCCCTCTCCTACCCTCGTTCCATTAAAGAGAACTGATTATCTGTTAGTTGACCTATTAGGGAGAACGCCAGTCCCCTTACCTCATGCTTGTGCAGCGGTGGTAGTGTTGTATTAGGTTTTATTTTAGGCCAAGACCCTGAAAGAGTCTTTGATTCTGACACTATGCTGGCAATGAATAATCATCCTGCAGTTACACATTTAGTTGGTCTAGCCACTGTGATCGCTTCTGTGAATTATTAGAAAGACCAATTGTAATTTAGTTCATTTACCTGTGCCCCTCAATTCAACTGTGGTAGGCTATCTATTTTCCGTGGCCAAGTTCAATATGGTGGGTCCTGAAAAAGAAAGGGCAGTGTGTTTCTATAGGTTTTGTCATAAATTATATTGATATTGCCGGTAATCTTTCCAATTAACACAGTGTGATGTGTTGTATTTGCTGAGTGTGCAAATCTGTCATGGAACCAAGCAGGGGCTGTATTCGGTAAAACCGAGTCTGCAAAGAGTGTCGGATCGTTCCATTTTTCTTCCTCCTGTGTCTGTAAGGTCTATTTGAAGCTATATCAGGCCTAGTTTTGTCCTGTCAGTTGTTCCTAACTACACATAATTACAGCGTTTTCTCTGAGTGTGAAAATAAGCACATAAAAAGCTATGAATTCATTGTCATGGAGAAGTAACAGCGTACACAGCCAGCCTCATGTTGTGGGAGTGACATTTAAATGTGACTCATCTAATACATAAAACTAACCACAATTAGGTCAGCGTTTCATGCAACTTCATTATATTTATGGGGCATTCCATAAATGTAAGAGAATTGAAAAACAACATATTTTCTGTTGGTCATCTTCCTTAGTTAAGAAATATCCATACTCTCTGCCTTGTACTGTAGCACTGCACGGATTGTTTCCATCACAGATATAGTCAAAGGTTTCCAGTCTTGAAAACAAAGGCCTGAATCAGCCAGCAGGATTAACCTCACGTTTGGGAGACTTTGACAAGAAGTATATGACCAGCATAGACTTTTTCCACATTATGTTATGTTACAGCCTTATTCTAAAATTGAATATATTGTTTTTTCCCCTCATCAATCTACACCCAATACCCCATAATGACAAAGCAAAAACAGGTTTTTTGAAATGTTTGCAAATATATACAAAAAATTAACTGATATCCATTTACATAAGTATTCAGACCCTTTGCTCATTACTTTGTGAAGCACCTTTGGCAGCGATTACAGCCTCGAGTCTTCTTGGGTATGACGCTACAAGCTTTGCACACCTGTATTTGGGGAGTTTCTCCTATTCTTCTCTGCAGATCCTCTCAAGCTCTGTCAGTTTGGATGGGGAGTGTCGCTGCACAGCTATTTTCAGGTCTCTCCAGAGATTGGGTTCAAGTTTGGGCTCTGGCTGGGCCACTCAAGGACATTCAGAGACTTGTCCTGAAGCCACTCCTGCATTGTCTTGGCTGTGTGCTTAAGGTCGTTGTCCTGTTGGAAGGTGAACTTTCGCCCCCACTCTGAAGTCCTGAAAGCTCTGGAGCAGGTTTTCATCAAGGATCTCGCTGTGCTTTGCTTCATTCATCTTTCCCTCGATCCTGACTAGTCTCCCAGTCCCTGCCACTGAAAAACATCCCCACAGCATGATGCTGCCACCACCATGCTTCACCATAGGGATGGTGCCATGTTTCCTCCAGATGTGACGCTTGGCATTCAGGCCAGAGAGTACTATCATCTTGGTTTCATCAGACCAGAATCTTTTTTCTCATAGTCTGAGAATCCTTTAGGTGCCTTTTGGTAAACTCCAAGTGTACTTTTACTGATGAGTGGCTTCTGTCTGGCCATTCTACAATAAAGGCCTGATTTGTTGGAGTGCTACAGAGATGGCTGTCCTTCTGGAATTTCTCCCATCTCCACAGAGGAACTCTGGAGCTCTATCAGAGTAACCATTGGGTTCTTGGTTACCTCCCTGACCAAGGCCCTTCTCCCCGTTTGGCCAGGCGGCCATCTCTAGGAAGAATCCTGTCTCAGAGCGGACAATTCTTGGTTTTTGCTCTGACATGCACTGTCAACTGTGGGTGGGACCTTATTTAGACAAGTGTGTGCGCCTTTCCAATTCATGTCCAATCAATTGAATTTACCACAGGTGGACTCCAAGTTGTAGAAACATCTCAAGGATGATCAGTGGAAACAGGATGCACCTGAGCTCAGTCCCATAGCAAAGGGTCTCAATACTTATTTACATAAGTTATTTCGGTATTTTATTTTTTATTCATTTTTTTACAAATTCAAAAAACCTGTTTTGGCTTCGTCATTATGGAATTATTTTATTTAATCAATTTCAGAATAAGGCTGTAACGTAACAAAATGTGGAAAAGGTCAGTCTGAATACTTTCCGAATGCACTGTAATTGTATCACTGAAGATGTGGGGAGAGAAAGTAGAGAAGGACTTACAAACAGATAGCATTGGAGTGTTAATGTATGTATTTTATCTACAGTACCAGTCAAAAGTTTGGACACACCTACTCATTCAAAAAAGTGTTAAACAAATATATTTTAGATTCTTCAAATTAGCCACCCTTTCCCTTGATGACAGTGTTACACACTCTTGGCATTCTCTCAACCAGCGTCAGCAACCAGGTCAACCAGGCTATATCACATCTGGCCATCCACTTTAGCCTGGCACCTCCAGAGCGCAGGCACAGGTCGAACCGGGCTGTGGGGGAGCACTGGAGACCTTGTACCGCTTCTCTTGGCTGAATGCCCACTTTAGCCCGGCACGTGCAGAGCGCAGGCATAGGACGAACCGCACAGTCTTCACCAGACAGCTAGCACGCACCTCAGGACGAGTATGGAGAGCTGACTCAGGTGACATTAAACTGAGGACACGCTCCGTAGGGCGAATGTCGTGCCTCATGCGCCAACACAACAGCTCTCTCCTAACTCTCTCCTCCAATCTCCCCATCAACTCCTTAACTGTCTCTGCTTCACTCCCTTCACTCCCCTCCAAGTTTACCTTCTTCTCTCCGACTGGCTCTGGTTCCAACCCGTCCCGTGTGCCCCCCCCTGCCTCTCCTGGCCACGCTGCTTGGTCCTTTGGTGGTGGGTAGTTCTGTCACGAACGTCGTCAGGGAGATGACCGGACCAAGGTGCAGCATGGTGAGCGTACATTTTCCTTTATGTATGTAAATGTCGCCAACAAAAAAAGAAACAAAGAAATGACCGTGAAGCTTACTAGGGCTATAGTGCCACTAACAAAGATAACTACCCACAAAATACAAAGGAAAAAAGGCTGCCTAAGTATGATTCCCAATCAGAGACAACGATAGACAGCTGTCCCTGATTGAGAACCATACCCGGCCAAAACATAGAAATAAAAAAACTAGAATGCCCACCCTAGTCACACCCTGGCCTACCCAAAAGAGAGGATAAAAGCCTCTCTATGGCCAGGGCGTGACAATGGGAGCGGACCATCAGGAAGTCCAGGACCAGTTGCAGAGGGAGGTGTTTAGTCCCAGAGTCCTCAGCTTAGTGATGAGCTTCGTGGGCACTATGGTGTTGAACGCTGAGCTGTAGTCAATGAACATCATTCTCACATAGATGTTCCTTTTGTCCAGGTGAGAAAGGGCAGTGTGGAGTGCGATTGAGATTGAGATTGCATCATCTGTGGATCTGTTGGGGCGGAATACGATTTGGAGTGTGCATACTATGGCGAGAACAGCTCTAATAAGCAAAGAGAAACGACAGCCCATCTTTACTGTACGAACTTTGAAAGTTTCTTGAAGTGCAGTCGCAAAAACCTTCAAGTGCTATGATGAAACTGGCTCTCATGAGGACCGCCACAGGAAAGGAGTACCCAGAGTTACCTCTGCTGCAGATGATAGGTTCATTATTTGCAGCCCAAATAAATGCTTCACCGAGTTCAAGTATACAGACACATCTCAACATCAACTGTTCAGAGGCAACTGCGTGAATCAGGCCTTCGTGGTCGAATACTGCAAAGAAACCATTACAAAAAGGACACCAATAAGAAGAAGAGACTTGCTTGGGCCAAGAAACACGATCAATGGACATTAGACCGATGGAAATCTGTCCTTTGGTCTGATAAGTCCAAATGTAAGATTTTGGGTCCAACCGCCGTGTCTTTGTGAGAAGCAGAGTAGGTGAACGGATGATCTCCGCATGTGGTTCCCACATGAAGCATGGAGGAGGATGTGATGGTGTGGGGGTGCTTTGCTGGTGACACTGTCAGTGATTTGTTTAGAAATCAAGGCATTCTTAACGAGTATGGCTATCACAGCATTCTGCATTGATACGCCATCCCATCTGGTTTGTGCTTAGTGGGACCATCATTTGTTTTTCAAAGGACAATGACCCAACACACCTCCAGGCTGTGTCAGGTCTATTTGACCAAGAAGGAGAGTGATGGAGTGCTGCATCAGATGACCTGGCCTCCACAATCATCCGACCTCAACCCAATTGAGATGGTTTGGGATGAGTTAGACCGCAGAGTGTAGGAAAAACAGCCAACAAGTGCTCAGCATGTGTGGGAACTCCTTCTGTTGGAAAAGCATTCCAGGTGAAGCTGGTTTGCGAGAATGCCAAGAGTGTGCAAAGCTGTCATCAAAGCAAAGAGTTGCTAAAATAAATATATTTTGATTTGTTTAACACTTTTTGGGTTACTACATGATTCCATGTGTTATTTCATAGTTTTGATATCTTCACTATTAGTGAAGGGCTAATAGGGCTGGGCTGTGTCTTCAACAGTTGAAGTTATTGTAGGTCTGATTTGAGAAATATTGAGCAAATCTTCCTCTGTTGAACAAAGACATAATTATTATTGAGATATTCACTTTCTCTTCTTTAATGATGAACATTCAACATGGAATGTAGGAAATCTGTTGTCGACTTCCCTTTCACCTTTCATTAGTCTTTTCCTCTGACGTATTACAGCATTTTTTCACGTGGATTGATTTACACAGATGAAAATGGATGCCGACAGGTGGAAACATGTAAATGTTGCCATCTTATTGTCTTTTACACTACAATTCCCATCCACTCTCCTTGATTATTCAGTAACTGTCATGAGAGATTGCATTGTGTTTTTATGTTATTTTTCTACCCATGATAATCTATGTAATGGGGTTGGAAAACCAGGGCAGATTTAATGTTTTTTTTTGTGTGTGTTGGAAGGAGACATATAATATCTTCCACAACCAGAGATGTACGTTGGCCATTGCGATCCAGACAGTGGGGTCTCTGTGCCTTGTTTGTGTCATTTGTCTTCAGTTGAAGGGCTAGAGGCCCCACGGGTGACACATGGAGGTCATAAATCACTCATGGGTTGTCTTCTCAGAGACCTAAACACAGATGGGGAAACTAGCAGAAAGACAGCGATTGAAGAAGTTTACACAAGGCAACACAGGGCTTCAAATTGTGCCAGCTCAGCTCGTACGTTTGAGTGATTTGAGACGGTTTACAATTGTAACGTTGTAAAGACAGCAATGCCGCACTCATATCACTGACTAATCCTTAACCAGAGATGGACTCATCTCTCTGGGGGTAGAGTGCTGGTGACAGCCCTTCATCAGAAGAACAGTCACTCAAATCAAATCAAATTTATTTACATAGCCCTTTGCACATCAGCTGATATCTCAAAGTGCTATACAGAAACCCAACTTAAAACCCCAAACAGCAAGCAATGCAGGTGTAGAAGCACGGTGGCTAGGAATAACTCCCTAGAAAAGCCAAAACCTAGGAAGAAACCTAAAGAGGAACCAGGCTATGTGGGGTGGCCAGTCCTCTTCTGGCTGTGCCGGGTGGAGATTATAACAGAACATGGCCAAGATGTTCAAATGTTCATAAATGACCAGCATGGTCAAATAATAATAATCACAGGCAGAACAGTTGAAACTGGAGCAGCAGCACGGCCAGGTGGACTGGGGACAGCAAGGAGTCATCATGTCAGGTAGTCCTGAGGCATGGTCCTAGGGCTCAGGTCCTCCGAGAGAGAGAAAGAAAGAAAGAGAGAATTAGAGAAAGCATACTTAAATTCACACAGGACACCGGATAGGACAGGATAAGTACTCCAGATATAACAAACTGACCCTAGCCCCCCGACACATAAACTACTGCAGCATAAATGCTGGAGGCTGAGACAGGAGGGGTCAGGAGACACTGTGGCCCCATCCGATGACACCCCCGGACAGGGCCAAACAGGAAGGATAAACCCCACCCACTTTGCCAAAGCACAGCCCCCACACCACTAGAGTGATAACTTCAACAACCAACTTACCATCCTGAGACAAGGCTGAGTATAGCCCACAAAGATCTCCACCACGGCACAACCCAAGGGGGGGCATCAACCCAGACAGGAAGATCACATCAGTGACTCAACCCACTCAAGTGACGCACCCCTCCTAGGGACGGTATGAAAGAGCCCTAGTAAGCCAGTGACTCAGCCCATTAATAGGGTTAGAGGCAGAGAATCCCAGTGGAAAGAGGGGAACCGGCCAGGCAGAGACAACAAGGGCGGTTCGTTGCTCCAGAGCCTTTCCGTTCACCTTCACACTCCTGGGCCAGACTACACTCAATCATATCACCCACTGAAGAGATGAGTCTTCAGTAAAGACATAAAGGTTGAGACCGAGTTTGCGTCTCTCACATGGGTAGGCAGACCATTCTATAAAAATGGAGCTCTATTGGAGAAGGCCCTGCCTCCAGCTATTTGCTTAGAAATTCTAGGGACAATTAGGAGGCCTGCGTCTTGTGACTGTAGCGTACGTGTCGGTATGTACGGCAGGACCAAATCAGAGAGATAGGTAGGAGCAAGCCCATGCTTTGTAGGTTAGCAGTAAAACCTTGAAATCAGCCCTTGCCTTGACAGGAAGCCAGTGTAGGGAGGCTAGCACTGGAGTAATATGATCAAATTATTTGGTTCTAGTCAGGATTCTAGCAGCCGTATTTAGCACTAACTAAAGTTTATTTAGTGCTTTATCCTGGTAGCCGGAAAGTAGAGCATTGCAGCAGTCTAACCTAGAAGTGACAAAAGCATGGATACATTTTTCTGCATCATTTTTGGACAGAAAGTTTCTGATTTTTGCAATGTTACGTAGATGAAAAAAAGCTGTCCTTGAAACAGTCTTGATATGTTCTTCAAAAAAGAGATCAGGGTCCAGAGTAACGGCGAGCTTCTTCAGAGTTTTATTTGAGACGACTGTACAACCATTAAGATTAATTGTCAGATTCAACAGAAGATCTCTTTGTTTCTTGGGACCTAGAATAAGCATCTCTGTTTTGTCCGAGTTTAAAAGTAGAAAGTTTGCAGCCATCCACTTATGTCTGAAACACATGCTTCTAGCGAGGGCAATTTTGGGGCTTCACCATGTTTCATTGAAATGTACAGCTGTGTGTCATCCGCATAGAAGTGAAAGTTAACATTATGTTTTCAAATGACATCCCCAAGAGGTAAAATATATAGTGAAAACAATCGTCGTCCTAAAACGGAACCTTGAGGAGCACCAAAATTTACAGTTGATTTGTCAGAGGACAAACCATTCACAGAGACAAACTGATATCTTTCCGACAGATAAGATCTAAACCAGGCCAGAACTTGTCTGTGTAGACCACATCTTGAGTGCTGGGTGGGTGTGAGAAGGGAAGAGGCAGAATACATGTGTGTTCCTGTGTCTTTAAAAAAATATATATATTTTACCTTCATTTAACTAGGCAAGTCAGTTAAGAACAAATTCTTATTTTCAATGACGGCCTAGGAACAGTGAGTTAACTGTCTTGTTCAGGGGCAGAACAACAGATTTGAACCCGTCAGCTCTGGGATTCGATCTTGCAACCTTTCGGTTACTAGTCCAACGCTCTAACCACAGGGCTACCTGCCGCCCCGTCTATGTGTTCCTGTGTCTGTATGTTCGTGTGCACATGGTGATGTGCGTGCGTACAGGCATTACTCTTTCAGCTCTCCATTTTTCATAAACAGAGAAAGTCTTCTCTGGCATATTCTTGGGTTTCCATTACCTAGTTGAGAGGTGTTTTAGGCCCACCTTCGCCCCAGGACAAGATTAACTATCGTGTCTCTTTAAATATTCAGCTTGTTTTTCAACAAAGGAATAACACCGTTTTGGAGCCCTAGGCTGTTCACTATTCGAATGCTAAGAGGCGGTGAGCATGTCCATAGGTGTTACCTTTTGTTTTTATATCCTGCTACTCTTGGCAATACTTTTCCAATTTTGATTTTGAAACCTACAGTACTTTTGCACAAGTACTACATTATAATATAATACCGGCGACTTCTCGTGCCTTTCAAAGCAGAGTCAATATTAAGACGGATGAACCTGATTACATTGACATGATGGTCTCATCAACTCTATTTAATGCTTGGTGTTTCAATAACACTGTCTGCTCGGCTCATCAGAGTGGATGATTACTTTTAAACCTGGCTGCCCTAACCTGCCCTGTGCTCTGTCAGGGCCAATAAGACTTATGTCTATGACTAGGAGGTGGAGGAGAACTGATGCACAATTTGACCTGCATTATGGCTGTCAGTCATAGATATAGGTTATCCCAGGTCTGTGCAAGATGGTAGGAGTCGCGTTTTCCATCGCAGTATTTGAGGGAATTGGAGGATCTAGCGTCCACCGAGGCATGAAGAGAGGTGTGTGCGTGTGCTTGCATCGTGTGTTTGTGTGTGTGTCCTGTTAAGGATTAATGGTAGGGCAGACTGGCCAGTAATGTGGCACTCCTAGGTCAATGGGTTCCTCTGGTCATCAGCGATGATGGAGACTCATTGACCCGCATACACCCTGGTCCTCACGCTGACCACTTCCTAAACCATGTCACGCCTGACCTGACCTATTGGTCAATGTGTCGAAATGATTGTCCTTTATCCCCCCACAACAGGCAACAGGATACAGGTTGATGGGTTTCTAAAAAATGTTTATTTTAAGTGAGTTATCAGATGACTCTTTTTAAACACAAACTCAACAATGTCTCACAACTGGGATTTTGATAAGGCACTAAACACATTGAGAATTTAGGGAAAATGTTAGGCCTATAAAGTCACATACAAAATGAAGAAATGCCGCAATCGAAACACTTGGCATCATCACTGTGCAGAAACAAAACAAATGACGTCAGGTCAATCAATCAGCCTATTCTCTGCACTAAATGAAGCAGAGTCTCTTCTGTTAAAGAGCCACAAAATGAAGCCTCATCAAATAAAGCCTTTGTGCTGAGCTGATTTCTGGGATTCTTTTGTAATACAGGCCAAGTTTGTAACGCATCCACATTAAATGTTTATCTAAAACCAGACCTTGATGTGAATAGGAAAACATTTACACACCGTACAGTAGATATCGGACAACCGTGAATGGTTGTTTGGTTGTTCAAACACCCTTAAGGTCTTGTCTTATAATGAGGGGACGTTTGACATTTCTAACTAGTTCTAAAGCAAAACTGTCCGGACAGGAATTTAAGCACTTTTGTTCCCTGAATCAAAGCAGCTCACACAAGAAGAACTTCAAACAGTGAAAGCATTCCTATGTGGCATATACTAGTTCTCTGTTGGATACACCAGACAGACATGCCTATAATCTCACTTCATGATTTATTAAAACATTGGAACAGGTCCAACGTACTGAAAAGTGCTGAAGTTGATCATTTATAAGATCCTGCATTGTACCGTATGCTCCGTTTTCTGATACTCTAAGACCTCAACTGTTCCTAATTGTTTCATAAAAATACAGTAGCAAATTTAACTGAGTGATACTTTCGTCATGAAGTGCTTTGAGAGACTAGTCAAGGATCATATCACCTCCACCTGACCTGTCACCCTAGACCCACTGCCGCCGCAATAGGTCCACAGAAGATGCAATCGCCATCACACTGCACACTGCCCTATCCCTTCTGGACAAGAGGAATACCTATGTAAGAATGCTGTTCATTGACTACAGCTCAGCATTCAACACCTTAGTACCCTCCAAGCTCATCATTAAGCTTGAGGCCCTGGGTCTCAACCCCGCCCTGTACCATTGGATCCTGGACTTCCTGACGGGCCGCCGCCGCCCGTCAGGAAGTCCACTTCGCTGATCCTCAACACTGAGTGATCAGCCCCCTCCTGTACTCCCTCTTCACCCATGACTGCATGGCCATTCACGCCTCCAACTCGATTAAAGTTTGCAGACGACACAACAGTAGTAGGCTTGATCACCAACAACGTCCAGACAGCCTATAGGGAGGAGGTGAGGGCACTCGGAGTGTGGTCTCAGGAAAACAACCTCTCACTCAACATCAACAAAAGAAAGGAGATTATCGTGGACTTCAGGAAACAGCAGAGGGTGCACCCCCCTATCCACATCGACGGGACAGCATTGGAGAAGGTGGAAAGTTTCAAGTTCCTCGGCATAAACATCACGGAAACTGAAACAGTCCACCCACACAGACCTCAGGAGGCTGAAGAAATTTGGCTTGTCACCTAAAACCCTCACAAACTTTTACAGATGCACAATTGACAGAATCCTGTCGGGCTGTATCACCACCTGGTACGGCAACTGCACCGACCACTACCACGGGGATTTCCAGAGGGTGGTGCAGTCTGCACAACGCATCACTGGGGGCAAACTACCTGCCCTCCAGGACACTTACAGCACCTGATGTCACAGGAAGGCCAAAAAGATCATCAAGGACAACAACTACCCAAGCCGCTGCCTGTTCACGCTGCTATCATCCAGAAGGCGAGGTCAATACAGGTGTATCAAAGCTGGGATAGAGAGACAGGAGCTATTTTTCAACCTCAAGGCCATCAGACTGTTAAACAGACATCACTAACACAGAGAGGCTGCTGCCTACATACATACTTGAAATCATTGGCCACTCTAACAAATGGATCACTAGTCACTTTATTAATGCCACTTAAATAATGATTTTTACATATCTTGCATTACTCATCTCATATGTATACTGTATTTTATACCATCTATTGCATCTTGTCTATGCCGGTCGGTCATGGCCCATCCATATATTTATATGTGCATATTCGTATTCCATCCCTTTACTTAGATTTGTGTGTATAAGGTAGTTGTTGTGGAATTGTTAGATTACTTGTTAGATATTGCTGCGCTGTCGGAACTTGAAGCACAAGCATTTCGCTACACTCGCAATAACATCTGCTAACCATGTGTATACAATTTGATTTTAATTTGATAATTGAAGTATAGCAAAGTTTTCCTCACACGTCCCTCACATACCCTCCCTACTGTATTCTCCAGTCTGCCACCCACAGCGCCCGTCTGTCCCTCCAGCCATGTCTCCACTGGACTTACAGACTACTTGTGAGCAGCACAGGGAGCTGTAAATATGTTATCATCCCCCAACTGCTGGAGGCTTGGCTCCGACACCTGTCCCATGTTCTACACTGGCTGCTTCTTTCCCAGCGCACTCTTCCCTGAGCAGAACCGACCACTGTGGTCGCCCCCCCCATCATGTCTGTCAGGACCTACCCACCAAAACAACCTCACTAGGATGATAGAAATCTACCACGAGATTGAAAAACATTACAGGACTTAGTTGACCTGGAAGTTGTGGCCATCACTGGCGCGTGAAGGCGAAAACTGGTGTGGGAAAATTCCAGATTTTTCTATGGTGCTGACAGGGAGAGTCTTATTTTGTGTTGAGAGATACGTATGTCCTGTAAACATAGAGAGGGTATGATGAACTACAGAGGCTTGCAGTAGATGCCCAAGCTGACCCCTGCACAAAGGCATCATAGAGAAAATAGGCAACATGGGGGAAAGGATTTCCCCTAAGATAGAATCAAAATGACAGCCGTAAACACGATGAATCTTAGTATAAGAGGAAATGTGCAATTAGGCCTGTAAATTTGTAGACAAGTGGTGTAACAGGCAGCGAGTCAACCATCTCCTCTTTTTTTTTAAATATATTTCATGTAATGAGTGTTTGTGTCCGTTTTTAAGGTCAAGTAATAATAATTAGAAACGTTTAATGAATGCTATATTATTAGAGTGTTGTTTACTGCTCAAGTTGGGTTCTGGGTTTCTACTCACTGGATGGATTAACTCAATGTGATAGATGTACTGTATATCCTTGCCAAACTTTATATTGGTTCAAATAAATCTAATCTTTCCTTATTGTGGTTTTTCCCTGGTTACTGAAAGGCTAGTTGGCTAGCTGGTTACTGAAAGGCTAGTTGGCTAGCTGGTTTTTATTTTATTTTACCTTTATTTAACTAGGCAAGTCAGTTAAAACCAGTTGCACTTAGCCATCCCGGATCCGGGATCGTGAATACAGCCTCAAGCTCATTACCATAACGCAACGTTAACTATTCATGAAAATCGCAAATGAAATGAAATAAATATGCTAGCTCTCAAGCTTAGCCTTTTGTTAACAACACTGTCATCTCAGATTTTCAAAATATGCTTCTCAACCATAGGAAAACAATCATTTGTGTAACAGTAGCTAGCGTAGCATTTAGCGTTAGCATTAGCGTTAGCATTCAGCAGGCAACATTTTCACAAAAACCAGAAAAGCATTCAAATAAAATCATTTTACCTTTGAAGAACTTCAGATGTTTTCAATGAGGAGACTCTGTTAGATAGCAAATGTTCAGTTTTTCCTGAAAGATTATTTGTTTAGGAGAAATCGCTCCGTTTGGTGCGTCACGTTTGGCTACCAAAAAAAATTAAAAATCCAGTCATCAAAACGCCAAACTTTTTTCCAAATTAACTCCATAATATCGACTGAAACATGGCAAACGTTGTTTAGAACCAATCCTCAAGGTGTTTTTCACATATCTCTTCAATGATATATCGTTCGTGGAAGTGTGCTTTCTGTCCTGAATCCCAGGAGAAACTGCCCGCAACTGAAGATTACGCACCAATTTAGACAAAGGACACCGGGCGGACCCCTGGAAAATGTAGTCTCTTATGGCCAATCTTCAAATGATATGCCTACAAATACGTCACAATGCTGCAGACATCTTGAAGAAACGACAGAAAGCGCAGGCTCGTTCCTGGTGCATTCACAGCCATATAAGGAGACATTGGAAAACAGAGCTTCAGAAATTCTGCTCATTTCCTGTTTGAAGTTTCATCTTGGTTACACTTGTAGCATGAGTTCTGTGGCACTCACAGATAATATCTTTGCAGTTTTGGAAACGTTAGACTGTTTTCTTTCCAAAGCTGTCAATTATATGCATAGTCGAGCATCTTTTCGTGACAAAATATTGCGCTTAAAACGGGCACCTTTTTTTATCCAATAATGAAATAGCGCCCCCATAGATTCAACATTAAGAACAAATTCTTATTTTCAATGACGGCCTAGTGGGTTAACTGCCTGTTCAGGGCCTAACGACAGATTTGTACCTTGTCAGCTCAGGGATTTGAAGTCTAACACTCTAACCACTAGGCTACCCTGCCAACCAGCCTGAAAGGCTAGCTGGTTACTGAAAGGCTAGTTGGCTAGCTGGTTACTGAAAGGCTAGTTGGCTAGCTGGTTACTGAAAGGCTAGTTGGCTAGCTGGTTAGCCCTGTGCTCACTGCTTCCCCCTTCTTTTTTAAACTCTGAAGATATCCTTCACTTCTTATGTTTAAAAGCAGATAGAGTATACCAAAGAGGAGTCTGCTGAGCTAAGAACCTTTTTCAGTGGTGCTGTCACTGAAGCTTCCCCTTCCTGTCCATCAGTGAATAACTTTTTTTTTCTCACAATTTCTAAAGGCAGAAGTGTGAAGTTTACCTTTTTGAAATGCCAGACTTTCAGTCCTGTCTAGTTAAGCTCCAGGTTTCTCCAGGCAATTAGTGTCAACACAGTAAGTCTCCCTCTCATCGTTGCGCATACATTCTCTCTCTGTTCCTCTCCCTGTCAAAAAGAGAAAAACATTTACTTTGAAAGAACACAAAGGGAGAGGATTTTTGGAAATATCTACACAACTAGCTTCAACACACAGTGTGGGTGATCCCCCTAGGCCTCGTCTAAAGCACATCTACTAGACAAACAACAGAGGGCACGTGTCTGTGTCCCCACAACCGAGCCAACAGTAAATCACACAGAGCTGATGGAGGTCACAATGGGGGGTCCTGTCAGGGCCAAAACCCACCCTCTCCTGTCCACCGGGCCTGGGCAGGCATGGCTGCTATCCATGGTCCCTGGTCCTGCTTGGTGAATGGGAGCTGTCAGTAGGGTCTGAGTGGTGGAAGCAGGGAAGCAGGCAGGGTCGGTTTGGTAATGAGGACAGTAATGGCACCACTTTTCCTGGCTATGGCCGAGGTCTCCCAGGGTGGTGTAACCAGACCTGGGCTTTGTGGGATGAGAGTGAGAGTAAGTGGACCCTTGGGGGTTAGGGGTCACAAGTCTCTGGTTGTTTGGCAGTTGTTTGTTTTCCAGGCGCAGGAAAGCTACCCTGTGTTTGGGGCTAGGGGGACCTGGAGAAGGGGCAAATGGATGGATAGATGGTGCCCTTTTCACCAGGCATGTCATGGTCTTAACTTATCGTATTGTTTTATGTGTGATAAGAATGCATGTTTGAGTGTGGGCCCCAGATATGTGATTACTATGTGTCCAAGAACGTGCCAGTCACATTATGAGATTTATGGATTAGTGTTGCACTGCAATGGATATCTGACTGAGTTTTTATGTGAACTTTCAATTGGAAATCTCTAGATATTATGTTTATGGCTTATAGGAAATGGAAAGGAAATTAAACTTCCATCAAGCCATTGATGTACACGACCGTTCAAAAATGCGGGGTCACTTAGAAATGTCCTTGTTTTTGAAAGAGAAGCACATTTTTGGTCCATTCAAATAACATCAAATTGATCAGAAATACAGTGTAGACATTGTTAATGTTGTAAATGATTATTGTAGCTGGAAACTGCTGATTTTTTATGAAATATCTACATAGGCGTACAGAGGTTCATTATGAGTGAGGCGTCTGTTTCTCAAACTATACACTAATGTACTTGTCCTCTTGCTCAGTTGTGCACCGGGGCCTCCCACTCCTCTTTCTATTGTGGTTAAAGCCAGTTTGCGCTGTTCTGTGAAGGGAGTAGTACACAGCGTTGTACGAGATCTTCAGTTTGTTGGCAATTTCTCCCATGGAATAGCCTTCATTTCTCAGAACAAGAATAGACTGACGAGTTTCAGAAGAAAGGTCTTTGTTTCTGGCCATTTTGTGCCTGTAATCGAACCCACAAATGCTGATTCTCCAGATACTCAACTAGTCTAAAGAAGGACAGTTTCATTGCTTCTTTAATCAGAACAACAGTTTTCAGCTGTGCTAACATAATCGCAAAAGGGTTTTCTAATAATTAATTAGCCTTTTAAAATAATAAACTTGGAATAGCTAACACAACGTGCCATTGGAACACAGGAGTCTAGGTTGTTGATAATGTGCCTCCGTACTCTGTATTCCATTAAAAATCATCCGTTTCCAGCTACAATAGTCATTTACAACATTAACAATGTCTACACTGTATTTCTGATCAACTTGATGTTATTTTAATGGACAAAAAAAAGTGCTTTTCTTTCAAAAACAAGGACATTTCTAAGTGACCCTAAACTTTTGAACGGTAGTGTAAATGCCACCAGTCGTGCTGTGCTATTGGCCAACAATGGAAACAATTAGGTCTTGTAGACAAGATCCTTGGGTTTGATCTATCTCCAGTGAGGACACAGCATGTCTTCCTCTTGATGTGAGCTCAATCACCTCCATGACTCTTAACTGGGGTCGTCCAGGAGGGCAGGTATTGTGTTACACAGTTAGAGCCCAGCTCGCCCACCTTTTGTGGTGCGTACATTCCGATTTGGGATGGGCACACTACCACTGCAGCTGCCCCAGTATAAATCACACTCAGAAACCCGATCAGGCATCCTCAAGGGCATGGTGAGCATGGTGAACATACTCTACTCCTGGTGCCCATGGATTCCCTCAGTAATGAATTTGGAGTCTTTGTCTGACAGAAACAGTTTGTTACACACCGATTCACTTACCAATCAAATGTTACCTGGGTTTGAGGATGGGGGTGGGGGGGGGGGGGGGGGAACTCTCTCACTAAGTGTCTTCCCTCGCATAGTTTTCATGTCAAAACATCAATGGCCATTGTTTGACATGTCCAAAAGTATTTATATGGGCTGTATAAGTCTGTCTGAGATTAGACAGTCAGTCGCCATTCTAGAGTACAATCATTTAGCCACCTAAGGAAAGCTTTATTCTGTAATTCACAACTTTCTGTTGAGACCCTGTCACTAAATAACACATCCATCCATTTTCTACACTGGCTCCCCGACACAGAAACGAGACAGCCACATGAGGTTACAGGCTATCCTCAGGAGAATCAACCAACAGGCTCTGAGCCAGGCTAGTTTCTCAGTCCTTGGCATATATACAGATGGGTTCAACAATGGAAATCTCCCTGGCCCCCAGCTCCTATGTGAGTCTCATCTGTCAGGCTCTACAAGAGGAGACCTGCTCCTGTATGTGAGGTTGCCGCCAAACTGTCTGAAATTGCTCTGCATGAACTTCACAGCAATTCATGTGTCAACTGTCATTGTCCTGCTGCCGCCCCGTGTCCCGTGACAGGTATTTATTATCATTATCATGAGCTGACTCTTTTTTTCCCCCCATTCTCCTAGCTTAGAACTCCGGCCTGGACTTTCTCCCAGTTTGGGTTTATGAACCAACGTTGTCACGAATAAAGACTTTGTCCTTGATATAGATACTTACATATGTCAGTGTAGACTGGGTCATGTACAGTGTACACTGATATGTGAATTGAAAGGAGCTCATTGAAAATCTGGGAAAAAGGCGGAGACATTTAACCCTCTTTTGAGGTACCGTTAACAAGGCATATGGAGGTAGTTGTGGCCGTTGTTGGATGAATTACTGCCTCATGGATCTCCCACAAGCTGTTAATACAATGGTGTAGACCTGTTTCCAAGGGGTTTTGCCCTGAAGGGAGTAGGTAATGTTCTGTTCCTCAAGCCAAATAAAAGAATAGCTCAGCTATGTTTCAGTTGAACTCTCGAGTCAGTGCCAACCACAACATAGCTGAGCCATTCAAGAGACACCACATTGGCCCGATTACAATTACGACCAAGTCGACGTTAGGAGGCAAGAACAGTCCATACTCACACATGCATCAACAAATGAATGGAGTTCTTTAACACGTACACTACTGTAAACTAAAGTCACGTGAAATCATCTCGGGTGTAAAAAAAGAAAATGAAAAAAATCTGCTGTCTGTTGGTTAGCCGTCCTTTACGACTACAGTGTATCTCAATCTCTACCATGCCTGTTTGCTCCCCCTGGGGGATCTAAAATGAGTTGGAACAAGCCGACGCCTGAAACAGTAAGTTGCTGATGGCACACAGGAATGACAGACACATTCCTAGTAAAGCTCTCCAAAGAAAACATCCCTATGGAGACTCCTCCGTCTGAAAACACCTCTCTTCTCACTTCTCTCTCATCCCGCTCACTGGAGGGGAATTCTCCATTAATTGAGGTAATGATAAGAAAAACAAATTATCTGTCTGAGCAACTCACTCTCCTTCTTCACCCCCCCCCTCTATCCACACCCCATCCCTGTGTCCTCTCTTCGCCGTCTGTCTGCCTCCCGATCATCTGTCAGTCTGTCTGTCTGGCCCCCGCCTGGAGCAATAGCCTTTTAGAAAGCTGACTCACGTTACCATAACAGACATCTCAAGAAGTAAACATCCATGGAGAGTTGATGTTGTACACTCTTAGACAAAAAGGGTTCCAAAAGGGTTCTTTGGGAATCTCCATAGAATAACCCTTTTGGGCTCCATGTAGAACTCTCTTTGGAATGGGTTCTTTGTGGAACCCCAAAGGGTTCTACCTGAAAACAAAAGGGGTTCTCCTATGGGGACAGCCAATTAACCATTTTAGGTTCTATAGCACCATGTGGGAAAACCATTGCAGCTACAGTACAATACCTGTACTCTTGATAAGGCTAGAGGTCTGTGCTGTGGGAGCATGGGAACGTTCTACCCATACCAACAGATAACAGAAGCCTATGATGGCGCACGGGACACTTCAGATTAATTCATCTTCCCTAGCTGGCCAAAGAAACAGAATGTGAACAGACAGACTGACCTGGCAGCGATGCCCGGGTACGGGGGGGGGGGGGGGGGGGGGGGGGGGCAGCTCTCTCAGCGCTGTAATTGCTTTCTCGTTTACAGGGTCATTAGTCCCAGGTGTGAGAGCGGTCGGGAGTGGGGGGTGACCGGTCTGTTCATCAGTCTTCTTGCTGACAGATTGGCTACAACGCAGAGTATGTGGGCTGTGTATGTCACCCCATGGTCAGGCCAAGGTCATGCAGTTCAGAGACTGGATGGAAACATGGATCCAGAGCAGGAGATGATGTTCTGAACTGAACCACAGCGCACTGTATCACTGTCTCTGTTCACCGACCGCCTCTACCATCATGCTTAGAACATGATTGCGGCAAGCTTACAAGATGATTCACCATGTGATTTGTAACTTGTAGTCTTCCGGTTCCCATAAATCTATTTTCATGATCCATCTGCTCTTCAGTCATTGTTTCGCATGAGTAGTAGTCAGAATATATGTAAAAGTATTTCATCCACCATATGTTGATGCTCTGGGTGACAGTTCCCCAGACCCAGAAAAGCCTATACTGTAAGGGTATACTCCTGGACCAAAAAGCATGCCCAATAGAGATTCTTCATTGAACGTGTTTTTTAGTTCAGGGATAGGTTTGATCTGGGTCTGGGGAAACCGTCAGTTCTATATCATAATTCTACATTTGAGTGACTTTGTGCCATTTTAATCACTTGTAACCATGACACGTCTTTGCTCAATGAAACGAAGACTCTCATTACAAGATGTGCCTTGATAGTTATTATGACTCATAATGTCTATATTTGGTCAAACGTATTCCCTTAGCAACACTCATTCTCGACTCGTCTCCCTCCCTAATGGGACTTTGCGGCTGAGAAATACACACTGGAGAGTGAGAATGACAGGACCATTGAATAGTGAGCAGAAAGCCAAATCTCTGCCCCTCTGATCCTTCAGAATAAGTGGTCCTTATGCGTGGCACTTCTCCGCTCTGTAGTCCTCCGGGATACTGAGATCTCAATGGATCTCCCATGGCCCCGAGATGGGCTTGACTTGTTTCCCGAAAATTCTCACCCTCTAACCTTTTCCCAAGACAAATGTCAATCCTTAGTTATTTCCGGTAGTTTAATTAACACCGCGCGCAGAGAGACCCCGGTGTGTGTGCACTTCCTGAGGTGTTATGGAGCAGACAGGACCTCAGCCCAAAACATGGGCTATTGAATTCCAGAGAAATGAGGTGACTACTGTATTCACCCACGAATGTGCTTAATGTACTATGATAGATGAACCCATCACACCCAATATCTAACAGGCAGGTCAGACAAAGTAGGTTTCAGCAAAGATTATTGCACATAGCAGATATTTTTTTCCCCTGATTCTTCTTAACTGTTTATTTAATGACAGGAACTATTTCCATGTTTTCACTCCTTTCTTCAGATTATCCAGTCACTTGATCCTCAGTGGTGATTGTTATTCTGATGGCTCTGTCATTCTGTTTTTACTTCCTCATCTCCTCTGGAAGACTGGAAGGCCAGCTGGAGCACCTCTTCCTGCCACACCACACTAGACACTCCTCTCCCTCTCTGTCTGTCAATCAATCAAATGTATTTATAAAGCCCTTCTTACGTCAGCTGATGTCACAAAGTGCTGTACAGGAACCCAGCCTAAAACCCCAAACAGCGGGCAATGCAGGTGTAGAAGCACGCAATGCAGGTGTCCCACCGTACTACACGATTCATCTCCAACAACCTTCAAAACATCACGTCTGTTCAGCCTCCATTCAACACCTGACAACTGTCTGCAGCTGTTGATGCCGTGGTGAGTCCTCCCAGGGCACTATTTTCCTGGACTGCAGCACGCCTCAGTTCAGTTCACGCAGTCCGATCACAACGGTGACAGTAAAGCCTTGAAAACAACCGGACCCCCCCATCCTTCAAATGTCACATGTTGACCCCAGATGTGCACACACGAGCTGACCTGTCATGTGCCATGTCAAAGGGGCTAACGTGACCTAAATATGGCGGCCCTCTTTGGACCCGGCTCCCATCCACTCACTGTCAATCACTGACTAGCACAATACAACGGAGAGTGCTTTCCCAACTCCACAGAACTATGTGGTTGGTTTACATTGTTACAGTACGTTGTTTAGAACAACAATAGTATTGGGTGTAAGAGGCTGAGGTCTCTGGATTTGTGGTCTACGTTTGGGTAGACCACTTAGAAAAGGACAAAAAAAATTGCCAACCTTTTCACTCTCTGTATACCAGTTTATGGCGGTGAAACTCCCTCACTGCCCTATGGTTGGTTAAGTATGGGCTTCTGTGAGAGGAATTCTCATGTGGTCTGCTTGACGGAAGGATGGCTGCTGGTGAGGGTGTCTTGACCAATGTAGCATATGGCTAAGTTAGCATCACAACTGCCTTCCACAGCAAGCAATTATCAATTTCCTTAATATTTCATATTTCTATGTAAATATAGTGTAACATTGAGATAGGGTTGACATTATGGAAGAGGTGCTTCTCCCCTGTGGAGATTTGCTGTGTTCATCCCCAGGCCTTAATGAGGTAGAGACCCCTGTCCTGACCGGATAGACGTGAGTGAGTAGAATCAACGGCAGTTGGTTCCTAGAGTCCATGGTTCCTCTCTTTGACATGCCTCGGAAATTAGCCCCATTTGGACCACATCTGGACCTCATCAGGTCTCTCGCCAGTGGAGGGTTGGGGGCAAGGGAGACGGCGTGAAAGAGTCTGACACAGGACACGGGGCACGCTGGGGAGGAAATGAAGAAGGTAAAGGTGTGACACCTACTGTAGGTGAGCAGGCTGCACTCAAGGGACCTCCCTCCTTACTCACACCCACGTTTATCCAGATGAGCATGAGTGGATCCTAAAGCTATGTGGCTGCTACACACAATGTTACGGGTCCCCAGATGCCGGTGTCTTTACGGCTGGCATGTACAACTAACGTAAACCAATAATCGCAGAGAGAGCTGGAGTTAGCTTGCTGTTGATTGATGTGGAGAGAGGGCAGTCGGTTGCCCGTCAGGATTGTTCCTCGCGTTGAATTTGAGACACAAGACTCTGAAAGCCCTCTGATTCAGACCAGGCCTTCGCTGTCTGACATACGTTTTCTTCGATGTTGACAAATTCCACAGCTTTTTTTCATTTAGTTTCAGAACATCCCAATACTTCCCACGTTACAGACTGAAACTCTAGTCTTTTGGGATATTTGAACCAGAGCAGGATGGAGCAGGGGCATCTGGTGATTTAACTTAATCACATAGGCCTATGACATGGGACAACTGTTGTGTTTTTTTCCCCCACAGTGTGACATTGTCCAAGAGACTGTCCATTGTCCGTTTTAGCCGTCAATTATGAAACTTGTCTACCCAAGTCCTTTCATTCAATGCTTGTGTATAATAATGGATTTTAAGCGGGCTGATTGTTTTCCCCATTCACCAGCCATGAGAAAAATTAATAAAATCACACACGATACAAACAACCAGGAAAAAGTTGCATTTGAAACAAAGGCACTTACTTCCTGTAGTTTAGTCAAGTTTAGCTGCTGCTCAGCGGGACTCTGCCTGTCTGCCACTCGGCTAGTTGTGCCTTATCTGCTCCTGCTCACTGTGCGTCTGACACAACTCTTGTTCCAATGTCCCTCAGCTATAACAGACTTGAGGGCACAGCAGCACATGCAGGAGGCAGTTTGTCTGCTCTACACGCTAATGAAGCCAGCCTGGCCAGTAGGACCCCCTGGGCACGCCCTGTCAGAACCATCCATATGCCACTATGCAGGAGAGTTTAAGGACCTAGTAAAGGTCCTTGTGCTTGTTACTGAATCCCTTCAGGCAGCACCCCAGACAGCCCTGGAGCCCTGGAGCTGGACCCCTGCTAATGAGAAGCCATCCATTGGCTGCAGCTCTACATCTACATGGTTACATGGCTGGACATAAGTTAAGTTACCATCCCAAGGGACTCAAATAATACTACAATACCAAAACTTGGGAGAGGTTTACAACCAAAACGTTGGATTATTTTCTTAGCATTGCGCATTGCACATTAGCCACAGTCTTTAGAAGTGAACTTGGGTGGAGAGAAATCGGATTTGTCCGGGCAAAGGAGGAAGGACTGATCACTAAATTGGTCAAATCTTGAGGTGGCCTGGATGGGTCAACCACCACTGCTCCCATGCAATAGTCCAGCCATAAATAGTGTCCATTATTCTAACAGAACGTCACAGATAGCTTGTTGTTTCCACCTACCCCTCTGACCAACAACAATCTGAGACCCAGTTTACTGGAGCTCTCATATTGTCAGGGATAGCTATCTATCAAGGTTATCTGATACCCATAAATCAACAACATTGTTTGGTACCAAGGGAAATAGGCAATTTTTTTTACCCCCCTCTTTTCTCCCCAATTTCGTGGTATCCAATTGGTTGTTACAGTCTTGTCCCATCACTGCAACTCATGTACGGACTCGGGAGAGTCAATGGTAGAGAGCCGTGCGTCCTCCAAAACACTCCAAAACACAACCCAGCCAAGCCGCACTGTTTCTTAAAACAATGCCAACTTAACCCAGAAGCATCAGAGGATACACCTTACGACTGTGTCAGCACCAGAGGAGTCACTAGTGTGCAATAGGAATAGGACATCCCTACCGGCCAAACCCTCCCCTAACCCAATTGTGCGCCGCCCCATGGGTCTCCCGGCTGCGACAGAGCCTGGACTCGAACCAGGATCTCTAGTAGCACAGCTAACACTGCGATGCAGTGTCTTAGACCACTGCACCAGTCGGGAGGCCCACTATTTTTCATGTTGTTGAAGGTTGAGGCCAATTCCATAGTCTCAAATGTGAGGAATTTATGTTTGTGATGAATATCAAGTTGAAGAGTGTCTGCTCGTTTGTCTCTGTCTGTCTTACATTTCCTGTTGATGATACAGTGAAAGCTGTGATATTGTTTTAGTGTGTCCAAAAATGTAAGACTTGTTGACAGGGTATTCTCACAGCCTCACACTGTGTCCTCCTTCTGAAGCGCACACACACACACAATCATTTCTCATTTGAGTGAAATGATAGGGAGCAACAGCTGGCCCTCCTCTCCCCTCACACTCCTCTCCCCCTATGGCCCCTGTCTATCTATCAGTGCTTTAATGGATGCTATCTTACAGACCAGTGTTTCCTATCACTTTCTGGCCTCACAGTCTCACAGCCAGGGGAGAGGAGAGAAAGGGGAAAGCAGAGAGGCAGGCCGAGCCAGATCATTGGGCGGTGTGTTCCTTCCGTGTGAAATGTGTCTGTAACCATTTCCCCTCTGCATCATTCATGCCTCACTCAACCAGATCCCCGCATGGCTCCCCAGCTGTGTTAGCTGTTGACAGTTTTGTGCCTTTTCTCTGATTACTTCAAAGAGTGCACAATCCAATAGCTGCTTGCAGTCATGTTGGATGTTTGCATGCATGAAATAGTCGGTCCTAATTGGAAACCCCCAAAATTGCTGGCTTTACGTAAGTTCACAGCACACCTGGTTTCCTGCACCGAAAGGAGAGGAGATTCTGGCAAAGTCATGTTCATCCTCCTTAGCTGAGACTGAGACCTCCCGGATGCAGGAGAGAGGACAAGGAGACAATGCTGGTGGTACAGGGGTACTGAGTGGTCCCAAAAGGGCCATTACATAGAGAGGCATGGCTAATATGAAGGAGCCGGTGTGAACCTGGTGCTGCAGGAATGAGTTCAAGCTGAATCGTCACTGAGACTTGAGCTAATGGACAACAGTATATATCCTTAGAATGATTGTGTCTTCACTAAAAGGAATGATCCTTTCATAAACACTGTAAATACGGATAATTAGCCCATATTTGAATAGTATATTTTTTTCTACAGGAATGTGCCCACTTGAGTGGTTTCCTGTATTGTCTCCCTGGTGTGGCTCCCAGGTGCTACATGCTATGGGACGCTTGTAATGAAGTGTCTGTCCAGGCCTCTAGATGAGCTCAGTTTTGCTCTAAATACATTTCCTGCCTGATTTCCCTTGATACTTCCCCCCCAGTTCTCTATGGGATAGGATATTCTTCAGATGTCTGTGATAGTATGAAAATGTATGTGACTCACTACCGTAAGTCACACTAGATAAATTACTAAAATGTCAGTGTAGTAAGGGAAGAAGTGATTGTGTGTGGAACACACCATTTTGTTCGATGGACAGAAGGTGTGCGCCCGTGTGGGGGTTTTGCATGTGCTTGCGTGCATGCTGACAGGTGAGAGGCATCTCTGAGGGTTTCAGAGTGAGTGACTTTTTGTTCTCAATCTCTACATGTAAAAGTATTTTTATTTATTATGTTTTTTATTTCACCTTTATTTAACCAGGTAGGCCAGTTGAGAACAAATTCTCATTTACAACTGCGACCTGGCCAAGAATAAGGCAAAGCAGTGCAACAAAAATCAACAACACAGAGTTACACATACACACACATACAGTAACACAATAGAGAAATCTATGTACAGTGTGTGCAAATGTAGAAGAGTAGGGGAGGTAAGGCAATAAATAGGCCATAGAGGCAAAAATAATTACAATTTAGCATTAACACTGGAGTGATAGATGTGCAGATGATGATGTGCAAGTAGAGATACTGGGGGTGCAAAAGAGCAAGAGTATAAATAACAATATGGGGATGAGGTAGTTGGGTGTGCTATTTCCAGATTGGCTGTGTACAGGTAGAGTGATCAGTAAGCTGCTCTGACAGCTGATGCTTAAAGTTAGAGCGGGAGATATAAGACTCCAGCTTCAGTGATTTTTGCAATTGGTTCACATGGTGATGGGAGGTACACATGGTGATGGGAGGCTGACAGCTATCACATGTACAGCTGGCTACTTAAAAACACACTACAAACTCTCTTGGGAGAGTGGTAGTACAGCTGTAAAAGGTTGGGTGTCTTTGTATACAAGTTTAAGCCTTTTGTGCATAGGAATGACTTCTGCGTGCGTTTAGGACATGTGTTGGTGTGTATTTGTGTGTTTGCACCACGTGTGTCAATCTGTTTTAGTTGTGTGGGTGTGTGTGTGTGCGAGAGGGGAAAAATATGCTCGTGGGAGGCTGTGTTAGCAGTCGTTCTCTTCTTTCACTTGTTGAGCCCAGATGTTTCCCAAACCACGAGATTTCTTCGATGATTTTCACCCACTCATTATGCCAGTAGAACTATTTCTGACAACTGAATCACAGCTAAGTTACCTTGACTCGCTCCATCAACGTTTCAAAATGATAAAACCACCTGTACCGTAAATGTTTCAACGGAGAAAAAAAAAAAGTGGAATGACAATATTTACATTACTTTGACTAATCATGAAATTCAAGATACTGTTGAGAGCTTTTTGGTTGGAAGGTACAGGGGATTGTGTGACAATTTTGACCGACTTTTGTGGCTTGCTGGCTTGCATTTGTATCAAGGGTGAATGTTTTTAAGAGGTGGAATTGTACACTGCGGTGCAGAAACCACAGCCTGACTCTGTGGCACTCTTTCCCTGAGTATAAACTCCCAGTGAACTCAAATCACACACAACTAAGCATTCAACCTAACTGACTGGCATGTAGCCTCTGGGTCAAAATTCTTCAAAAATGCATTGAAGTGGCTTCCTGATCAGTGAGGAGTAAAAATCCCTCAAAACCAGAAATAGGGGCAGTAACATGCCAGTTAAAGAGGTGAAAAGGCCATTCCTAGGTTTAACCTCAGATCCTGCAACTGCTCTCAAGAAGGACAAGAGCTGAAATCCAAACTAATCTAGTGTGAAATGCTCTGGGGGCCACTCCTTAGGGGTCGTCCCAAATCAAAACATATCATGCTTCAACAGAGGGGTCTTGTGCCTTCAGTTTCAATGAAACCAAACATTTGTGACTTTCTCAGGCAGTTGACATCACACTCATGTATTGTCCCCTTCATTATGTTTCCATGATTGAGTATCAACAAACTCAATAAGGAAGCCATAACACACACTAAAAAAATAATACAACCACTCGACTAGATGCAATGTGAATTGAGAGTCTACAGCCCATCAACACGAAGAGTCTGCTCCCCGAAGAGCTCTCACAAAGCCATCTATCAACAACAACATCAACAACGACAGACCCAGTGAAGACAAAGAAAGGCCTAGCTACTGGCTGAGCTGATCTTTCCCCTTATTTTTCTGCTTCTTTAAAGCCTCCTGTGAGAAATCTGTGGTGTTTTCCACTTCCTTTTTTTGGTGAAACAAAAAGAGCCACCTCTCGTTGCTAAAGCCCCACTGCGCCCGGCCCTAATCCTCCTCTGAAGTGCTTCTCCTCCCCAGGGCTCTAAAGACCTGGTTGGTCCCAGAGAAAGCCAGAAGCTCACCGGGCAAAGCAACAAAGAGTCGCTGTGAACATTTTCAATGAGAAACCCTGCTAGCACGAACAAACGTTACAGTATACCTCTGGAACTGAAGGTTATGCCCAAAGACATGTGTCCTGCAGCTGCTTTGTCCAGGGTTCTTCCTGCTGGCAAGAGAAGCATTTCAAACCCAATGGGCCTTACACATATCTTGATGTGATGTCTTTCAACCAACGATGTAAACCACAGGTGCAACCGAATGGAACCCAATAATGCAAACCGCTTTGTCATGGGCTGGAAGGGAGCTTCATAGCATGACTCAACATAAATACACACTGCTAAAGCCTCCCATCCATCTGCCTGTTTTCTGCCATATAAACTCGGTGACATGCTGAACCTCCCAGTTTTACCGTCAGAGCAGTCGGCATCATTACCGGTGTCTCACACGCTTGAGTGAGGGCCAGGAGAGAGGAGGGGATTAGAGAGGAGGGGGCATTGATTTTTTATTTCCTCCACTGTTTTACAGTTCTCTCCCTCGTTCCCTCGCTCTATCCACCCTCCCTAGTCCATCTCTCTGTCTTGGGCTAACAAGCCTCAATTAGGACTGTGCATGAGCTTGATCTTCACAGGGGTATGTGGTATCGATTGGCTCTATCTCTTTGTGGCGCAACATTTGTGGTATGGTGCTTGCCGGGGGCCGCGTTCATTGGATCCTGGCCGGCTCAGCACTGCAGGTTTCTGCTGTGAGAAGAAGAGCAGAATAAACCTATTCCGTTCAAAAAGGTTGAATAATTGATGAGAGAGCAAAAGACAACACCCATTTCTATTTTTCAGCCTGGTGTCAGTATCTTGTGATGTACTGCCTAGGCAGTCAGACTTAAGTTGAAACGGCTCCTGTTCATTCAAGTGCTGTTTGTTTGCAGTGAAAACATTGGTGGGAACCTGACCGGTAACACAGTTAGGGGACGTTAGAGATTCTCCTCTTGCGTGACTATATATTATCTTGTTTATTTGTAAAGCCCAAAAAAATAATAATAAATGGATCATTAACAGACCTAAAGTACTCTGTATGAACCGATACACATACTAAGCAGTGACGTATACCTTGATGGTACAGTAAGTTCCTCCTAGACCCAAAGCAGGTTCTTATCACATCACTAGTTTTAGGGGCACGTTCGACTTTGACTATTCCGTATAATCCCTGTTTTGTTTTCAACCACAAAGCCGTTTCCCCTTTCAGTGTGGAGCTCAGAGTGATTGACAGAGCAGAGGGACAGCTGTCACAGACCTGCTTACATTGAGAGGGAGGAAGGCGGGAGGCGGACCCCTCTGTCACAGTGGCTTAAGGAGTCTCCTGTTCTGACCCCCCATCCACTACACCCCTGGAGACGTGGCCAGGCACTCCCCTCACTACCTCATTAGCACAGCAATGATATGAGAGAGAGAGAGAGAGAGAGAGTAAATAAATTAAATGGTACAAAACAGGCCTATAGATGGAGTGCAAACAGTACTGACATCTACCAAAAAAGCAATTAGTAGCCAAAAAATACAATCTCTCCTGGACAACTTTTTAGCCTTAACATTCTCCTTCAGCAATGAAGGTGTAAATTTGGCTGTTTTGAACATTAACTTTATATTTGACAAATTAGCCTCCTTGGCTAATCTAAAGAAGCATAAGAGCAAACCAGAAATAACAGATCATGAAAAATGGTTTGATAATGATTGCAAAAATATAAGAAAGTCATTGAGAAATGTATCTAATCAAAAACACAGAGAATCAGACAACAAAAATATACGCCTTCAATATGGGGAAACAATACAAACACCCTCAGAACAAAAAAGGAACAGCACATTAGAAATCCGCTGGATGGAATTGAGGAATCCATAGAATCAAAACCACTTCTTGGAGAATTGGAATAAATTAAACAAACCTCATCATGAGGAATTGGCTATCCAAAATGGGGATATGTGGAGAAATCACTTTGCAAACCTCTACAGCAACATAACAAAGAGCCCAGAACAAAAAGATATACAAGGAAAATTACAAAATTACAAAATCAAATTTTACAACCATCTAAAAACAAGTGACCCAAAAAACATTCCATCACACAGCTCTACAATGTCAAGAGATGAAACAAGAGAAGAGTCCCCTCAGCCAGCTGGTTCTGTGGCTCAGTTCACCAACCCAAACCAACCCCATAGAGCCTCAGGACAGCACTGAGAAAATCTGGCCCAACCAAATAATCACAAAACAAAAATAATAATATATCACCTATTGGAAAGACACCACAAAAAAATCAAAGTAAACTTCAATGCTATTTGGCTCTAAACAGACAGTACATGGTGGCAGACTATCTGACCACTATGACTGATAGAAAACTGAGGAAAACATTGACTAGGTACAGACTCAGTGAGCCCAGTCTGGCTACAGAGAACGGTCGTCCCAGACAAACCTGGC